>NC_090381.1:32210582-32564908 GCF_036365525.1 Heterodontus francisci | reverse complement strand
AGGGGGAAGGAGAGAGGGGAAGGAGAGAGGGGGAAGGAGAGAGGGGGAAGGAGAGAGAGGGGGAAGGAGAGAGGGGGAAGGAGAGAGGGGGAAGGAGAGAGGGGGAAGGAGAGAGGGGGGAAGGAGAGAGAGGGGGAAGGAGAGAGGGGGAAGGAGGAGAGGGGGAAGGAGAGAGGGGGAAGGAGAGAGGGGGAAGGAGAGAGGGGGGAAGGAGAGAGGGGGAAGGAGAGAGGGGGAAGGAGAGAGGGGGAAGGAGAGAGGGGGAAGGAGAGAGGGGGAAGGAGAGAGGGGGAAGGAGAGAGGGGGAAGGAGAGAGGGGGAAGGAGAGAGGGGGAAGGAGAGAGGGGGAAGGAGAGAGGGGGAAGGAGAGAGGGGGAAGGAGAGAGGGGGAAGGAGAGAGGGGGAAGGAGAGAGGGGGAAGGAGAGAGGGGGAAGGAGAGAGGGGGGAAGGAGAGAGGGGGGAAGGAGAGGGGGGAGGAGAGGGGGGAGGAGAGAGGGGGGGAGGAGAGAGGGGGGAGGAGAGAGGGGGGAGGAGAGAGGGGGAAGGAGAGAGGGGGAAGGAGGGAATGAGAGAGGGGGGGGGAGGAGGGAATGAGAGAGGGGGGGAGGAGGGAATGAGAGAGGGGGGGAGGAGGGAATGAGAGAGGGGGGGAGGAGGGAATGAGAGAGGGGGGGAGGAGGGAATGAGAGAGGGGGGGAGGAGGGAATGAGAGAGGGGGGGAGGAGGGAATGAGAGAGGGGGGGAGGAGGGAATGAGAGAGGGGGGGAGGAGGGAATGAGAGAGGGGGGGAGGAGGGAATGAGAGAGGGGGGGAGGAGGGAATGAGAGAGGGGGGGAGGAGGGAATGAGAGAGGGGGGGAGGAGGGAATGAGAGAGGGGGGGAGGAGGGAATGAGAGAGGGGGGGAGGAGGGAATGAGAGAGGGGGGGAGGAGGGAATGAGAGAGGGGGGGAGGAGGGGAATGAGAGAGGGGGGGAGGAGGGAATGAGAGAGGGGGGGAGGAGGGAATGAGAGAGGGGGGGAGGAGGGAATGAGAGAGGGGGGGAGGAGGGAATGAGAGAGGGGGGGAGGAGGGAATGAGAGAGGGGGGGAGGAGGGAATGAGAGAGGGGGGGGAGGAGGGAATGAGAGAGGGGGGGAGGAGGGAATGAGAGAGGGGGGGAGGAGGGAATGAGAGAGGGGGGGAGGAGGGAATGAGAGAGGGGGGGAGGAGGGAATGAGAGAGGGGGGGAGGAGGGAATGAGAGAGGGGGGGAGGAGGGAATGAGAGAGGGGGGGAGGAGGGAATGAGAGAGGGGGGGAGGAGGGAATGAGAGAGGGGGGGAGGAGGGAATGAGAGAGGGGGGAGGAGGGAATGAGAGAGGGGGGGAGGAGGGAATGAGAGAGGGGGAGGAGGGAATGAGAGAGGGGGGGAGGAGGGAATGAGAGAGGGGGGGAGGAGGGAATGAGAGAGGGGGGGAGGAGGGAATGAGAGAGGGGGGAGGAGGGAATGAGAGAGGGGGGGAGGAGGGAATGAGAGAGGGGGGGAGGAGGGAATGAGAGAGGGGGGGAGGAGGGAATGAGAGAGGGGGGGAGGAGGGAATGAGAGAGGGGGGGAGGAGGGAATGAGAGAGGGGGGGAGGAGGGAATGAGAGAGGGGGGGAGGAGGGAATGAGAGAGGGGGGGAGGAGGGAATGAGAGAGGGGGGGAGGAGGGAATGAGAGAGGGGGGGAGGAGGGAATGAGAGAGGGGGGAGGAGGGAATGAGAGAGGGGGGAGGAGGGAATGAGAGAGGGGGGGGGAGGGAATGAGAGAGGGGGGGAGGAGGGAATGAGAGAGGGGGGGGAGGAGGGAATGAGAGAGGGGGGGAGGCAGGGAATGAGAGAGGGGGGGAGGAGGGAATGAGAGGGGGGAAGGAGGAATGAGAGAGGGGGGGAGGAGGGGAATGAGAGAGGGGGGGGAGGAGGGAATGAGAGAGGGGGGGGAGGAGGGAATGAGAGAGGGGGGGAGGAGGGAATGAGAGAGGGGGGGAAGGAGGGAATGAGAGAGGGGGGGAGGGAAGGAGGGGGAGGAGGGAATGAGAGAGGGGGGGAGGAGGGAATGAGAGAGGGGGGGAGGAGGGAATGAGAGAGGGGGGGGAGGAGGGAATGAGAGAGGGGGGGAGGAGGGAATGAGAGAGGGGGGGAGGAGGATGGAGAGGGGGGGGAGGAGGGAATGAGAGAGGGGGGGGAGGAGGGAATGAGAGAGGGGGGGGGAGGAGGAATGAGAGAGGGGGGGAGGATGGGAATGAGAGAGGGGGGGGAGGAGGGAATGAGAGAGGGGGGGGAGGAGGAATGAGAGAGGGGGGGGAGGAGGGAATGAGAGAGGGGGGGAGGAGGGAATGAGAGAGGGGGGGGAGGAGGGAATGAGAGAGGGGGGGGAGGAGGGAATGAGAGAGGGGGGGAGGAGGGAATGAGAGAGGGGGGGAGGAGGGAATGAAGGAGGGGGGAGGAGGGAATGAGAGAGAGGGGGAGGAGGGAATGAGAGAGAGGGGGAGGAGGCAGAGAGAGAGGGGGAGGAGGCAGAGAGAGGGGGGGAGGAGGGAATGAGAGAGGGGGGGAGGAGGCAATGAGAGAGGGGGGGAGGAGGGAATGAGAGAGAGGGGGAGGAGGGAATGAGAGAGAGGGGGAGGAGGGAATGAGAGAGAGGGGGAGGAGGGAATGAGAGAGAGGGGGAGGAGGCAGAGAGAGGGGGAGGAGGCAGAGAGAGGGGGAGGAGGCAGAGAGAGGGGGAGGAGGCAGAGAGAGGGGGAGGAGGCAGA
The DNA here is from genome assembly GCF_036365525.1 of Heterodontus francisci. Lineage (NCBI taxonomy): Eukaryota > Metazoa > Chordata > Chondrichthyes > Heterodontiformes > Heterodontidae > Heterodontus > Heterodontus francisci. The sequence continues at coordinate 32,562,133 of NC_090381.1, read as the reverse complement.
GAGAGGGGGAGGAGGCAGAGAGAGGGGGAGGAGGCAGAGAGAGGCGCAGCCACAGAGCAGGGGCGGAGGGGGAGATGGAGACAGAGACAGAGAGAGGGAGAGTGTAAGGGCCATAGTGCGGGAGGGAGGAGAGAGAACGAGAGAGAGAGAGAGAGAGAGAGAGATCGGCACAGAGAAGAGACACGGAGAAGGAGAGAGAGAGAGAGCGTACCACAGAGCGGAGAGCGCGAGACGGGGCCACAGAGTGTTAGAGAGAGAGAGAGAGAGAGAGAGACACACACAGAGAGACAGAGTGAGATTGAGGGAGCGCGCACGAGAGAGAGAGACACACACAGCGAGAGGGACACCACAGCGCAGGGTGGGGGGGGGTAGGAGGGGAAGAGAGAGAGGGGGCCACAGAGGGGGAGAAAGAAAGGGACACAGAGTGGGAGAGATGGAAGAGAAAGCGATTAAAATCACTCCTGATGGGTGGACATCCATCAAAATTCTCAGCATTGCAATATCAAGTGTGCAGGCAGACACTGACTGCTTGTGCAATCAAAAACAATGCTTGGTATCTCACTAAACAGGGTGCAATGTGTTTTAAATCAGACTTTGTTTTGTTGGCATTAGGTTGGCTATCCACTTTTTATATGAATTTATTGCCTTCATGTCCTTGTCTGAAATAATTTTGTCCAATGTTCATGGTGCAACATGTTGGTACCTATCCCTGGAGTGTATTGGACAAGGCACTGATGGAGAAATGTTTTATGGAAAGAAGATCCAGATGGTGTACAGAGTCAGCTGCACGATGGAAAGCTGATGGCAAAGTTGGAGGGCACCATAAAATCCTGAAGCAGCAGAGGTTTGCTCTTCAAGCGTAGGCGAGTAATTTTCTCTAAACTGAAGGGAAAGATGCAAATTATTCCCCTCCCCCGTGGAGATTCCTCCCTTGATCACTTATTTGTTGGAGGATCAAGAGGAAGAGGTATGGAAGGCATCCCAGGCTCATTGGGCAGCACTGCAAGAAATCCAGAATCCCCTGCAGATAACCCACCACCTCCCAGTTCATGCCTCAGTATACCCACAGAATTATATGGAAAGTGTGCATAGGCTCCTGGGGCTCCATTTGCTCTAGAATGCTCCACTATACAGAGATACCTACTATGAAAATGCTGCAAAGATGGCCTTTGGACACTGCTATCATTCCTGCCATCTGCTGCACACCTTCAGAGTTTTTTTCAGTGCCTTCCCAGTTCTCAAGCCCTGCAAACAGATGTCTTTCCATGATTGGATCCTTGATATCATTGTTGCTACGCTCAATAGCCAGGATCTAACATCTTCTTAGCCTCCATTCAAGTAGCTGAGGCACTGCTATCAATGACACTCCTCTCTAATTTTTGGGCTCACTTCCTTTTAATAGAAATTACAACCATGCTCTGAAACACCGATAGTATGTGCACCTCAGACAGATCCTACTCACTAGCCTCATGAGGAAACTCCAGAGATATGCTAGCAGAATTCAAATGTCTTCTATAAATCTGGTCATGTGTGCTGGCATCAGAAAAAAAATGAGCATGAAAGCTGCCAGATAGACATAAAATCTCTAACTGCTTCACTAAATGACATGAGGAAACCTGCCATCTTCAGCTGGTCTGGCCTATGCATGAAACCAATCCCGCATTATGTGACTTATTCTTAAATGGTATTTGAAGTGGCCTAGCAAGCCGCACAATTTTAAAAGGGACGGTCCACCACCACATTCTCTAGGCAATTGGGGTTGCGTAATAAATGTGGCATTTCCAGCATTGCTCACATCTTCATAACAGGTAAAACAAAAGGTGTCAGTGGTACCTGGCACTGTTCTCCACTGAACTTTGCCACACCCACTTCATCTCAAACAGTCAAGTGTTAGTAGACATGTTTTACCCTCCTATTGACCATTCTTCATGGTACATTTTACAACAATTTCTGCTACACATCTTGCCCAAACCCCAAAATATTTTACAATGCTTAGAGAGCTTCAGTCATAATTTCAATGGAATTCCCATTGACAGGCGCAAACTCCTTGGAAGTTATACGAACATACGAATAAGGAGCAGGAATAGAACACTCGGCCCCGCGAGTCTGCTCTGCCATTCAACAAAATCATGGCTGATCTGATTGTAACCTCAGCTCCACATTGCCGCCAACCCCCGATAAATACAAACATACAGTGGCCGAGTGAAAGGCAGCCCAAGGAAATTCATAATACCCTTAGACTTCCAATTTCCAAAATAACAGTTTCCATAATATATCTCCTCCTAGAGATTTGAAGTACTTACACACTACTGGGTACCATTTCATCATGTGCAAGCTCAGAAGCCATGTCATTTGTGACATAAATGCTAACACAGAGAGATAACCCATTAAACATTAACTAGGAAAGATAAATCAACAATCACTAAAATATGGAGACAATTCAGCAATGCTCAAAATAAAAATAATTCAGCAAACACTAACATGGCAAAATAAATTAGCAAATGCTAACACGCTGTCATGCAGGCCCCCAATTGCCAAGAATGAGGCATATTAATTTCGCCACATGGACATTAAATTTCAAATTGTTGCTGGGAAGAGAAGGCCTGTTACAAGGGGATGCCAGGCCCCTGGCCGGAAAGACATTTTTGCACATTAACAGACAATGTTTGTAGGCAAAGAACCATTCCCTGACACACAATCCACAAAGCCAGAAGTGGTTATACCAGTCAATCATGTGACTACCCTGCTGGCCAACTTGGGGAGTTTTAAATTGGAGAGACAGTGTTTGAACTGGCAGAAAGCAGAATGCTCCTGGACTGAAAAAGACATCCTGCCTGCTTCCATCTCTTTCTCACGGAACTCCAAAAACCCACTGAAGACATAAGAACCCCAAGAGAGAAAAGTCTCCCAGAGTGAACAAGGTTTAGGAAGAATACTGGGCCCCAACGAAAAGCTAGATCTACCCACAATCAAGGACTCTACAGTGAGCTCGAAGACCCTTAACAAAAACTCTTCAGATATTGCCTCAAACTTTTCCACTTTATTTTTCTGCTCTTTTCTGTCCTTATCTGCATGTATGTATCGCGTATGCATGCTATGTATCCATAGGCGTTAACCAAATTAGAGTTTAAGTTTAATAAAATTTCACTTTTCTTCTTTAAACCTGAGAAAGCCTGTTGTACTGGTTTCTTTGTCATAATTGGAAAGCGGTGAACAAGGATTCACCAAGGGGGAGGTAAAAACACGGCGTGTTTAAAATTAAACCCTATTACATTAAGACCAGGTGATGTCTGAAAGGGAACCCTAGACCTCTTTCTCACCTGGTTATAACAACGTGGACACAGATCCAATGATTTGAGCTAGGTCGAGAGCAAAGCATGAAGAATTATTTTTCATTTTCTTGTCGGCCGCTGGCTGCTGCTTGTGAGCAGCACAGGATACACATGACAATAGACACACATAAGCTCTGTGCACAGATGGGAATGTGGGCACTGTGGGACAGCTACAGATGAATGGCAGGAGGCTAGGTTGGAAGCACTGATTTTTCTCAGCAGCCGCTGATTGTTGACACAAATTCAGGGTGTCAGTGTGAAATGCTGCAGTTAGTTTAAGGACTGAACTTGAAAAAAAATGTCAGTGTCACACACACAAGAAGTAGGACAATACAAAAATTATGGACAAAATCTGGAGTTATAAAAACTGACTTTGTCTTTTTAAAAATGGGCCTTTCTTTTAAAAAAGTGAATAATGCTCCAAAATAGCCACTGAAATAAAAGTTTGGCCTTTGTATATTCAAACTGTCTGACAGGGACAAAGAAAAATCTTCAAAGCTAAGAGGTATCGACTCCACCCATCCTAAGATATTCCAGAATTGAATGGGTTCTCTGAAACAAAGAAGGTATGAAGTGGCCACATCCTGTGCTATTGTGCGATCACCATGGGAGAGAGAGACCAAAGCATCTCCTACCCGGGGGCAAGATGTAACACAGATTTACCTTAAAAAAAGCAGCCTAGAGAGAGACACCCTAGAAAGCAGCACCCAAGAAACATGGTTCTAGCAAACCAGAAGGCATGTGCCCTGATGCAGAATTCTATATCTACACCTATACAGTATGAATTACAAGTGATCCGCCGTCTTCAATTGAACTTTCAAACAAGAGAGAAATCTACAAACACCTCCAGCCTACAAACAACATGAACTTAACTTCCAAGAGAATTCAACAGGGTTACCAGGAGTCCCGCAAAAACCTACCCCCAACCTAGATTCGCTTACCCCTTTTTTCCTCTCTGTCTGTCTCTTCTTGTGCACAAGCAAATGCGTGAGTGGATGTGGTTGCAACAATTTGTTATAAGGAGTATCGATCAATAAATAATTGAGTTTATGTTTTAAACCTAAAATAAAACCTGTTGCTGTCTGTCTATTTGACAGATGAAACACCAACGGGTTAAACCCTAATAGCAAAACACTCTTGTTGTGGTCAGGTGGGAGTTGAACAGTGGGAACCACCCACACGTCCCCACGTGACCATAACAAATTGGGGGCTCAAAGCCAGGATCTGAACTGTCAGACAAATGAGAGATTTGGAAAACCGGAGGAAAATTGATCTCTAAAATTGTGGAAAAATAAACAAGTTTTCTTGTATTCTTCAATTTTGTCTCTACAGTGCTAGAAACAAAAGAAATAGTCACGTTTAATGCCAATGAGTTTGTAGAGCAGGGAAAGATATCCCATGATAAGTTAAACAAATTAAGTATTAAAGGTATAAAAAGCTTAGTGTTATGACAAGGTGAGAAAGAGGTCTAGGGTTCCCTTTCAACCTTCACCTGGTCTTGCTGTAACAGGGTTTAATTTTTAAACACAGTGTTTTGAGCTCCCCCTTGTTCACCGCTTTACAATTATAAGGCAAAGAAACCAGCACAACAGGCTTTCTCAGGTTTAAAGAAGAAAAGTGAAATTTTATTAAACTTAAACTCTACTTCGGTGAATGCTTATGGATACACGACGCGTCCAGGCGCGTATGCACATGCAGTACAAACATGCAAATACAGACAGAAAAGAGAAGAAAAATGAAGTGGAGAAGTTTGAGGCAATATCGGAAGAGTTACTGTGCTTTTGTTACTGTGCTTCGAGCTCGCTGTAGTCTTTGATTGTAGGTAGCTCTTGCTTTTCATTGGGGCCCAGTATTCTTCTTAAAACTTGTTCACTGTAGGAGACTTTTCTCTCTTAGGGTTCATGTGTCTTTAGTGGGTTTTGGAGTTCCGTGAGAAAGAGATGGGAGCAGGCAGACAGGCAGGAGGTCTTCTTCAGTCCAGGAGCATTCTATTTTCCAGGCTCTCAGTTCAAAACTGTACAATTCAGAAAGAAAAACCCAGACTGTCAAGCAGGTTAGTCATATGACTAACTGGTTTGACCACATTTGTTTGTGGATTGTATCAGAGCAGGGGATAGCCCCTTTGTTCCCAAACACTGTCTGTTAATATGCAAAAAATGTCTTTCCAGCCAGGAACCTGGCAACCCCTTGACACAGCACTTCACTTCTTCCCAGCACCAATTTGAAATTTGATGTCCATGTGGTAAAATTAATGGGCCTCATTCTTGGCAGGTGGGGGCCAGCATGACACCTCCACACCCAGGGGAATGAAATGCGATTTGAGAAAAGTGCATTTTATTATAAGCATTGAGAGAATATATGAGATACGGAAAAAAAATATGCATTTCTCTCACTCATTCCCAATTATTCATAAATCCTAAAACTTATTGCAGTCAGTCTTCTCTTAGTGCCAGTGCTGCTTTAATTGCCCCTTTTTGGCATCACAATAAACATGTGGTTCTTTGGGGAAGTTTTTCTTCAGTTTGCCCATTGCCATGACTGCCTCGGGTCTGTTCCTGTTGAGGTCTGCCAAGGGGGGTGGGGGTGGGGGGGAGGGTGGAGAGTTAGATTTAATTAGCCCTAAATTGGAATTTTTTCCAAGAGAGTCAATAGTGGGCAAGTCTATCCTGAACTATCTTTCAGTGCTTTGCCGAGTCATGCAAAGGCTTTTGACTTCAGGGGATGGGTGGTTTCCTTTCTCTCTGACTGTGGGGGAGGATTCTTTTGTTAATCTCTCCTTTGTTGCTGGGACACTCCTGCCTGCAGGTCTCTGTGCAGACTCTACTGCACTCCCCTGTGGCATTTCGACTAGGTGAGACTTCACCCTTACAGTGTCTCTGCCCCCTAGAGGTCTTTCTTTGTCTCTGCAGGTTCCTGTAAGTGCTGTTAGCAACTCTGGTGGGGTGCTTCCAGAGTCTGCATTTACATAGCAGGATGTAGGGTCTAACCTTTCAAAATTTTCAGGGTTGGCTGACCGAACAGTAGGGATTGTCATCCAGGATTCCTTTAACTTGCCCACTTTGTCGCTTTTTCCTCCTCCCTTTCTAAACTTTTGCCAGCCTTATGCCTGCCTGTCCCCTTTTGTTCCCAGCAGGGGTCCCTTACAGTTCACCAGCCCTCTGCTGAGGGGTTCTCCAAACACCGGTACAGGACTTAGGGGTGCAGGTTTCACTGTAGGTTGGGCTTTCCCCTCAATCTGGCACATGTGGAAACTCTTACAGTACTCCACCACATCTTTATGGAGTGTTAGCCAGTCAAACCGCTGTCTTATACAGGCTTTGGTCTTTTGTATACTGGCCTGTACAGCCACTGTAGTCTCGTGGGCCCTTCTTAATATTTCTCTCCGGTACCTCTGTGGCACCACTAACTGGTGAACTACTGTCCACTCCTTGCTCTCAGGTCTGTGAGGACAACTCAATTTCCTGATCAGTACCTCATTCTTTAAATAGCAGTAATCAGGGACTCCCTCTGCTTCACTTTCAGACTGGGCAGCCTGTGCTAACTCTCACAATACTGGGTCAGCTCGCTGAGCCTCAGCTAGGGAAAATCCATTTAATTCATACCTTGGGTCTCCTAACTTTCCAAAGAAAGTCTTGGACAGGCAGACCTCATGGTCATCTGCCTGTAATGCCAATGCAGTCTCTTCTGGGGGAGCTGGTTTGATCATGGCCTGATCCACTACACGTTCAGGAAAACTGCAGGAGTCCGTCTCCCACCACTGCCCTGTCTCTCTGACCTTCTGCGGTCTTTCTTTCACTACTTGGGGGCGAGCACCTTCATCCCCGCCAGATCATTACCTAAGAGCAGGTCAACCCCGTCTACAGGCAAACTAGGGACAAGCCCTACGGTCTTGAAACTAGGGTGCACTCCAAGTGCACCCAGTGTACAGGTACAGGCATATACTGCGCTCCAATACCATTCACCACAATTTTGGTGTTCACTGTACTCTCTGGGGGAAAGGTCAGGCCTTTTCCCAGTAAAAGGGATCGAGTGGCCCATGTCCCTGACAATCACTATGGGCTTGTTTGCCCCACTCGAGGGGCACAGGGTTACTTTCCCTTCAGACACAAAACCTTGATCAACCTCACAAATCCTATTAAATTTTCCTGCACTTGCAGTGGTAGACTTCCTGGGTCTCACTCTTACTGCAGTTAAAGCCACAGCTTGTTCTGCTGTGCTTTCCATCAGGTTTCTTCTTCACTGAGCGGGTATGCCCTGATTAACCCGACAGGTTTTCCCTTTAGTTTCCAGCAGTTGCATTTAAATGCCCTGCTTTATTACAATGGAAGCACACAGGTCTCCGGGTCTCTCACTGGCTCACAGCACCTTCCTTTTTGGCTGGAGGTGGGCCCCCTGTGTCTCCTGCTTTCCTTTCTCCCCCAGGACTGCCTGGGCTTCTATCAACTTCCCACCCTTTGTCCTTTTCCAATTTGCGGTGGTGATTAGGAAAGGTTCTCCCCTGGGAAACCAACTTATAAATTAAAGCAAACTCATCAGCTCGAACAGCTGCTTGCTGGGCTCTCTGAACCCGCTGTTCCTCTACATGGGTCCTTATGGAGAGTAGGAGAGAGTTTTTAAATTCCTCCAACAGAATTACTTCTGAGATTCCCATAGTTGAGCTGTACTTCAACAGCCCTCAGCCACTGGTCAAAAGCCAGCTGCTTACTTCTTTCAAACTCCAGATAAGTTTGATTAGCTTGCTTCTTGAGGGTTTTACACTTTTGGCGATAGGCTTCGGGGACTAATTCATATGCTCGGAGGATAGCATTTTTGGTCAGTTCATAATTTGATGAACTCTCATCTGGCAACAAGGAATAAACATCATGGGCTTTTCCAGTTAGCTTGCTTTGTAGTAAAAAAAAAGCCAGGTCTCAGCTGGCCATTTTAGCTGCCTTGCCAGTTTCTCAAAAGATACAAAAAATGCTCCACATCTTCCTCATTGAATTTTGGGATTAGATGAGTTAGTTTAGCAATTCTGTACCCGGCCCTGAATTACTCTCCTCCATATTGGCCATGCATTCACTGGGGTTACTCTGTCACCCCCTAGTTAACTCAAGCCACTTCAACTCTCTTTCTTTGCATTCTTTCTGGAATTTTCTTTCTCTCTCTCTCTCTCCTTTTCCTTCTCCTGTCTTTCATTTTCTTCACGTTCCTTCTGGAACGCTCTTTCTTTCTCCCACTCCTCTAATTCAAGTTTCTTTTGCTGCAATTATATCTTTGCTAGCAGTACTCTATCTGGGCCTGCTTCTAACCCTGTTTCTGCTTCTTCAGATTCAAGGGAAAAATGGTCGACCACTAGCCTTACGAATTCAGTCTTCCTTACCTTGCCATGTCTCTCAACTCCTTCATAGACAGTACTTTTAACTTATCCCAAGTTACTTCACCCTGGCTTTCAGTGTTACTAGCTTCAGTTGCAAACATGTTAGTATTCAATCACACACAACCACAAGAAACCCTGTATTAAAATCTTGCTCCTTTTTGATTGCCAACAATTTGGCTTCTCACTTCCAATTTATCTCGTTTGTCTGTGGGTCAATTCCGGATGCTAGCACCCAAATTTCTGATACGACCAGGTAAGAAAGAGGTCTAGGGTTCCCTTTCAGCCTTTACCTAGTCATACTGAAACAGGGTTTTATTTTTTAACACACTGTGTTTTTAGCTCCCCCTTGGTGAATCATTGGTCACCGCTTTCCAATTATAAGGCAAAGAAACCATCACAACAGGCTTTCTCAGATTTAAAGAAAAGTGAAATTTTATTAAACTTAAACTCTAATTCGGTTAACACCTACGAATACACGGCGCGTCCATGCTAGCATGCACATGCGATACACACATGCAAATAGGGACTGAAAAGAGAAGGAAAATTAAGTGGAGAAGTTTGAGGCAATATCTGAAGAGTTTTTGTTCCTGTGCTTCGAGCTTGCTGTAGACTCCTTGATTGTAGGTAGCTTTGGCTTTTCATTGGGGGCCAGTATTCTTCTTAAACCTTGTTCACTGTAGCAGAATTTTCTCTCTTGGGATTCCTGTGTCTTCAGTGGGTTTTGGATTTCCGTGAGAAAGAGATGGGAGCAGGCAGACAGGTCTTATTCAGTCGAGGAGCAGTCTGCTTTCCAGGCTCTCAGTTCAAAACTGTACAATTCAGAAAAAACAAACAAACTGCCAAGCAGGCTAGGCATGTGACTAACTGGCTTGACGACGTCTGTTTGTGGATTGTATTGGAGCAGGGGGTAGCCCCTTTGTTCCCAAACACTGTCTGTTAATATGCAAAAATTGTCTTGCCAGCCAGGGGCCTGGCAACCCCTTGTTACAGGCCTTCTCTTCTTCCCAGCACCAATTTGAAATTTGATGACAATGTGATGAAATTAATGTGCCTCATTCTTGGCAGGTAGGGGCCGACATGACACTTAGTTACAGAGGTGTGAATCACTTTCAAACAAAAAGAAACCTGAACTGGGGAAGGGATTGGTTAAACATTTTAAATTTACTCCTGAACCAGGAAAAGATAGCATGGAATCAGAGTCTGAAAAACTAATTCTAGCTAGAATTCAGTTGCAGATGAAAAAGGAAGAGAGTTTCAGCAGGAAAGATAGCTGCTGCAGTTCAAAAAGGAGTTGATGCAGTTTCAGAAGGAAAGAGAGATGCAGTTTCAGAAGGAAAGAGAGATGCAAAGAGAGGAAGCAGCCAGAAAGGTTGAGCTAGAAAAGCTACAAGCACAAGGTGTGCATGCTGCAGCCATTCAAACCTTATCCCCAATTCAGAGCAAAACTTTGATATACTGAGATACTTATGACTAATGTCAAAATTTGACGAGGAGGTTGAGGTCACATTTTATCTCATTTGAGAAAATAGCTACCAAGCTAAAATGGCTAAAAGAATTTTGGACTCTCCTCCTACAGGGTGAGTCATGGGTAGGGTTCATGAAGCTTTGAAAGTCCTCTGATTATGAAACAACTAAAACTGTAATTCTAAATGCATGAGCTAGCACCGAAAGCATACAGACAGAAATTCAGACACATCCAGTGTTACGACCAAGGTGGGAGGAGTGCACTGTTTGTTCTAGTTCAACTTCTGCACAGGTCACAACATCTATTTAAAAGTTTACTCGGTTACCGATACAGCCAATCATATACTCTATTTTTTAAATCACAGAATAAAATACATCAACTAGGTTTCTTTAATAAACAACAAAATTATCAGTTTATTATAAAACAAGACTTAACCAGTAATGAAGCAAAGCATTAACACACTGATTAAAAACACACACACACGAAAAAATATAGAAATTCACTCTGCACAGGTCTATTACAAAAAAAGACTATTTTGGCCAAATACTTGCTAATTCTTGACGAAAAAAGAAAGAAGGTATGGAAGGAAGTTAGTTGTCCCTTTTTTGGTCTGGCATCTGGATACACGAAGACAGGTCACTGGGTTCGTTTCAGAAGCAGTCTATTCTGGAGATGTCGAGATTTACTCTAGTCGGCTTTCTAGGAGAAATGTGCTATCAAGATTTTTCTGCCACCGCACACTTGAATAGCAGGATTTTTTTTCAGCTCCTCAGGAGCTATGTGGCACCAGGGATTTTTGTTCTCCCACATGGTTCTGCAGGATTTCTTCAAAAAGAGAGAGAAGGTGGTGAGCTGAGTGATTTCTTTTTCCCTTGGCACGAAAACACCAGTTGTCTTCAAACAGTTCACACTCTAACTAACTTAAACAATGACCAAACCCCAAACAAAGAGTCGACCCCCTGACCTCCATAAACCTTGGCATGTGGCTTCTCTGTAACTATTTTTCCCCCAAGTCACCAAGAGTTCTGCCACTGAATGTCAAGGGGAAATGGTTCGATTCTCTCTTGTTGGAGATGGTCATTGCCTGCCACTTGTGTGGTGTGAATGTAACTTTCCACTTATCAGTCCAAGCCTGAAGGTTGTCCAGGTCTTGCTGCATATGGACAAGACTACTTCAGTATCTGAGGAGCGCGAATGGTGCTGAACATTGTGCAATCATCAGTGAACATCCCCACTTCGGACCTTATGATGGAGGGAAGGTCATTGATGAAGCAGCTGAAGATGGTTGGGCCTAGGACACTACCCTGAAGAACTCCTGCAGTGATGTCCTGGGACTGGGATGATTGGCCTCCAACAACCACAACCATCTTTATTTGCTCGAGGCATGACTCCAACCAGTAGAGAGTTTTCTCCCGGATTCCCATTGACTCCAGTCATGCTAGGGCTCCTTGATGCCATATTCGGTCAAATGCCGCTTTGACGTCAAGTGCAGTCACTCTCACCTCACCTCTTGAGTTCAGCTCTTTTGTCCATGTTTGAACCAAGGCTGTAATGAGGTCAGGAGCTGAGGGGCCCTGGTGGAACCCAAACTGAGCGTGACGGAGCAGGTTATTGCGAAGCAAGTGCCACTTGATGGCACTGTTGATGACACCTTCCATCACTTTAATGATGATTGAGAATAGACTGATGGGGCGGTAATTGGCCAGGTTGAACTTGTCCTGCTTTTTGTGTGCAGGACATACCTGGGCAATTTTCCACATTGCTGGGTAGATGCCAGTGTTGTAGCTGTACTGGAATAGCTTGGCTAGAAGTGCAGCAAGTTCTGGAGCACAGGTCTTCAGTACTATTGCCGGAATATTGTCAGGGCCCATAGTCTTTGCAGTATCCAGTGCCTTCAGTCATTTCTTGATATCACGCGGAATGAATTGAATTGGCTGAAGTCTGGCATCTGTGGATGCTGGGGACTTCAGGAGGAGGCCGAGATAGATCATCCACTTGGCACTTCTGGCTGAAGATTGTTGCAAATACTTCAGCCTTATCTTTCGCACTGTCGTGCTGGGCTCCCCCATCATTGAGGATGGGAATATTTATGGAGCCACCTCCTCCAATTAGTGGTTTAATTGCCCACCACCATTCACAGCTGGATGTGGCAGGACTGTAGAGCTTAGATCTGAACCGTTGGTTATGGGATCGCTTAGCTCTGTCTATCGCATGCTGCTTATGCAGTTTGGCACACAAGTGATCCTGTGTTATAGCTTCAGCAAGTTGACACCTCATTTTGAGGTATGCCTGGTGCTGCTCCCGGCATGCCCTCCTGCACTCTTCATTGAACCAGGGTTGGTCTCCTGGTTTGACGGTAATGGTAGAGTGGGGAATATGCCAGACCCCGAGGTTACAGATTGTGGTTGAGTACAATTCTGCTGCTGCTGATGGCCCACAGCACCTCATGGACGCCCAGTTTTGCATTGCTAGATCTGTTCGAAATCTATCCCATTTAGCATGTGGTTGTGCCACACAACACAATGGACGGTATCCTCGATGTAAAAGCGGGACTTCATCTCCACAAGGACTGTGCAGTGGTCACTTTTACCAATACTGTCATGGACAGATGCATCTGCGGCAGGCTGATTGGGGAGGAAGAGGTCAAGTATGTTTTTCCCTCTTGTTGGTTCCCTCACCACCTGTCGCAGACCCAGTCTAGCAGCTATGTCCTTTAGGACTCGGCCAGCTCGGTCAGTAGTGATGCTACCGAGCCACTCTTGGTGATGGACATTTAAGTGCCCGCCCAGAGTACATTCTGCACTCTTGCCACCATCAGTGCTTTCTCCAAGTGGTGATCAACATGGAGGAGTACTGATTCATCAGCTGAGGGAGGGTGGTAGGTGGTAATCCGCAGGAAGTTTCTTTGTCCATGTTTGACCTGATGCCATGAGACTTCATCAGTCGATGTTAAGGACTCCCAGGGCAACTCCCTCCCGACTGTATACCACTGTGCCACCACCTCTGCTGGGTCTGTTTTGCTGGTGGGACAGGATGGTGATGGCAGTGTCTGGGACATTGTCTGGTAAGCTTGGTGCAAAAGATCCTATGCCTGGTGGCTTCCCTCACTTAAAACCACAAAAAGCTGATTATTAATTTATCTCATTGCTGTTCATGGAACTGTTTGCTGTTTTTTTGACAACGCTTCAAAACTAATTCAGTGGCTATGAAGCAGTTTGGCATGGTAAAAGATGCTCGTCCTTTCTTTCAATTCTACTGTAGGCAATGTATTTATCCACTGAGTGTAACAATGCTTAAAATATATTTTTATAGATTCACCACTATCCATTAATATTAATTAAATCAGCTCTATTGGAATGAGAAGAAGGTTAAAGAATAATATTTAGAAAATGGTTACCTATTTTGTTACTGCAAAATAAGGACAAAATAGTGTTTCTTTTGTATATGAGGGCAATTTTCAACTGCTAGCCAGCCTATTTATGCTGGAACATTGACAGGCCAGCAGTTTTGGTTAAAATTATTCACCACTTGGCAGTATAAGACCCAGGCAAGCCTGCAAATGTGACACCAGCAACCCCACCCAAAAGAGGCAGTAGCCAACATGAGGGGCTACACTATTTGTAGGAGCCTGTTTGCAATGTGCAGTACCAATGGCAGGGAGTGTAACTGCGCACATTCACCTATTGGTACTAAGCCATGGGCAACCCAACCAATGGTTCTTAAAGGGACCACAGGAGTCCATTCACAAAACAGAAAGAGGAGGCCCGCACAGAAATAATGTTACCCACTTTTGGTCACTCAGTGGCACCCCACCCCAAAACTTCTTTTTAGTTGAGCCACCAGATTTCTCTCTGCTTCAAGTCAGCCAGATGCCCACTAACTCTCACTGAATCATTGGTCGTTTGCCAACCCAGTGCAGATAAGCCCGACTGTTCAGGCCTTATGCTACTGGTATGAAGTGGGCAGTGCAATCGCTGTACTCACTGCCCATCCAATACGGGTAAATGTTCGGTATCTTTATATTGTAATCATATTTAAATATGGGGACTCATGGGGGGAATCAAAGGTCACTCACCAGGGTCAGAAGTTACTCACTTCCCTTTCTTTTGTGTGCGCTCCTCTGTAGGACAGAAGAGTCCAAATTTCCCTGACGGGATAAACACGTTTTCACTTACCAGTCTGTCATACACAAACTCCTCACAGAGCACCAGAGTCCAACACCGCACATCTCTGCAAGCATAATGTGAGCCTTTATTGTGGGTGGGGGTGAGCGCGAAGGCAGTCAGTTGTTTTTGTTGTTGTTGTTGTCAGATAGCCTTGTTAAATGCCGGCAGTTGGCACCCGATGCCCTTCCTGCTTCCTTTTCACATTGTGAACAATCTCTTCCAATGCCTTTCTTCCCCATCCCCCCTCCCACCGACTTCACATCACTGCTCAACGGGGAACCCAGTCCCTATGCGCGCGCAGCACTGACCGACAGACCGTTAATTTAAACCGCCACCAAACCGTGCGCACAATGCACGTGACCTTATTCCTGGGCGTGCTACCTGCCAGGTGAGGTGGTCATTGGGTGACCAGTGTGAAAAATGACCGCTGTACTTGTTTTTATACATATACAAGTGTAAGTTTTCTTATTCAGTCTGCAGATAACCCAACATACAGGGACAACAGTTCCCTCTACACTCAGTGGCAAGCACAGAGGGAACGATGCCAAACTCTGAAACTGACTAGCAATACACAGCCATTGTTGATGCTTGACCAACTCTAACTTCCAAATGAGACAGAAAGAAGAAATTGTTCGGTATTGGGAGGCATTTTCAAAGAAAGATAGAGTCCAAGATGGCCATATCACATGTTTAATGATATAATCATGCACTAGGTTTGCTCATAACATACACTGCTTCCCCTTTAAAAAAAACTGTTTACAGGTACATTGATTGTACAACTTCAAAAACAAACAAATCTTTGAGAATATGCACACTTGATGAAATAACAACTGACTTTTTTCTTTAATTGATACCTATAAATCAAGTCTAACCATTGGTTTACAAAGTCTTCTTGATCGCACAGGCTTTGGTGTGGAGTTTGGTATTCAACTGTCTGGTTTCAATTCAGGACTTACAGAAGATATTGTTTCTTCTTCTGAAACTGATAACTCAGACATCGAAGTCTGAACTGATTCACACTCTGACAAATGTTCGCTATCAAGTTTGCTCACGTTTTGAATCATCCATATGGACATTTTGAAATGGTTGGGGTGGCTATGACCAAAATTACAAAGGCGTTTTAGACAGCTTATTCCTGCAGTTTTGACAAATTTGCTAACCAATGATTCTAGAGCACCATCTAGATTTGCTAACCAATGATTCTAGAGCACCATCTAGACCAAGCCAATAAACAAAACTTCTGGCGATGGATTTCATGCTAACGACACCAGTGTGTTCAGTTTGAAGTTCTGTCAGAATCTTGTCTCTTACAGAACTCGGTACTACCGCTCTGTGACCCCACTTAATGCAACCCTGTTCACATAACAACTCATTATATCAATTGTGAATGGTTTCAGTTCCTCGTCTGTACACCGGTCAAACTCTGGCAGTGTTCAAAGTCTGTTCGTAGGCTCTTTAAAACTAGGTCGTTGAGTTTCATCTGCGATTTCAGTTGCAGTGATTGGAAAGTCCTCATCCACAATTCTTATTGTGAAGATTGCACCGTCACAGCCGTTTTGAGTCTTCATGTGGCAAACTCGACAGTGCGTCAACGAGAGCATCCTCCTTTGAACTACGATATTCAATGATGTAGTCGTAATGTGAGAGAAATGCAGCCCAGTGTTGCATCCATGACACTGCCATTGTTGGTATTCCAGACTTTAGGCCCAGCAAAGCTACTAGGCATTTATGATCTGTAACTAGCATAAAGCTGATGAAACGTTTTGATTCCAAAGATGATTCCAAGCACTTCCTTTTCAATCTGCATGTATTTATGTTCAGTCTTGGTCAGGGTACGTGACACAAATGTTATGGGCTTCTCTTGACGTGAAATGACTGATCAGTGCTCCAACTCCATAGGTTTTTTTTATTTGTGCATGGGATGCGGACGTCACTGGCTAGGCCAGGATTTATTGCCCATCCCTAATTGTCCTTGAGAAGGTGGTGGTGAGTTGCGTTCTTGAACTGCTGCAGTCGTCGGGGTGTAGGTACACCAACTGTGATGTTAGGAAGGAAGTTTCTTTGGGACCTCCTTATCTCGAGAGACAATGGATATGCGCCTGGAGGTGGTCAGTGGTTTGTGAAGCAGCGCCTGGAGTGGCTATAAAGGCCAATTCTGGAGTGACAGGCTCTTCCACAGGTGCTGCAGAGAAATTTGTTTGTCGGGGCTGTTGCACAGTTGGCTCTCCCCTTGCGCCTCTGTCTTTTTTCCTGCCAACTACTAAGTCTCTTCGACTCGCCACAATTTAGCCCTGTCTTTATGGCTGCCCGCCAGCTCTGGCGAATGCTGGCAACTGACTCCCACGACTTGTGATCAATGTCACACGATTTCATGTCGCGTTTGCAGACGTCTTTATAGCGGAGACATGGACGGCCGGTGGGCCTGATACCAGTGGCGAGCTCGCTGTACAATGTGTCTTTAGGGATCCTGCCATCTTCCATGCGGCTCACATGGCCAAGCCATCTCAAGCGCCGCTGACTCAGTAGTGTGTATAGGCTGGGGGTGTTGGCCGATTCAAGGACTTCTGTGTTGGAGATATAGTCCTGCCACCTGATGCCAAGTATTCTCCGAAGGCAGCGAAGATGGAATGAATTGAGACGTCGCTCTTGGCTGGCATACGTTGTCCAGGCCTCGCTGCCGTAGAGCAAGGTACTGAGGACACAGGCCTGATACACTCGGACTTTTGTGTTCCGTGTCAGTGTGCCATTTTCCCACACTCTCTTGGCCAGTCTGGACATAGCAGTGGAAGCCTTACCCATGCGCTTGTTGATTTCTGCATCTAGAGACAGGTTACTGGTGATAGTTGAGCCTAGGTAGGTGAACTCTTGAACCACTTCCAGAGCGTGGTCGCCAATATTGATGGATGGAGCATTTCTGACGTCCTGCCCCATGATGTTCGTTTTCTTGAGGCTGATGGTTAGGCCAAATTCATTGCAGGCAGACGCAAACCTGTCGATGAGACTCTGCAGGCACTCTTCAGTGTGAGATGTTAAAGCAGCATCATCAGCAAAGAGGAGTTCTCTGATGAGGAAGACGCCCTTGTGTGTGTTTCCGAAGAAGGGTCACTGACCCGAAACGTTAACTCTGCTTCTCTTTCCACAGATGCTGCCAGACCTGCTGAGTGGTTCCAGCATTTCTTGTTTATATACCTTCTGTATCTACTCTGTTTCCTTCCAGAGTTAACAAGTATTTGGCCAAAAATGTTTTTTGTCTCTTTGCAGAGAAAACCTCTTTATTTTAATTTTAACTGGAGTGTGTGTGAGCGTGTGTGTTGGGTATCTAGAAGGGAATATCTATTTACATCCATATTTCAAACTGTGTGTTAATGCTTTGCAACTTTACTGGATAAGTCTTGTTTTATATTAAACTGATAATTTTGTTGTTTATTAAAGAAACTTGGTTGGTGTATTTTATTCTGGGTTAAAAATAGAGTATACGATTGGCCATATCAATAACTGGGTAAACATTTAAATATAAGTTGTGACCTGTGGAGAAGTGGAACTAGAGAAAGACAGTGCACTCCTCCCATGTCAGTCGTAACTTATAATTGGGGGCTCTGTGTGGGATAACCAAAAGCCGATGACGTGCAATTGTAAGTGGGGTAATAATAATTGAAAAGAGGAAAAGTAGAACACCAGATTTCTTGTGCATTAGAGTAATGCTAATACCACCAGAATGGATGTCAGTTGCTATGACCTTTCAGGGGAGGGAGGATTTATCCCTGAGTGATTTGAACAACTTAACTAAGGCTAGGCTAAAGGAATTGGCAGAAACGTTGTCGTTAGAATTAAAACCAGAGCTCAGAAAGCAGCCATAATTGAAGTAATAGCATAGCATTTGAAATTGGAAGAAGGTCAAGGCAATCCAGATGGTAGTCAGTTGAATTAGTTAGGATTCAGTTGCAGATGATGCAGCTTGACCCTTCTTCGGAAACACACACATGGGGTTATACTCCTGCAGGAAGACGCCCTATGGTGTGATGCCTTCTCCACAAATCTTCCAGCAACCGCAGTATTTTGCTTTTATTTTAGATACGGAAGGTTATCAGTTGTCCTTTGGTCTGAAATCCAGGTACACGCTGATGGGTCACTGGGCTCTTTTCAGAAGCAGTTTGTTCTGGAGATGTTGAAAAATTAGTCTGGTCAGCTTTCCAGGAGAAATGCAGCATCAGGGGTTTTGATTATCACACTGGATTCGCAGGGGTCTTTAGAGAGGTAGAGAAAAGATGAACTGGTCTCTTTCAGCAGGCTGACTTCCTATTGCCTTCAAAACAGTCCACACCCCAACAGCAAGTCAAAACCTCCTGACCACCAGAAATCTTGACATGTCACTTCTCTGTAAACAAGTTGTTTATTTGGCAGAGAGGCAGGAGAGAGAAAGGGAGCAAGAAAGGAAATTCAAATTTAATAGCTGGAACTAAACCAAAAGGGTGGCCTTGACTTCAGTAAAAATGTTAATGAGGAAAGAACTGACTCCAGCCCAGGACCCAGTGGAGAGCTGCTTAAATTGGTGCAATCTCTCCTAAGGTTTGAGGAAAGGGATGTAGAGGCATTTTTCATTACTTTTGAAAAGATAGCTCGAAATTCTTCCAGCGGGACACTGCTTACGCAAAGCAGGTTGATGGGCAGATCTCATGAAGTTTATACCATGCTTTCTGAGGAGGCTTCTGCAGATTATGAAGTGGCAAAAAAGGCTACTCTCGCTGCTTATGAGTCAGTCCCTGAAGCTTACCAGCAGAAATTTCGGAACATCCGGAATCAGCCTAGGCATATTTATATAGAATTTGAGAGGGTAAAGCAAATTAACTTTGATCGTTGGATGCAGGCATTAAAGGTAGAGGCCACATATGAGACCCTTAGGGAAATAATTCTCCTGGAAGAATTAAAAAATTTACTTCCTCTGCTGGTAAGAACCCATGTAGAGAACCAGAAGGTTTTGACAGCCAGATAGGCAGCTGAGATTGTTGATGATTACGAGCTTGTTTACAAGCCCAAACTCTTTGTCCATCACCCCCACAAACCCAAGAAGAGTAGAAGGTGGGAGGGTGAAAGGAAGGCAAATAGTCAGGGACAAGAATGGACAGCTGGGAATGCCCCAAGATCTCCTCCTCAGGCCAGAAAGGAAGATGCTGAGGGTGGAAGTAATGTTCGAAAGCCTAAGTGTTTCCATTGCCACAAGGTGATACACCTTTGTGCAGAATGCTGGAAGCTGCAGGGTAAACCCATTGGACTTATTGGGGTACACAATGCCAATGCAGAGAAAGGGGCCCTGACCGGGAGTACGACAGAGCAAGCTGTATCTGTGACTGCAACTGTAACGCCAAGTACAAAACCACTGTGAGTGCAGGGAATGTGAACAAGACACCTGAGAGTTCTAGGGAATTCTTGTCAAAAGGAAAAGTAACTCCTTATCCCTCAAGTGAGGCAGATAAACCCTGTAGTTCTACTTAGGGATACAGGAGACACCCAAACTCTTTTGCTTGGGAAAGGCATAACTTTTCCACTAGAGGGCGCATTGAATGCCAAGCTTTTAGTGAATGGTATCGTCGGGGAGTATATACTCGTATCTTTGTATCGGGTGCACCTGGAGTGTGACCTAATGTCCGGAAAGGTAACAGTTTGAGTTGTCCATAGTTTGCCTGTAGACATAGTTGGCCTACTCCTGGGGAATGTTTTGGCTGGAGCAAACATAGTAGCTTCTCCAGTAGTTATGGAAAGACCAAGTGAAGTCAAAGAGATAGAACAAGTTGCAGGAAAACGTTCCAGGAATTTTTTCTTCATGTGTAGTGACCTGATCAGTGGCTTAACAAGTTCCGTTGTCGGAGGTCAAATTGGCACCACAGACAGATAGCCAAATATCTGAAACTTTCTTTGGGGATTTGGATAATCCGAAGGAAATGTTCAATAAGTCTTCCATGATCAAGGCTCAACAAGCGGATCCCGAGTTAAGTAAACTGGCACAATCGGCTCTTACTGAAGCTGAGGCAAAGGGAGTTCCAGAAGGCTACTACATTAAAAATGGGATTCTGATGAGGAAGTGGAGACCTCCTCACAGACCTGCAGATGAATACTGAACGGTTGTTCACCAGATAGTGGTGCTGCCCAAGTATCGCCGGGAAATATTAAGGATAGCCCATGAAATTGCTATAGTGGGACATGTGGGGATCCGGAAGATCCAATCGCATATAAGTTGACATTTTTATGGGCCAGGTCTTTCCAAGGACGTGTTGCAGTTTTGCAAAACATGCTATAAGTGCCAGATTGTGGGAAACCCACAACCCGCCATAAAATCAGCACCTCTAATTCCCATACCTGTTTTTGGGGGACCATTTAGTAGGGTGTTGGTAGACTGTGTGGGACGTTTACCAAAACCAAAAACGGGATACCAAAATACACTCACTGTTATGGATATGGCTACTCAGTTCCCAGAGGCCATTTTCTTGAGAACAATTTCTTCTAAGGTGTGGTAGAGAACTCAACCTAGTTCTTCACTAGATATGGATTACCGATTGAGATGCAGTTGGATCAAGGTTCCAATTTTATGTCTAAAGGTTTTCTGGAAGTTATGAGTAATCTGGGTATAACACAGTTAGAATCCTCAGCATACCACCCATAGACACAAGGAGCTTTAGAACGGTACCATCAGACCACAAAATGATGATCAGGGCATACTGTCATGAATATCCCATGTTTGGGATAAAGAGCTAGAATTTCATTTGTTTGCCACTAGGGATTCACTTAATGAGTCTACCAGTTTTAGTCCTTTGAATTAGTTTATGGACATGAGGTAAGAGGTCCTCTAAAACGAATCAAAAAAAAGTTTTTAGAACAGAGGGGTCTTCCATGTTAGATTATGTATCTGTGTTCCGAGAGCGGCTCACAAGAGCCTGCAAAGTGGCTCATGAAAACCTGAAAGCTTCCCAAACAACCATGAAGAAATGGACAGACAGGCATGCCAAGACCAGAAAATTTCAAACAGGGGTGAAGTGTTAATATTATTGCCTTTATAGGGTGAACCACTGAAAGGATGGTTCAGTGGTCCATATAAAGTGGTCAAAAGAATTTGTTACTACCAGGTGGGAAAGAGGTCTAGGGCTCCCTTTCAGCCTTTACCTGGTCTTAGTGTAACAGGGTTTAATTTTAAACACACTGTGTTTTTAGCTCCCCCTTGGTGAATCCTTGTTCACCGCTTTCCAATTATAAGGCAAAGAAACCAGCACAAACAGGCTTTCTTAGGTTTAAAGCAGAGAAGTTGAAATTTATTAAACTTAAACTCTAATTCTCACGCTAGCATGCATGTGCAATTCACACATGCAAATAGAAACAGAAAAGAGAAGAAAAATAAAGTGGAAAAGTTTGAGGCAATATCTGAAGAGTTGTTGTTATGGTTTTTCGAGCTCACTGTAGAGTCCTTGATTATAGGTAGATCTTGCTTTTCGTTGGGGCCCAGTATTCTTCATAAATCTTGTTCGATGTAGGAGACTTTTCTCTTTTGCGGTTCATGTGTCTTCAGTGAATTCAGAGGCTTGTGCGACAGAGATGGGAGCAGGCAGAAGAGATCTTCTCAGTCCAGGAATAAAGAGCTTTCTTCCTTCAAACTCTTTGCGGTCGGTTCAAAAGAAAACCCTGGAACAGCCAGGTAGTCATGTGACCAGCTGGTCTAACCAGTCCTGGCCCTTGTGGATTGTATCCTCCTTAGCAGGCCCTGGAATGCGCTTCCTCACCTTCGATGTCTGTTAGTGTGTAAATGTTTTTTTCCAGCCATGGCTGATCTGTTTAACAAGTCATTTCCTCGCTCCAACAACAGTTAAAAGTCAATGTTCATGACAAAATTGATGTGCCTCATTCTTGGCAGGTGGGGGCCTAGCATGACAAATTGGTAAAGTAAGTTATTTGATTGACACCCCAGATCACCAGAAAAAGAATGGGCTGTGTCCTATCAATATGTTGAAACTATATCACAGCCGGGAGGAGGATAAGCGAGCACAGGTATGTCTGGTAGTAGGGACAGTGAAGGATAAAAGCAAAAGGGAGGATGAGGCAGAAGGAAGCCCAGACAATTCTCAAATTGAACCTCCTACTATCCGATTAGCTAATATTGAATTGTTATGGAGATTAGACACTCTGCTTTCATATTTAGATGCAGAACAATGAGAAGACCCAACAAGGCTACTCAGAGCATTTAGAGGAGTTTGTAGCAATAAACCAGGAAAGTACAACCTTAGCCATACATGATGTGGATGTAGGATAATCCTCTCCTATAAAACAACATCCATATCTCTTAATTCCAGAGAAATAGGCCCAGGTGAAAGCAAAACTCCATACATGTTGGAAAACCACCTAATTGAACCCAGTCAAAGCAGCTGGAGTTCCCCAGTCATGTTAGTGCCTAAATCTGACAGTTCAACTAGATTTTGTATGGACTACAGAAAGATTAATGCAGTAACAAATACAGACTCCTACCCAATTCCTCGCTCGGAAGACTGTATTGACAGAGTTGGCAGTGCCACATTTCTTACCAAAATAGATTTGTTAAAGGGATATTGGCAAGTTCCTTTAACAGCACGAGCTAAAGAAATATCAGCCTTTGTCACACTGGATAGTCTTTTCCAATGACGAGTGATGCCATTCAGACTAAAGAAAAACCCAGCAACTTTCCAGACACTAATGAACCAAGTGGTAGCCAGTGTTCCTAACTGTATGGTTTACCTTGATCATGTGCTGGTGTGCAGTGATACTCGGATGGACCACTGGGAACAATTAAAAGCTCTGTTCAGAAAATTACAGTCGGCTAATTCCAGTGATAAATCTTGCCAAAAGTGAATTTGTGAAAGCATAGGTCACCTACCTAGGGCATATAGTAGGGCAAGGACAAGTGTTGCCAAGAACAGCAAAAGTGCAAGCGTTGATGAAATTCCCTGCCCTCAAGCCTAAACGAGAAATCATGAAGTTTTTGGGGGATGTGTGGTTTCTACTGCAAGTTTGCACCAAATCTTAGTACTATAGCAGCTCCACTGATGGATTTGTTGCAAAAAGAAAGCCAAGGTAGAGTGTCAAGCATCTTTTGAGAGGCTGAAAACCATTTTGATAAATTAACCAGTGTTGGTTACCCCAAATTTCACTAAGCCCTTCATGGTAGCAATTGAGGCTAATGACCTGGGGGTCGGTGCAATCCTGTTACAAGACGATGAATCGGGCATAGAAAGGCCAGTGGGATACTTTTCCAAGAAGCTAATTTGATACCAAGAGAGATACTCAACAGTGGAAAAAGAAATCCTGGGCTTATTACTAGCTCTGAAGCATTTTGAAGTATATGTCCGCCATGACTACAGCGAGACACTGGTATATACTGATCATAATCCATTAGCCATTGTGGAAAAATTCAAAAACCGGAATGCCAGACTATTTCGATGAAGTTCCTATTGCAGCCCTATCACTTAAAGAATATCCACATTGCGGGGAAAAATAATGTAATTGCTGATGCTTTGTCTAGAATTTAACTTTGCTTTGAGTTATCTGAGTACAAAGATGGTAGAAAGCAGAACTGTATTAGTTACAAGTAAAGAGTGAATGAGAATGAGTGTGTAAATGTGTTTTAATAATTTTTCCTGTTTTTTTCCACACTTTGTAATGAAATGCATTTAAAAATGGCATTTCATTCCTCCAAGAATGGAGGTGTTATGAAGGTGCTCCGTTCTTAAAATGTTCTGAGGACTTGTGTTAACGATTATTGACATTGGTTCTTTTGGAAACCAAAAAGATTCCATGGATGTGTTTTTTTTTACAAGGATCACTGGGAAGACACTTACTGGATTTCACATGCCTTAAGCTTAAGCTAAAGCTAAATAAACAACAGGAACCTTGGTGGCCAGGGGTGTTGTTTACAGAGAAGTGACATGTCAAGATTTCTGGTAGTCAGGAGGTTTTGACTTGCTGTTAGGGTGTGGACTGTTTTGAAGGCAGTTGGAGATCAGCCTGCTAAAAGAGAAGACTAGTTCATCTTTTCTCTACCTCTCTAAAGAACCCTGCGAATCCAGTGTGATAGTTGAAACCCATGATGCCGCATTTCTCCTGGAAAGCTGACTGGACTAATTTTTGACATCTCCAGAACAAACTGCTTCTGAAACAAACCCAGTGACCCGTCGCCGTGTATCTGGATGCCAGACCAAAGGACAACTGATATCCTTCCATATCTTCTCTGTTTCCTTCTATAGTTGACAAGTATTTGGCCAAAGTATTTTTTGTCTTTTTGTAAAGTGACTCCGCAGAGAAAACCTCTTTATTTTTATTTTAACCAGTGTGTGTGTGAGCGTGTGTATTGGGTATCTAGAAGGGAATATCTATTTACATTCATATTTCAAATTGTGTGTTAATGCTTTGATCTTTACTGGATAAGTCTTGTTTTATAATAAACTAATAATTTTGTTGTTTATTAAAGAAACCTGGTTGGGGTATTTTATTCTGGGATAAAAATAGAGTGTGTGATTGGTCATATAGGTAACTGGCTAAATATTTAAATATATGTTTTGACCTGTGGAGAAGTGGAACTAAAGAAAGATAGTACACTCCTCCCGCCTCAGTCATAACAACCAGCACACCATTCCTCTCTAGCTTATTTAGTTCCTCTTCAACCTGGGTTTTTAGAGTAAAAGGAATCAGCCTAGCCTCACAATATCCTGGTCTTGCATCAGGCCTGATTTGGATGTGCTCTTTCACACCGATTATACCGTCATAGCTATCCTTGAAAATATTTCTGCCACTTTTCAATAACTAATCAAGCTTCTTGGTTGTTTCAATTTGAAAAAGATGCTTCTAGTCTAACTTCAGCTTACGAAGCCAGTCCTTGCCCATACCTCAGATTGTTGACATATCTCGTGACAACAATGGGCAACTTGAAGGACTTGCCCTTAAATTGGACATTGCACTTCATTTGTCCACATGTTTCTAACACCTCACCAGAGTAGGTTTTCAATTGAACTGTACTGTCAATTAAAGGTAGATCACTGAATTTGCTCTCATACGTACCTCTACTCATAACGGAGCAATCTGTAGCTATATCAATGCGCATGTTGATGTACTGTTGATTTACCAACACCTTTATACAAAAGTCTCTGCCATTTGAGTGCTTGCAAGTGTCATAAATGCTGTACAGCCGGAGCTTTTCTCGCTTAGGCACTCTGGATTGGCTTTAAGAGTCTGAACTCCACCTTTGTTCTGCCACTGCTTTCCATTACTACTAGAAAGAGTTCTCTTTCCTGCTTTGGCCTTCACTCAGCAAGCAGTTGTAATATGGCCTATCTTTTGGCAATTAGAGCATTTGGCATTTCTGTACTGACACGTTTGTGCCATTTGGTTGCCATTACAGCAAGAACAAGTCACTAAACTTTTTACAACAGCACTCTTCTGATCATGTCTCCCCATTTTAGACTTGGCAGAAGCCGTCTGATAGTGGACAGAAACTGTACTAGTCACTTGCATAGAATGAAATTCCAGAGCATTCTTTGTTGCCATCTCCATAGCAGAAGCAATCTTACATGCTAAATCAGACTTAGATTTTGTGTGTTTAGTAACTTTGACTGGATTCTTTCTTCTACCAATCCAGACACGAATCTGTTTTGTAGTGCACAGTCTAAGAATGTGCCAAAGTTGCAATGTAATGATAAATTCTTCAGTGGCGCAACGTACACGCCAACTGTTCCGCTACTTCTCTGGTTTCTAATTCCAAATTTTTAGCTTTCTGCTATCTGTAGTGGCTTAGGATTAAAATGTTCCTCTAACTTGGTGATAATTATTTTGAATGGCACATCTTTTGCTTTGTGCGGTCAAAAGATTTGTTAGCATGCCATGCACTTCCAGGCGAATCTCCGTTAGCAAAATTGCTCTCTTGTGTTCAAGAATTGCCTTCTTCTGCATCTGGGCCTCTTTACTTTCACCTTTGAGTTCTAATGTATTATTAGCTCTGAAGAACATGCCCATTCTTTCAATGTGTGAACTGAATGGTTCTTCAGCTCTATCATACATTCCTAGCCTTTCAATGTATCCCGTGAGCGTAACCATTTTGTCCCATTTTCAAATGTAACAGTGGCCTGTAGTATAGAGTTGTTACTGGGCAGAATATGTATATAGGCTGTGAGTGTCATCACAGGAAGTGATGTAACAGAACTTGTATAGAACCTCGTGTAGAGTGAAACTGGAAGCCATAGATAGCAGATTCATGTA
The DNA here is from genome assembly GCF_036365525.1 of Heterodontus francisci. Taxonomy (NCBI): domain Eukaryota; kingdom Metazoa; phylum Chordata; class Chondrichthyes; order Heterodontiformes; family Heterodontidae; genus Heterodontus; species Heterodontus francisci. The sequence continues at coordinate 32,535,553 of NC_090381.1, read as the reverse complement.
AATAAACTCCTGTTCCTGTAACTGTCAATCTCTCAGATATTCTGTAATAAAAAGACGAATCAGCATCAGAATGTTACCTGGTGGCAACGGTAAACTGAAGAAGTGGAAAAGTCACTGTCTTCAATGGAAAACTTCAAGAAAGTAGCTGGACAGATCCAAGCAGAGGCGTGGGTCCGAAGATTTACTAAGTACCGTACTGCATCGAGTCTCACGCAGAAGCCAGACAGGAGCAGGTCAATACATTGTTACATGCCATGGGGGAGTGCATGGATGACATCCTTATAACACAGTGCATAGACGAAGAGAAAGCTACATAGGAGGGTATTAAGGCTCTGGAATCTTATTTTAACGTCAGAAAAAACGTGATCGTCAAACATGCCAAGTTCAATAAACAGCCTCAGCAGAGAGGAGAAAGTATTGATTCTTTTATCAATGACTTATATAAGCTCGTTGAAGATTGTGAATACTGCAGTTTGTGGGAAGAGTTAATTAGAGATAGGAATGTGGTCGGAGTGGCAGACGATGCTCTCTCGGATCGTCTGCAGTCGGGAGATGATCTTACAGTAATCAAGATTCAGATAAGCAGGCAAGCAGAGGTTAGAAAATGTAACCGCGCTGTTGTTCAAGGGGATAGGGAGAGACCAATCTCCAAAGTAACAGATTCCATTGAATACTTAAAGAAAGCCAAGGTGAAAAATGCCCGTCGAAGACAGGAAAGGCAGGAAGAGCATCTAGAGGCAGCAACATCTCGCTGTAGTAGGTATTGCCAAGTGAGGCACTGGCAGGAAAATTGCCCAGCCGGAGAAGCAGAGTGTTTCATATGTAAAAAGAGGGAACATTTCCAATTTATACGCTGCAGCAAGAAACCGGGGCAGCAAAATATAAAAAGTAAACCCAAAGAAACTAAGAAAATTAACAAAGTACAGGATGTACAGTGTGTTAGATTTCTCCAGAAGCAGTAAATCATGGAGCAAGTGAAGATTCTTGTAGAAGGTTATCAAACAAGATGCAAACTGGACACGGGAGCAGCAGTTTCAGTCCTGGCAGACACAGAGCCATGGCTGAAGAGAGTAAGCATCAGACCTACAAGTAAAAAACTGAATGGACCTGGAGTGATTGAGTTCAAGGTGATAGGAGAGCTGAAAATGACTCTGAATTACCAGGGAAAAGAAATTCCTGAGATATTATATATCATCAAGAATCAGAATTGCTCATTATTAAGCAGAAATGCTTGCACAGATTTACAGTTAATATGCAGAGTTGAAGAGCTGAAAGGCATAAAGGAACAGCCAAGGAATTTTAGGGCTGAATTCCCTAAATTGTTCAAAGGATTGAGAAAATTAAAAACAGCTGACCAAATTAAGAAAGGATGCTGAACTATTGTGCTTATATACACTGATAAAAGTTCCACCCCACTCTTAGAGAATGTTAAGAAAGAAATAGAGCTAATGACCAAAGAGGGAGTCATCCCACCAGTTCCTCAGGCTACTGGATGGTGCTCAGGAATGGTTCCAGTAAAGAAACCAAATGGGTCCATCCGAATTTGTGCAGACCTTACACAATTAAACAAGGCTGTAGAGCGGGAATACATCCAATGGCATCAGTGGATGGAAGTCGGAAAAGCTAGCGAAAAGCACAGTTTTCACTAAATTAGATGCTCACAGTGCATTTTGGCAAGTACCTTAATGAATTATTGATGAATTTTATAACACTCTTTGGAAGATTCTGTTTTAACAGATTAGCACTGGAAATTTTCCAAAGAACGATGCCCAGAATCCTGGAGGGATTAGAAGGCCATCATTTGTCACATGGATGATGTGTTGATCCACGGTGCAAGTCAGCAGGAATATGGTGTGAGAGTGTGAGCAGTGTTGCAGATACTGCAGGAAGCTGGTCTAACACTGAATGAGGTGTATCTTCTAACAACGAACGGTGAAATTTCTCGGTGATATTATCGATGGATCAGGCATCAGCAATATGGTTGACTCTTAAATGCCTTCTGAAATGGCCTAGCAAGCCACTCAGATGTTTCTAATCGCTACGAAGTCAATGAAACAGTATGAAACCGGATGGACCACCCGGCATCGACCTAGGCAGCGGAAAAGACAACAGCAAACCCAACCCTGACGACCCTGCAAAGTCCTCCTAATATCTGGGTATCTGGGGGCTTGTGCTAAAATTGGGAGAACTGTCCCACAGACTAGTCAAGCAACAGCCTGACACAGTCATAGTCATGGAATCGTACCTTACAGACAATGTCCCAGATCACCATCCCCCGGTATGTCCTGTCCCACCGGTAGGACAGACCCAGCAGAGGTGGCGGCACAGTGGTACACAGTCGGGAGGGAGTTGCCCTGGGAGTCCTTAACAGAGACTCCAGACCCCATGAAGTCTCATGGCATCAGGTCAAACATGGGCAAGGAAACTTCCTACTAAACCTCCAGGATTACCACCTACCGCCCTCCCTCAGCTGAAGAATCAGTATTCCTCCATGTTGATCACCATTTGGAGGAAGCACTGAGGATGGAAAGGGTACAGAATGTACTCTGAGTCGGGGACTTCAATATCCATCACCAAGAATGGCTCGTTGGCACCACTACTGCCCAAGCCCAAAGGACATAGCTGCTAGACTGGGTATGCGACAGGTGATGAGGGAATCAACAAGAGGGAAAAACATACTTGACCTCGTCCTCACCAATCTGCCTGCTGCAGTTGCATCTGTCTGTGATAGTATTGGTAGGAGTGACCACCGTACAGTCCTTTTGGAGACGAAGTCCCACCTTCACATTGAGGATACCCTCAATCATGTTGTGTGGCACTACCACCGTGTTGAATGGGATAGATTTCGAACAGATCTAGCAATCCAAAACTGGGCATCCATGAGGCGCTGTGGGCCATCAGCAGCAGCAGAATTGTACTCAACCACAATGGCTCAGGTAACCTCATGGGGCGGCATATTCCCCACTCTACTGTTACCATCAAGCCAGGAGACCAACCCTGGTTCAATGAAGAGTGCAGGAGGGCATGCCAGGAGCAGCACCAGGCACGCCTCAAAATGAGGTGTCAACCTGGTGAAGCTACAATACACGCCTACTTGCATGCCAAACTGTGTAAGCAGCATGCGATAGACAGAGTTAAGCGATCCCATAACCAATGGATCAGATCTAAGCTCTGCAGTCCTGCCACACCCAGCTGTGAATGGTGGTGGACAATTAAACAACTAACTGGAGGAGGTGGCTCCACAAATATTCCCATCCTCAATGATGGGGGAGCCCAGCACATCAGTGCGAAAGATAAGGCTGAAGCATTTGCAACATCCTCAACCAAAAGTGCCGAGTGGATGATCCATCTCAGCCTCCTCCTGAAGTCCCCAGCATTACAGATGCCAGACTTCAGCCAATTTGATCCAATCCTCGTGATATCAAGAAACGACGGAAGGCACTGGATACTGCAAAGGCTATGGGCCCTGACAATATTCCGGCAATTCTACTGAAGACCTGTGCTCCAGAACTTGCCACGCCCCTAGCCAAGCTGTTGCACTACAGCTGCAACACTGGCATCTACCTGGCAATGTGGAAAATTGCCCAGTTATGTCCTGTACACAAAAAGCAGGACAAATCCAACCCGGCCAATTACCGCCCCATCAGTCTATTCTCAATCATCAGTAAAGTGATGAAAGGTGTCATCGACAGTGCTATCAAGTGGCACTTGCTTAGCAATAACCTGCTCAGTGATGCTCAGTTTGGGTTCCGCCAGGGCCACTCAGCTCCTGACCTCATTACAGCCTTGGTTCAAACATGGACAAAAGAGCTGAACTCAAGAGGTGAGGTGAGAGTGACTGACCTTGACATCAAGGCAGCATTTGACCTAGTATGGCATCGAGCAGCCATAGCAAAACTGAAGTCAATGGGAATCAGAGGGAAAACTCTCTGCTGGTTGGAGTCATACCTAGCGCAAAGGAAGATGGTTGTGGTTGTTGTAGGTCAATCATCTCAGCTCCAGGACCTCACTGCAGGAGTTCCTCAGGGTAGTGTCCTAGGCCCAACCATCTTCAGCTGCTTCATCAATCACCTTCCTTCAATCATAAGGTCAGAAGTGGGGATGTTCGCTGATGATTGCACAATGTTTCGCACCATTCGCGACTCCTCAGAAACTGAAGCAGTCTGTGTAGAAATGCAGCAAGACCTGGACAATATCCAGGCTTGGGCTGATAAGTGGCAAGTAACATTCGTGCCACACAAGTGCCAGGCAATGACCATCTCCAACAAGAGAGAATCCAACCATCTCCCCTTGACATTCAATGGCATTATGATCGCTGAATCCCCCACTATCAACATCCTAGGGGTTGCCATTGACCAGAAACTGAACTGGAGTAGTCATATAAATACCATGGCTACAAGAGCAGGTCAGAGGCTAGGAATCCTGCGGCGAGTAACTCACTTCCTGACTCCCCAAAGCCTGTTCACCATCTACAAGGCACAAGTCAGGAATGTGATGGAATACTCTCCACTTGCCTGGATGGGTGCAGCTTGAACAACACTCAGGAAGCTTGATACCATCCAGGACAAAACAGCTCACTTGATTGGCACCCCATCCACAAACATTCACTCTCTCCACCACCAATGCACAGTGGCAGCAGTCTGTACCATCTACAAGATGCAATGCACCAAGGCTACTTAGACAGCACCTTCCAAACCCATGACCTCTACCAACGAGAAGGACAAGGGCAGCAAATGCATGGGAACACCACCACCTGCAAGTTCCCCTCCAAGCCACGCACCATCCATAGATAGCAGATGCATGTAAAGAAACTCCTGTTCCTGTAATTGTCAATCTCTCAGATATTTTGTTATAAGACCAATTAGCATCAAAATATATATGACCCAGTAAACACTTTACTGTGGCTGCCTGTAACAGTGATACAGGAGCTAAGTCAGCCTAATCAGAATAAACTCTCCAAAGCCAGTGTGGTTGGTAGTTAAATCAGATGGCCACTCGGACTCTGTGGAAGCTATTAACTGAGTACAGTCACACGTTTTCAGAAACAATGAGGCGCAACACAATCTAGTCAAAAACCTTCACCATCCTTGCATGTAGCTCACTGGAAGCTAGCTTATTTTGTTCATCACAGTCTCTACGACTTTTGTTACAAAAGAAATTGCACTTTAATCCCATCCTCATCACCAAAATCTGTTATACATTGGGAGGAACATGTAAAGAAAGACAGACACCAAGATGGCCAGATCAAATGTTTAATGACATCATCAGGTACTGGGCATGTTCATAATATAGGAATACATTACAGAAATCATTTTTAAAAAGCCAGAGTCAGACTCGTTCCGGACTTCCTCTCCACAGCATTCACCTATCTATTGTGTACTTGGGGCATTCAACATGTCCTGTATGCATTGTATTCCACTAGATTTGATGTGCATTGAATATTACTATATATTTCCAGAGGAAGATCATTCATCATCCAGTCAAATCCCAACCTCCCTGCCCACTCCATTGCAGCATCCAATTGTTTTTTTTTCAGAATTGGAATACTAACTCAGGCCCTGAGTACTGGACTTTCATCCTCATCTTTTCTCAGTGCAATTTACAGCTAGCACTATTCATTCTTTCTACTCCCTTCCAGTACTCAGACTGTCTGGCACTCTCCAAATCAACAATTCTTTTCACAGCTGTTCTCACAGATTGTTATTGAGTCCTGACTGCTACAGCATTCAGACATAGTCGTTGTTCTGATTAACCCTTACCACTAGAAAATATATGTATCAATTCAAAATTTGCAGAGGACACTAAATTGAGGAGCATGGTTAATACAGAGAAGAACTGACAAAATACAGAAAGGCATGAATAAACTTGCAGAATGGGCATGCTACTGGCAAATGAACTTCAATGTGGTGAGTATCAGGTGGTACATTTTGGTAGCCCACATACTCCTTGTAAAATATGTGTTTAAATGAGGTGGAGGAGCAGTGGAATCTGGGGGTACAGATACACAAATCACTAAAAGCAGCAATACAAGGCCTTTAAAAAAAACAAAGTACTGGGATTCATTTCTAGAAGGATAAAATTGAAAAGCAGTGAAGTTCAGTTCAACTGTAGAGAACTCCAGTTGGACCACATTTGAAGTATTGTGAACATCTCTCCCTATTATAAAAAGGATATAGAGGCACTCGCAGAGGTGCAAAAAAGGTTTACTATGATGATACCAGAACTGAGAGGTTATATCAATTGAACAGGCGGGGGCTCTTTTAAAAAGACTGATGAATAACCTGATAGAGTTCTTCAAAATTATGAAAAGGTTTGACATGATAGATATAGGGAAGATTTTGCCACTTACAGAGGAAACCAGAACTAGAGGCCATTAAGGTAAGATCATCACTTATAAATCTAATACGGAATTCAAATGAAACTCTTTATCAAGAAAGTTATTAGAAAGTGGAACTTGCTACCACAAGGAGCAGTTGAGGTGACTAACATAGAGGCATTTAAGGGCGAGCTAGGTAAATACATGAGAGAGAAAGGAGTAAAAGGATATGTTGATGGGGTTAGATGAAGAAGGTTGGTGGGAGACTTGTGTGCATGATTAACACCAGCATGGACCTGTTGGGCCAAATGGCCTGTTTCTGTGCTGTAAATACATACCATGTCACTACTGCAGAATCCGTTTAATATGTTATACATAATTATGGCTATTGTACCTAGCATACCTATTGTTACAGTCCTGAGTACTAAAACTGAGTCAGGCCCTGAATATTTGTACAAAATCAGGCCCTGAGTACTATAGCTGAGCTAGAATCAGCATACTAGAATTGAGGCAGGCCCTGAGCACAGCAATTGAATCAGGCCCTGATCACAGGAACTGAATCAAGACCTGAGTATTAGAACCAAGACGAGACTTGAGTGCTGAAGGTAAGTCAAGACCTGTGTACTTAAGGCAAGGCAGGCTCTGAATACTGAAGCTGATGTGCGGAATGAGTACTGGAGCTGCGATTCCCAAAGGGCATTGAGCCCAATTGTAGAATCCTACTGCCAACCCATCAGAAAGCAATATCCCTGTGCACCCTGGGGATGGAGACCAGGACCGACTAATCAATATGGCTCTGTTAGTCATTGGGAACTGTTTCGTTATCCTTTAGTTGAACAGAAACACATTGCAGTTAGATTCAGGTTTCAGCATTTCTTTTAAAAATGTTCAAATGATACAAACAAAAATGGGCACGTTCAAATAATGATACAGCTGGTGATTTGTAAAATCAGGCAGCACTCTGCTCCAACATTTGAAAGACACATTGGTCACCTTTGTCTCAAATGGCCATAATGTCAAGTTTCTGTCAAAGAATCTAAAGACAGGAATGCTTAACTAAGCATGCAAGAATGCATAGTTGCCTAGGGATGCCAGTTTGCCCATCCGAGTAGGTGATGCCACTCAAACCTGGGTGTCCTGGTTCTGTTGGTTAAATGTGTGCACTGAAATCAGCACTTGGCATCCTTGATATTCTGCACCATGAATGGGAGATTTTCTGAATTCAGGTTTAACACTCATCCTCTAGTTTGGACGAGGAAAAATAAGGGAAATGAAGCTGGCCCCAAAGTGTTTGCAGAGTTTGGTCGACAAGTGAGACCTCTGCAGAAGGACCACAATCATCCCTTGAGATTACAGGATGGAAGTTTGAGTGGCAGCATTAAAATCATGGACCAAGACCAACTCATGATCTGGAACAATGGAAGATTCAGCAAAAGTAAACACTCCCCTAGCTATCCTTTTGAAAGATACTTGAGCCATAAACCCCAGGTCAACAGTTGGTACAACCACTCAACAATAAGGATACGATGCCCTTTAGCCCCTGCACTGGCAGTGTTGTTTGTCCCACCCAGCTGGATAATAGATCACAGACCAGTTGCCATCATCTTAGTCCTGAGTGTGGACAGCAAAGTAACAAATTAAAGAAATTGCATCTATCTGAACTCACCGTCAAGCAAAGAGATTTTAGTCCTTCATCCTCCCTCAAAGAAGGCAAGTGAGACAGACATGTCAGCACTCTCCCTTCCTCTCCTCCCCCACCCCTCCAGAATTACTGGGGGTGCAATTCAACTCCAGTGGGTATGCAAAACAGGTGGTAGAACAGTGGAAAGGAAAATTGGCAGGGATGTTTAAGAGGCAGCAGATCACCTATTGCACCGGAACATCTCTGCCAAATTTGCATTTCACCCCCGTTGAGTATTATTTTGGCTGCTTTTATATGGCTCTGATATTTACAGTGAGGCGGCGAAGGGACAGGGATCCCAGCACTGGGCACTTAATTGCCTGGGCGCTGTTAAATAGAGCCATGGTGTGGGGGGTGGGTGTGGTGCTCTGAATGGCCGAGGCGAGATTCCCACTATCTTTTCAGCCGGGTGCTGGGAACCCCACTGACTCCACAAAATCCAGCCCACTTTGTGCAGCAGGCACCTCCTGTCTCCTTTTCACTATTGGATTTCCTGACCCTGAGAAACAAACGAAGCACACATTTTAAATCAGACTCCCAACAGTATAAATGGGTGCAGACATGCAAGGTTGGGGACATATTCCCCATTTTATCATTTTAAACCTCCCCCTAAGAACTTCAACTGCCTGTCATGGGGGGACTATGCATCAGCAGGAACTAAGGCCCTGAAGCAAAAGGGAATTAAAACTATCTTCCCTGTAAACTACCATGTGACAACAAAGCTTCAAGTGGAAAATTGACCATGGAAACAATTGAATCCCACAGTGTGGCCCACAAACCGCAGAAATAGTGCGTAATAACAGAACCCAGAACCTGTCAGCTCTGAAAATAGTGGCTCATCCAATTGATGTCAACATGCTGTACTTAACACAGAAGGGACCAATTTAACCCTCCGCAGCCAGTGGGAATGGGGTGACCATGTGGTTAAAAGCAGCTGCAAAAACTGATTTCTCTGTTCCTGCCATCTAACTGGATCCTCTGTTTAGGCAGCTGAGGTGCCCATCTAACACAGGCAACATCCTCATATGCGATTACCAGGGTTCTATAACATTATTAAAACCCTGATGGCATTTTAACCAGCAACTGGTGGGATGCACATGCTACAGCCACCCCATTTAATGAAACTAGCTCCACCGGAAGATGAGGTCCTGTGAAGTAAGTGTTACTTTCCTTAGTGGGGCCAAGAAGAGCAAGGAAAGTGTGAACCTTTGATGCCCCAGGCTCCCCAGCCCTACCCTCCGCACCTGCGAGACACTGCTGAGCATTCCTCCCCACCTCCAGCATCAACTGTCCCTGCTATTTTCCTGAATGCAAGCAGCCATCCAATTTTGCACCCGACCGAAATTGAATTTCACTTCCAGGGTTTCTCGAAGTTTCTTCAAGTTTTGTGACTCAAAATTCCAGTCGTGTACAGGGAGTGATTAATAGCAAGCTGAGAGATTTGAAGCACACAATCTTGCCTAATTCTGCAGCTTTGCAACTGACCTTCCCTTCCTCCCCTGCTTTAAACTTTCCAAATGGCTATATTGAGGTAGATTTTAATTCTTGGGCAGTAGAACAGGCAGAGGGTGCTTGTCACCCACCCGTAATCAGGGGTTAAATGGTTGCAGCCATTTCAAGGCCCAGACCTCATTTCAATAGAACCAGTGAATTCATTGCCCTGATACAGCTCACTGGTTTTGGACAGGATCAACAGCAGGAAGCCCAGAGGCTTATCGCTGGCAACTAGTTAATTTCAGTGGCATTGAAACTGTAGGGGCTGGAGAGGCCAGGGTCATAGTCATAGAGTCGTGCAGCATAGAAACAGGCCATTCGGCCCACCACGTCCATGCCGACCATAATGCCTATCTATACTAATCCCACCAGCCTGCATTAATTCCCTATCCCTCTATGCCTTTCTCATTCAAGTACCTGTCCAGATGCCTCTTAAATGTCGCTACTGTTCCTGCCTCCACCACCTCCTCAGGCAGCTCATTCCAGATACCCACTATTCTTTGTGTGAAAAATTTACCCCTTTGATCCCCTTTAAACCTCCTCCCTCTCACCTTAAATCTATGCCCTCTAGTTTTAGTCGCCCCTACCATGGGAAACAGACTCTGGCTATCTAGCCTATCTATGCGTCTCATAATTTTATATACCTCTATCATGTCCCCTCTCAGCCTCCTTCACTCCAGGGAAAACAGACCCAGCCTATCCAATCTCTCTTATTAACTCAGGCCCTCCAAACCAGGCAACATCCTTGTGAAACAAAAACAAGAAATGCTGGAATCACTCAGCAGGTCTGGCAGCATCTGTGGAAAGAGAAGCAGAGTTAACGTTTTGGGTCAGTGACCTTTCTTCGGAACATCCTTGTGAATCTTTTCTGCATCCTCTCTAGCTTAATTGTAGTGCGGCGACCAGAACTGCACACAATACTGCAAATGCGGCCTAACCAACGTTATGTGCAACTGTAACATGACGTCCCAACTCTTGTACTCAATGCCTCGGCCGATGAAGGCAAGCATGCCATATGCCTTCTTCACCACCCTGTCTACCTGTGTTGCCACTTTCAGGGAACTATGTACTTGCACCCCAAGGTCTCTCTGCTCAACAACACTCCCCAGGGCCCTGCCATTCACTGTATATGTCCTGCCCTGGTTTAACTTCCCAAAATGCATCACTTCACACTTGTCTGCGTTAAATTCCATTTGTACTCCCTTGCCCACTTTCCCAGTTGATCTATATCCTGTTGTAACCTTAGACAACCTTCTTCACTGTCCACTACACCACCAATTTTGGTGTCATCTGCAAACTTACTAATCATGCCCCTTACATTCACATCCAAGTCATTAATATATATGACAAACAACAGAGGGCCCAGCACCGATCCCTGCGGCACACCACTGTTCACCAGCCTCCAATCTGAAAAACAACCCTCCACTACCACCCTCTGCCTCCCATCACCAAGCCAATTTTGTATCCAATTTGTGAGCTCACCCTGGATCCCATGTGTTTGAACCTTCTGGACCCGCCTACCATACAGGACCTTGTCAAAGGCCTTGCTGAAGTCCATGTAGACAATGTCCATCGCCCTGCCCTCGTCAATCCTCTTGGTGACCTCCTCAAAAAACTCAATCAAATTCGTGAGACATGATTTTCCACGCGCAAAGCTATGCTGACTATCCCTGATCAGACCATGCCTTTCCAGATGCATATAAATCCTGTCTCTCAGAATCCCTTCCAATAACTTTCCCACCACTGATGTAAGGCTCACCGGCCTGTAGTTCCCTGGCTTATCCCTGCTGCCCTTCTTAAATAAAGGCACAACATTAGCTATCCTCCAGTCTTCCGGTACCTCACCCGTGGCTAACGATGATACAAAAATCTCTGCCAGGGCCCCAGCAATCTCCTCCCTTGCTTCCCATAGCATCCTAGGATACACCTGGTCAGGCCCTGGGGATTTATCCACCTTAATGCACTTCAAGACCTCCAACACCTCCTCCTTTGTAATGTTGATATGCTCCAGGATATCGGTGTTCCCTCCCTTGAACTCACTAGCTTCCACGATCTTCTCCACAGTTAATACGGACAAGAAATATTCATTTAAGACCTCGCCCATTTCCCGTGGCTCCACACATAGATTGCCACACTGATCCTTAAGGGGACCTACTCTCTCCCGAGCTACCCTTTTACTCTTAATATACTTATAGAATCTTTTAGGATTCTCCTTTATCTTATCTGCCAGGGAAATTTCATGGCCCCTTTTCGCCCTCCTAATTTCCTTCCTAAGTGTAGTCCTACATCCCCTATACTCCTCGAGGGACTTGCTCGATCCCAGCAAGACAGGAGAGTTCCTGTCTGATGTCATTGAAATTAGCCTTCCCCCAATTTAGGACTTCAACCTGAGGACCAGTCCTATCCTTTTCCATAACTATCTTGAAGCTAATAGAGTTATGGTCACTGGTCCCAAAGTGCTCTCCCACTGACACATCAACCACCTGCCCATCCTCATTTCCTAACAGGAGGTCGAGTGTAGCCCCTTCTCTAGTAGGGCCATCCACATACTGCTTCAGAAAACTATACTGGACACACTTAACAAATTCTTCCCCATCTTATCCCTTAACACTAAAGCAGTCCCAGTCAATATTAGGGAAGTTAAAATCACCTACTATTACAACCCTATAATTCCTACATCTATCTGTGATTTCCCTACATATATGCTCCTCCACTTCCCTCTGACTATTGGGGGGCCTATAGTATAATCCCATCAAAGTGATCACCCCTTTCTTATTTCTAAGTTCTACCCATGTGGCCTCACTGGACATTCCCCCCAGGATATCCTCTCTAAGTACTGCCGTGATGTCCTCCCTAATCAATAGTGCAACTCCCCCTCCTCTCTTACCTCCACATCTGTCACACCGGAAGGATCGGTACCTGTCCTGCCCATCCCTCAACCACGTTTCTGTAATAGCTAGAATATCACAATCCCATGTACCGATCCATGCTCTGAGTTCATCTGCCTTACCTGTAAGGCTTCTTGCATTAAAGTAAATGCAGTTTAGCCTACCAGACCTTCCACGCTCCCTGTCCTGCCCCTGTCCGGCCTGTCTACTGGACTTGCTTGCTTTAACCTCTACATTTGCCTCAACTATCACATCGGAGAGACTACTACTTTGGGTCCCACCCCTCTGCAAGACTAGTTTAAACCCTCCCATGTAGTACTAACAAACCTCCCCCTCCAGTTTAGATGCAACCCATCCTTCTAGGACAGGTCACCTCTGCACCAGAAGAGATCCCAATGATCCAAGTAGCTGAAACCCTCCCACCTACATCAGCTCTTCAGCCACGCATTCATTTGCCTAATCCTCCTATTCCTACCCTCACTAGCACGTGGCACAGGAAGTAATCCTGAGATTACAACCCTCGAGGTCCTGCTTTTTAACCTCCTGCCTAACTCCCTATCTTCACTTTGCAGGACCTCATCTCTCTTCCTGCCTATGTCGTTAGTACCAATATGGAACACGACCTCTGGCTGCTCACCCTCCCCTTTCAGAATGTCCTGCAGCCGCTCCGCGACATCTTTGACCCTGGCACCAGGGAGGCAACATACCATCCTGGAGTCTCATTTGTGGCCACAGAAAGGCCTATCTGCACCCCTTACAATAGAATCCCCTATCATTATAGCTCTTCCAACCCTTTTCCTCCCTTGCTGAACAGCAGAGACCTCCATGGTGCCACGAACTTGGCTGTTGTTGCTTTCTCCTGGGAGGTCATCCCCCAACAGTATCCAAAGCGATATATCTGTTTGAGAGGGGGATGGCCACAGGGGACTCCTGCACTACCTGCCTGCGCCTACTACTCCGTTTGGTGGTCACCCATCTCTTTTCTGCCTGTGCAGCCATTACCTGCGGTGTGACCAACTCGCTAAACGTGCTATCCACAACTTCCTCAGCATCGCGGATGCTCCACAGTGAATCCGCCCGCAGCTCCAGCTCCGTAATGCGGGTAGCCAGTAGCTGCAGACGGATACACTTCCTGCACACATGGTCGTGAGGGACACTGGAAGTGTCCCTGATTTCCCACATAGCGCAGGAGGTGCATATCACGGGGCTGAGCTCTCCTGTCATGACTTAACCTTAGGTTAATTAGTTACTCCCTTAATTAAAAAATACTATTTATACTAGGGGCCTTGTTCCACCCACTTCAATCTAAAGTCCTTAAAAACAAACTCACCTGATCACCAGAGTTTTTTTTTCCAACAAAAAAAAACAACCTTCCCCTTATTTTAGGATATTCTAACAGCTGCTACTCACCAACCAATCAGCTTGCAGCTCTCCTCTGACATCACTGTTTGCCCTTTTTTTTCAAAACTCCGGCCGCTGGAAGAGGTTCGACTGCTCTCCGCTCCCGGAAGGTAAGAGACTGGGCCTCGATCCTCGGGGTCGATTTATAGGCTCCGCTCCCGGCGTTCTCCCCAAAGGTCCGCTGCGGTCCTCTCCTCTCCGCTCCCGGAAGGTAAGAGACTGGGCCTCGATCCTCGGGGTCGATTTATAGGCTCCGCTCCCGGCGTTCTCCCCACAGGTCCGCTGTGGTCCTCTCCTCTCCGCTCCCGGAAGGTAAGAACTTCACAGTGGGCCAGCTTATATTTTTAGAGCCTATACAAATTTCCAAGGTAATGCTAATTTAAATGTAGATGAGCACCAGGTATTTCATTGAGAGCTCATAAGTCTGTTAGAAAACAAAAACTAGCATTCTTGTGGGGGATTTGAAGTCTTATAACAGCTAAAATGGACAGATATATTGACTTTTTATATTTGGAAAAGAGGAAGCTTGTGGGTAAAAACTATAGGGTCAATTTTCCTCGTTCTCTGTCCCTATTAAGGCCAAGCTGTGCCCAAATCTGATTAACCAAGCTGTTAACATGACATGGTTGCACCTTTTTCCCAGTTCTGATGAAAGGTCATTGACCTGAAATGTTAACTCTGTTTCTCTCTCCACACATGCTGCCAAATTCGCTGAGTATTTCTAGCATTTTCTGCTTTTAATTTCAGATTTCCAGCATCCCCAGTATTTTGCTCATGTACTGGTTGCATCTATGAATGTTGGTAAATCTGCCCATGGCAGGAATTTGCACTGGGAAACATGGTCATTGCTGCAGAACTGGCTGCCAGCTTTGGAGCCTTCTGCCAACTGTTGGTAGGCAGTAGCTAAAAGGCCCCAAGCCCAAACGATTCAATGATTCACTTCAAAAAAATAGTTGAACCAAGTTTCCTCTTAACCTCCTCTGATATAAGGAAAACAACCACAGCTTCTCCAGTCTCTCCACATAATTGAAGTCTCTTATCCCTGGTACCATTCCCAAATATTTTCTCCACCTTTTCTAAGGCCTTGACATCCTTCCTAAACTGCAGCGCCTCGAATTGTACACAATACTCCAACTTGGGCCTAACAGTGGTTTATAAAGATTTAGCATAACTTCACAGCCTTTGTACTGTTTACCTCTATTTGTGAAGCCAAGGATCCCATAAGCTTTTTAATGGTCTTCTTAACTTGTCTTACCACCTTCAAAGACTTGTGTACAGACACTCCCAAGTCTCTTTGTTCCCTCATCTCCCTTAAAATGTAGTTTATATTCCCTCGCCACCTCCTTCCCAGTGAAATGCATCACTTCATACTTCAGTGCAATAACTTCCATCTGCCACGTGTCTGTCCATTTCACCAGTCTGTGTATGTTCTCCTGAAGTTTGCTATTATCATCCCAATTGTTTAATACATTTCCAAGTTTCATGTCACCTGCAAACTTTGAAAATATGCCCTGCTCAAGTCTTTAATATGTGCCAAAAAGAGTAGTGGCCCTATAACTGACTTATTTTTATGTACTTGTAAAAGCTCTTTCAATCCATTTTTATATTCATGGCTAGTTTTCTCATTCTATTTTTGCTCTTTTTAATCAACTTTTTGGTTGCTCTTTGCTAGTTTCTAAAACTTTTCCAACCCTCAGGCTGGTATTATTCACACCCATTATAAGCCTCTTTTAATCTAATCTTTCTCCTTGAGTTTTTGTTTTTTAATGGAATGTATTTTTGTTGAACATTTTGAATTGTTTCTTTAAATGTTTCCCACTGTTTGTTTACCGTCATACCTTTCAGTCTACTTACCCAATCAACCTAAGCCAGCTTTCCCCTCATGACCTATCTAATTGGTTTTGTTTAAGTTTAAGATTCTTCTTTTGGATTCGAGTATGTCACTCTCAAACCTAATATGGAATTCAATTGCATTATGATCACATTTTCTGAGTGAATCTTTTATTATGAGATTAATAATTAACCCTGCCTCATTACACAATACTAGATCTAAAATAATTTTTGACCTAGTTGGTTCCAGAACATATTGTTCTAGGAAGCTGTTGCAAAAGCATTTAACAAATTCATTTTCCAGACTACCTTTGCCAATTTGATTGGTCCAGCCTATATGAAGATTAAAATTCCCCACAATTATTACATTGCCTTTGTTACAAGCTCCAATTATTTCTTGCTTAATGCTCTCTTCAACAGTATAACTGCGGTTAGGTGCCTATAAACTACTCCCACCAGTGTTTTCTGACCGTTATTGTTCTTCATCTCCACCCATACTGATCCTACTTCCTGAAGTTCTGAGACAAGATCCTTTCTTACTCCTGTGCTTACGCCATCCTGTTATCAGGGCTACTCCTCCTCCTTTTCCACTCTGCCTGTCTTTTTGAAATGTGTACCTGGTATATTTATTTCCCAAGATTGGTCACTTTGCAAACATGTCTCTGTCATGGCGATTACAGTGGCGCAGTGGTTAGCACCGCAGCCTCACAGCTCCAGCGACCCGGGTTCAATTCTGGGTACTGCCTGTGTGGAGTTTGCAAGTTCTCCCTGTGTCTGCGTGGGTTTCCTCCGGGTGCTCCGGTTTCCTCCCACATGCCAAAAACTTGCAGGTTGGTAGGTAAATTGGCCAGTATAAATTATCCCTAGTGTAGTGTAGGGAAATATAGGGACAGGTGAGAATGTGGTAGGAATATGGGATTAGTGTAGGATTAATATAAATGGGTGGTTAATGGTCGGCACAGACTCGGTGGGCCGAAGGGCCTGTTTCAGTGCTGTATCTCTAAAAAAAAAATCTCCATTTGTGCCGCTGGTTCATCTATCTTATGAATACTTTGTACAGTCAGATAAAGAGCCTTTAACTTTTTTTTAACCACCATTCTTTGCATGGATCTTATTCGCTGATGCACTATCACTAAACCCTTCCTGTCCCCCTCTGCTTGTCATTACACAAGTTGCTACACTGCCTAATGCCTCAACCTATTTTTTGGATTTCTAAATCTCTCTTCAACTGACCCCTCCCTTTCTTTTTAGTTTAAAGCCCTATCCACAGCCCTACTTATGCAATTTGACAGGACACAGAACCCAGCCCAGTTTAAGTGTCCCAATGGAACAACTCCCTCTTTCCCCAGTATTGGTGCCAGTGCCCCATGAATTGAAACCCCTTCTTCCCACACCACTCTTTGAGCCACGCTTTTAATTCTCTAATCAACTTGACCCAATGCCAATTGACACGACGCTCAGGTAACAATCCAGAGATTATTATCTTTAAGGTTCTGCATTTTAATTTGGACCCTAACTCCTCAAACTCTCTCAGCAGAACATCATTCATAATTCTGCCTATGTGAACCACTATAAGAATGCAGATTTTTGCTGTAACTTGACCAAATTTTTAAGCAGCATGCTTTGCGAGGTCAAGAGACTTTTCACAAAGTAAAGTAAAAACTGCTGATTGCTGCAAGTTGTAAGATGCTTGCTGGACAGCAAAGATCATTTAGTTGTAGACCTTAATGAAACACTTTGTTACAATAGTCTGAAGCTGAATAGCCATTATGAACAGCTTTGGGAATAAATAACTGATAACAGGCAAATACGAAGAATGAAGTCTCTGAAAGTATTCTTCAAGGTCGAAGATGGTATTTGAGCGAGTTATGGAACTGACCATGGGAAACTGAAACAGCTAAGGGTGGAATTTAAGGAAAAGTTGGTAGTAGGAACCATTTCCGGTTCGCAATCCCACACAGGCTGGTTGAGAGATCTTCCCACAGGCGGCCAATTAAGAGGCCACCCTGGGCCCGCCATTCAATTAAGGATAGTGGGTGGGTTCCTGAGGCTGCAGGGCCAATCAGAGGGCCTGCAGCCTTGGATGGATGGCAGCCCCACTGCCAGAGGTAGGCGCTTCCACTGTCAGAGGGGGACATGAGGGTACCTCCATCTTGAGGCACCCTTTGAAGAAGCTTGGATTTGTTTACAAAAGCCTCTGGCCACACCTGTGAGGCCACCGTGCCTCCGGTTGGGGGATGGGTGCAATTGTAGGAGGCCTTGCGGGGCCCCCCAGCCTAGCCATTGGTAATCTGCCTCCATGCACCTGCTTTCTTGTCCCTAAGTGGGGGAACCCATACACCACCAGGAAGAGATCCTGGCAATGTGCCCAGTCAGCCCACAAATGAGCAGTTAATTATGCAGATTGGCTACCCATCACTGCCAAGTGGGTAGCCTCTGCCACTGATAACACTTCCTGGAAGATCGCCCGGAGGCAGGAACTTGTCAGCCCGCTGGCCCGATGCCAACTTCTGTGAAATTTCTCCCGGTCCCACCTTCACGTCCACCCCCACGGGACCGGGAAGATTCTCCCCATGGAAAGCAGTCCTGAACATGCTGTACGTACAAAGGCTGCAGCAGGCCATTGAAGGTGGAAGATATAAAAGATGGTGACTAAGAGACCTCGGCACTGCAGTCAGAATTGAGTGACTTGGCCAGTCACCCAGAAGTGAAATTCAATACCAAATCATTTGACTTGGGTGGATCGTAGTATAATTCTTTGTGAAACTCTTTGTGAGACTATTAGTGTAACCTCTGTAGTTTTGAATATTTAAACTTAACTCTTTAAGCAGAGCTCGTGTCTATGTGATTTGTCAATATATCTCATAATTCTCAGGTCTGAACTTAGGAATGTGAGGTCTGCGGAGTAAAGTCGCACTAAGACAACTGGATCCTCTCCCTCCCACTCCAGGTTCGTCTAAAACCATGAGATGTCTTTAACCCTGGCACTGGGCAGACAACACAACCTTCAGACCTCCCAGTCATGGATGAAGAGAGCAGTATCTATTCCCTTTTCTATATTGTCCCCTATCTCTATGGCATTCCTTTTCACATCCCCCCACTTGAATGGGTTCTTGCACAATGGTCAGTATGCCCATCCACCCTGCAGTCCTTGTTCTCATCCACACGGGGAGCTAGTACCTCACACCTGTTGTTCAAAGTCAAGGGCCGAGGATCCTCCATCACAACATCCTGGCTCCCCATACCACATCTTCCTGTCCCTAACCATTGACCAACTCTAAAGTTCTACTTCACCTAAACAGCATGACTGACTCCTGAAACAAAGTAAGGTAACTCTTCCCCTCCCTGATGCTCCGAGATGTCTGCAGCTCGGATTCGAGCTCAGCAACTCTGAGTCAAATTTGCTGAAGCTGCAGACACTTACCACAGGTGTGGTTGTCTGAGATCGCAATGCTGTTGACAAACTCCAACATGTTGCCGTTACAACACAACACAGTACCTGCCATGTCTGTCTAATGTTATTTATTTAATTAGTTAATCAGTTACTAATTTAGTTAAGTAAGGTGATAACAAGTTACAGTTTCCCAGCTTAGAGACAAAAGAAAAACACTCACCAGCTACTGCAGGTAAACAAAGAATTTTTAAAAATTCATTCATGGGATGTGGGCGTCGCTGGCCAGGCCAGCATTTATTGCCCATCCTTAATTGCCCTTGAGAAGGTGGTGGTGAGCTGCCTTCTTGAACCGCTGCAGTCCATTTGGGGTAGGTACACCCACAGTGCTGTTAGGAAGGGAGTTCCAGGATTTTGACCCAGTGACAGTGAAGGAACGGCGATATAGTTCCAAGGCAGGATGGTATGTGACTTGGAGGGGAACTTGTAGGCGGTGGTGTTCCCATGCATTTGCTGCCCTTGTCCTTCTAGTTGGTAGAGGTCGTGGGTTTGGAAGGTGCTGTCTAAGGAGCCGTGGTGCATTGCTGCAGTGCATCTTGTAGATGGTACACACTGCTGCCACTGTGCGTCGGTGGTGGAGGGAGTGAATGTTTGTAGGTGGGGTGCCAATCAAGCGGGCTGCTTTGTCTTGGATGGTGTCGAGCTTCTTGAGTGTTGTTGGAGCTGCACCCATCCAGGCAAGTGGAGAGTATTCCATCACACTCCTGACTTGTGCCTTGTAGATGGTGGACAGGCTTTGGGGAGTCAGGAGGTGAGTTACTCGCCTCAGGATTCCTAGCCTCTGATCTGCTCTTGTAGCCACGGTATTTATATGGCTACTCCAGTTCAGTTTCTGGTCAATGGTAGCCCCTAAGATGTTGATAGTGCGGGATTCAGCAATGGTAATGCCATTGAATGTCAAGGGGAGATGGTTAGATTCTCTCTTGTTGGAGATGGTCATTGCCTGGCACTTATGTGGCGCAAATGTTACTTGCCACTTATCAGCCCAAGCCTGGATATTGTCCAAGTCTTGCTGCATTTCTACACAGACTGCTTCAGTATCTGAGGAGTCACGAATGGTGCTGAACATTGTGCAATCATCAGCGAACATCCCCACTTCTGACCTTATGATTGAAGGAAGGTGATTGATGAAGCAGCTGAAGATGGTTGACCCTGAGGAACTCCTGCAGTGATGTCCTGGAGCTCAGATGATTGACCTACAACAACAACAACCATCTTCCTTTGTGCTGGGTATGACTCCAGCCAGTGGAGGGTTTTCCCCCTGATTCCCATTGACCTCAGTTTTGCTGGAGCTCCTTGATTCCATACTCGGTCAAATGCTGCCTTGATGTCAAGGGCAGTCACTTTCACCTCACCTCTTGAGTTCAGCTCTTTTGTCCATTTTTGAACCAAGGCTGTAATGAGGTCAGGAGCTGAGTAGCCCTGGTGGAACCCAAACTAAGCATCACTGAACGGGTTATTGCTAAGCAAGTGCCGCTTGATTGAACTGTTGATGACACCTTCCATCACTTTACTGATGATTGATAGTAGGTTGATGGGGCGGTAATTGGCCGGGTTGGACTTATTGCATGATAGGTGCCAGTGTTGTAGCTATACTGGAACAGCTTGGCTAGGGGCACGGCAAGTTCTGGAGCACAGGTCTTCAGTACTATTGCCGGAATATTGTCAGGGCCCATAGTCTTTGCAGTATCCAGTGCCTTCGGCTGTTTCTTGATATCACGTGGAGTGAATCGGATTGGCTGAAGTCTGGCATCTGTGATGCTGGGGACTTCAGGAGGAGGCCGAGATGGATCATCAACTGGGCATTTCTGGCTGAAGATTGTTGCAAATACTGCAGCCTTATCTTTCGCACTGATGTGCTGGGCTCCCCCATCATTGAGGATGGGGATATTTGTGCAGCCACCTCCTCCAGTTAGTTGTTTAATTGTCCACCATCATTCATGGCTGGATGTGGCAGGACTGCAGAGCTTAGATCTGATCCGTTGGTTATGGGATCGCTTAGCTCTGTCTATCTCATGCTGCTTACGCAGTTTGGCACGCAGACAGTCCTGTGTTGTAGCTTCACCAGGTTGACACCTCATTTTGAGGTATGCCTTGTGCTGCTGCTGTGCCCTCCTGCACTCTTCATTGAACCAGGGTTGGTCTCCTGGCTTGATGGTAATGGTAGAGTGGGGGATATGCCGGGCCATGAGGTTACAGATTGTGGTTGAGTACAATTTTGCTGCTGCTGATGGCCCACAGCGCCTCATGGATGCCCAGTTTTGCATTGCTAGATCTGTTCGAAATCTATCCCCTTTAGCACGTTGGTAGTGCCACACAACAGGATGGAAGGTATCCTCGATATGAAGGCAGGACTTCGTCTCCACAAGGACTGTGCGGCGGTCACTCCGACCAATACTGTCATGGACAGATGCATCTGCGGCAGGCAGATTGGTGAGGACGAGGTCAAGTATGTTTTTCGTCTTGTTGGTTCCCACATCACCTGCCGCAAACCCAGTCTAGTAGATATGTCCTTTAGGACTCAGCCAGCTCGGTCAGTAGTAGCGCTACCGAGCCACTCTTGGTGATGCACATTGAAGTCCCCCAACCAGAGTACATTTTGTGCCCTTGCCACCCTCAGTGCTTCCTCCAAGTGCTGTTCAACATGGAGGAGTACTGACTCATCTGCTGAAGGAGGACGGTAGGTGGTAATCAGCAGGAGGTTTCCTTGTCAATGTTTGATCTGATGCCATGAGACTTCATGGGGTCCAGAGTCGATGTTGAGGACTCCCAGAGCAACTCCCTCCCTACTGTATACCACTGTCCCACCACCTCTGGTGGGTCTGTCCTGCCGGTGGGACTGGACATACCTGGGGATGGTGATGGCAGTGTCTGGGACATTGTCTGTCAGGTATGATTCCCTGAGTATGAGTATTTCAGGCTGTTGCTTGACTAATCTGTGGGACAGCTCTCCCAACTTTGGCACAAGCCCCCAGATGTTAGTAAGGAGGACTTTGTAGTGTCGACAGGTCTGGGTTTGCCGTTGTCATTTCCGGTGCCTGGGTCGATGCCAGGTGGTCCGTCCGGTATCATTCCTTTTTATTGACTTCGTAGCAGTTAGATACAACTGAATGGCTTGCTAGGCCATTTCAGAGGGCATGTAAGAGTCAACCACATTGCTGTGGGTCTGGAGTCACATGTAGACCAGACCAGGTAAGGACAGCAGATTTCCTTCCCTAAAGGACATTAGTGAACCAGATGGGTTTTTACAATAATTGACAATGGTTTCATGGCCATCATTAGACTAGCTTTTAATTCCAGATTTATTAATTGAATTCAAATTCCACCTTCTGCTGTGGTGGGATTTGAACCCTGTCCCCAGAGCAATACCCTGGGTCTCTGGGTTACTAGTCCAGTGATAATACCACTGCGCCACCGCCTCCCCTGATAAAATGCAGTACCTCCTTCCCTCTCTGCACCAAATTCCTGACTTTAGCACTCTGTTTAAAAAGCATTGTTTCCCAATTACTATGTACTCCGCACTCTATGCGGTAGCAAACACGGTCTACTTATATGACTCACACCCAAGATACAACTGTTAAATAAGCATCCCGCTACAGTAATTAACAAATATCCAGGCAACCACTTTCAACTGACAGGTGAGGATGAAAAATGCTCATTTAGTACTTCAGCCATGCCTTCTACCTCCACAAGAATATCTACTTTTTGGTTCCTAATTGGGACCCTAATCAACTTCTTTTGGTTCCCTTTTATGTTAGCTGCTAATCTCTGTCCTTGTTCCTCATATTCCCTTTTTTAGATCTTCTCCATACTTTCTATATTTGGCTTGGTTCTCTACTGTATTATGCACCTTACATTTGTCATAAGCCTCCTTTTTTGGTCTCATTTTAATCTCTATATCTTGTGTTATCCAGGGAGCTCTAGCTTTGGATGCCCTTCCTTTCCCCTTTGTGCAAATGTTTCTATTCTGTGCCCAAACCATCTCTGCTTTGAAGGCCTCCCATAGTTCAATTACTGTTTTGCCTACCAGTGTTTGATTCCAATCCTTTTTCAACTCACTGAAGTTAGCCTTCCACAGATAAGTATTTTTACGCTTGATTGTTCCTTCTTTTTCCATAAATATTCTAAATCTGATGATTATTATGATCACTGCTCCCCAAATGCTCCACCCAATGAAATATGCCCCACTTCATCCCCCACAATTGGATCTAGCACTGCTTCTTTCCTCACTTGAAAACACACTGATCAAGAAGCCCTCCTCTTCTTAATTGCCAATTATAAATGACAGGTGTGATCAATTAGCTATAAATTTGACCTAAAATGCTGTCTTCTAAAGGTTGACAAACAATATACCCAAATTTATAACTGAAACTAAATGAAAAACTTACCAAATTAAATCAAAATATTTGCATTTATTTCATTTCATCTTAGTTTGTTCAGTTTGCTTACCCACTGTTTTTTTCAGGTTGCTTTTCTTCAGGTTTGCACTTGCTGCTGTTCAATATTCAGTGTATTCACACCTAATCTGTACTAATGCTTTGTCTTTCAACACACCATTAACATATTGTTTGCCTTTTCTCCGTGACCTTTTGGTCAGCTATGTGGCCTGGTCCAATCTGCACCTTCTCCTTTGTTATCTCTTGCCCAACCCCCACCTCACTTGTTTATAATCTGTGACTTTTCTAATATTTGTCAGTTCCGAAGAAGGGTCACTGACCCGAAACGTTAACTCTGCTTCTCTTTCCACAGATGCTGCCAGACCTGCTGAGTGATTCCAGCATTTCTTGTTTAAATCAAAATATTGTTGGCCATGTTGACTATGCACTCCAGTCCCTCCAGTGCCCATCAGTTGTGTAAGGCATCCAGAAAGTTCTCTTATGCGCATTTCAGGAATTCCTCCCTTTTTTCCCTTACACTATCGCAGTCTATATTAGGATAATTTAAATCCCTGTAATCACGACTCTGTAGTTCTAGCATCATTCTGAAATTTGTTTGCAAATTTGCTCCTCTGTCTCTTTCCCTCTGTTTGGTGGTCTTTAGTGTATACCCAGTTTTGCAATAGCTCCCCTATTGTTCCCTAATTCAAACCAAATTGATTTTGTATTTGACCCCTCACGTACAAAATCCCTCTGCAGTGCTATATTAGTTTCTTTGATCAATTCTGCTATCAGTACTTTTTTTTCCTTCCTTATCTTTCCTGGATACCTTGTAGCCAAGAATATTATGTTCTCAACCCTCCCTTTCTTTGAGCCAGATCTCTGTTATTGCCACTATATTGTAGTCCCATAGTTCCTTGATATATTGAGCAAGTCACCCCATTGGAATTAAAGCAATCACATCCGGGTCTGCCAATGGGAATATTATTGTAGGAAGAGCAGTAACTTCTTTGTGAGGTGACCAGTGAACGTGGTCAACTTAACAGCAAAAAAAACTTACACAGCAATAGTATCCCATTTCCAGCCTTGGGTTCCTCTCCAAAGTCCTTGCATACTTTGGGACCTCCCAAATCAGTACCCATTTTCCAACAACTCTACTCATGCTTGACTGTTTTCCACCTCCCCCCACCCCCCACATCATTAAAAAGCTCCCAATCAAAGTAAAAAATGACATCCTCTGCAATTGTAATTGTGGTTCTGTATGGCTTCTTGTCCTCCATCTCTCCACAGCTTTTGACACAGTTGACCACACCATCTTCTCCTCCACCATTGTCCAGCCTAGAGAGACTGCCCTTGATTAGTTTCCCTCTTGCCTGTATAATTGTAGCAAGAACATCTCCAGTAGTAGCTTCTCTTCCTGCCCCCACAGCATTGCTTCTGGAACTTCCAGCGATCAATCCTTGTCCCCCTCCTCTTCCTCATCTGCATGCTGCACCTAGGCGACGTCATCCAAAAACATAGGGTTATATGTACACTGACAACATCCAGCTCTACCTCTCTGCCATCTCACTTGATCCCTCAGCTGCCTTTGTGTTGTCAGACTGCTTGTCTGACATCCAGTCTTGTATAAACTGTAATTTCCTCCAGTTAAACATTGGGAAAACCAAAGGCATCACCTTCAGTTCTCACCATAAACTTTGTAACCTTGTCACGGATTCCATTCTCTTCCCAGGCTACTGTCATTGAAGCAGTCTGTTTGAAATCTTGACATCCTGGTAGATTCAGAGCTGGGCTTCTGATTTCATAACCCTTCCATCTAGCACCATAACATTACCTGTCTCCTCACCTTCCTCAGCCCATCTGCTGCTGAAACCCTACAGGCATGCCTCTGTCTCCACCAGACGCAACCATTCCAATGCTCTCCTGGCCAACCTTCCATTCTCTGCTCTCTGTAATCTTTGGCTTATCAAAACCTCTGTTGCCTGTAACCTATCCAGGACCTGCAAAATCAACCTTGTCCTTGCTGACCTACATTCGTACATTTACTCCTCGCACCCTGACACCTCCAATTTAAAATTCTCATCCTAGTATTTAAATCCCTTTGTGATCTTGTCTATTTAGATCTCTGTAGCCTCCTGCAGCCTTACAAGCCTCACCTAGAACTTTCCATTCCTCCAACTCTGGCCTCTTGCGCAGCTCCCTCCCTAAGCCTCACCATTAATGGCGATGTCTTCAACCTTCCAGACTCACTGTGGACTTCCCTGTCTAAACCTCTCCACCTCTCCAACTCCCTCTCATACTTTAAGACCCTACTTAAAACACCCCTTTGTCCAAGCTTTAGGTCACCCCATCTTAATATCTCTTTCTTTGATGCGGCATTCATTTTTGTCTGGTTACACCTCTGTAAACTGACTTGAGACATGCTCCTATATTAAAGGTATTACATAAATATGAGTTGGTGCAAAAAGAAACTTGCTGATGTGAGCCCACGTGCAGATCTGTGAGATTTGGATATTTCGACACTAAGACTTAGTTCCAAGGATAAATTGAATTGTGAATAGGTCAAAAACTTTTGTGTGAAAAGTGACAGATTGTTCAACCTCATAGATTTGCATCTGCTATCAACCAGCAAATTAGACAAAGCCTAAAGGAAATGGAGGAGAAAGGAATCATTTGGAAATTTACCAGCATATGGACTTCTGCTTGTCGAAGAAATTGGGGACAGTAAGGGTTTCCACAGAAATAAAGGAGTTTGATAGATGGACGTCCAAAGACATCCATTCTCTACCCACCAATCTGATGCTGTAGCAGCATTGAAAGGGGATGCCATATTCAGTTCCAAAGCAAGAGGGATGGTAATGCGATTTTCTGATTGTCTTTTGAGGTGCTAGACATTATAATTTACACTGTAAAGATATGCATGTTATATTTTCCTGTATTTATTTGCTTGTTCAATAAATTCATTTGGTAATCAAAGTACAAAATAAATTACTGAAGACACTGATTCTTTGACACATGATGCAGATTCTGGTGCAGAGGTATCAGCAGGTATGTGATCTGGCATAACAGAGTTTCAAGTGAGTAAATTATTTTACAATAATAAATGCAAAATACTGCGGATGCTGGAAAATCTACTCCTGTATCTGCAGGAAAACAAGGGTGAAAAATCAGAGAAAATATGCTGAGGGCTCATATAGGAATACAGGAAGATGCATATCTGTCAATACATGACGGATTGATTTAGGCTCAGCATTGTCACCACTATTATGACCAGGTGATGAGGGGGTCTCAGGCTCCCCTCTTGCCCTTCTATTTATTTGACCACAACAGGGTTTATTCCTTTGACACAGTGGTTATGCTTACCACCTCTGTGAGTGTTTTACCATTTTCCTTTGTGAAAGAACCAATTGGACAGGTTTCTCGAGTTTAAACAAGAAAGAGGTAAGTTCATTATACTTAACACTCTAACCCAATTTTAAAAAATGCTAAAAATATGCTACACATTCATGCACACATTCACACGAGAATCACACACGCACAAATAGATTACTGAAGGGAAAAATAGGTGGTTGGATTAAAGTCCAGAATATATGGAGCTTAAATACAGTCTGTAAATCCAGTAGCCCTCGGCTGAAGTTGAATTCTTGAAGTCCTTGTTGGTCAAAGTGTATTCTGGCTGGCTTGCTCTGCTCAGGGTTCTCCTGAAGGCAGAGTTTGTAGTTGGCTGTCATCCCCTGGTTGCTGGCTGTAACGGTCTGTAGGTTTGGAGGGTCCCCCTGTTGCAGATGGTTTTCACTTGAAGTTTTCTGTGGCAAGAGAGAGGCAGGGGAGCAGCAGCTTTCTCAGCTACTGTCCACTCAGTTATTGCTTGTCTGTGTAATGAAACTTGTTTCTTCAGAGATGAACTGGTGGTCACATGGTTCTTCTCAATCCCCTTTGATTCTAATCAGGTCCAAAGTCTAAAAACCAAATCTTCTCTTAGGTGGGGTTGGCAGTGTTTATCCCCTGGAGAGACATCCCCTTTGAATGCCTCGAGATGGTTTGGAATGTCCCGCTAATGAAGGTGATCTACTCAGTTAGCCAAAGCATTGTTCTGGCTGGGTTTCTTGTTAGACTTTTTGTCTCCAGTTCAATTTCCTGGTATTTCAAATGTAAATTGCAGTGGCCATTTTGGCTGCTAGTTTGTTAAAAGCTACTGTGGGGTTTTTTTCATGAAAAGTCTAATGTAAGTTTCCAACCGATGAAATTAAATTGTTCCCATTTAGCATATAGGCTCTTTCCTGACACTTCCTACCATGCAGAATGAAATGCAACGATAGGAGCATTTCAGTAAATGGGTGGAAAAGAAAAAGTAGAACATGCACATGCATGCTCATTCACTCCCAGATTCCTCATTATTCCTGGAACTTCTGCAGCTGCTTTTTCTCTGCAACAGCAATGCAGATTTAATTTTTTGGAGTTTTGTCTGGGATGGTCTTGTGTTGTCAATTTGTAATACCCTGGGGATGTGCATCTCAGTGAACATGTGGTTGCTGGTGAAACATGGGGTCTGCAGATTTCCCTAATTGTTTAAGGCAAATTCTCCTGTATGTACAAGCTTTAACCCCTCAAATGCTGTTTCTGCAACACATGGCTTTAACCATTCAGGTTCCAGTACCTTTATAATTTCTCTCCCTGTAATGGTAGTGGGTAATAAATTGGTTTTAAGCCCCTGTGAGGTGTCTGAAATTTCCTCTGGGCCCTTGTTCTTGTTGAATCTTGAATTGAAATTGTTGGGTTTGATTAACTTTGGGATTGGGTCCTGATCATTGGGTTCTTCAGTGGGTAGATCCATCCTAACCTTACTTTTAGTTTTCTGGGAGTCACACAAGTGCTGTTTACTTCAGGGCCTTTTTGCTTCCCTTTTCCCTTTACTGTGGGGAGAGTCTCTTTGCTAATTGTCCCCATGTCCTCTGGGACATTCCTGTCCTCAGATATCTGTCCAGCTTTCACTGTACTTTGACTAGGTGAGGCTTCGCCCTCACTGTTTGCTTTGCCTTTTTGGGAACTTTCCTTGTCCCTGCAGGTTTCCGTAAATGCTGTTAGCAGCCTTGGTAGGTTGTTTCTTTGGCCTGCATTTATGAAGGAGGATGTGGGGTCTAATTTTTCCAACATTTCAGGGTTGGCTAACTGGACAGTAGGGGGTTCCATTTGGGAAGCCTCCCGGCCCTCCTTTAACCTGTCCTCACTCTCCTTTCCGTCCCCTTCCTCCCTAACTGTCTGACAGACCTGTGCTTGTCTGTCCCCTTTTGTTTCCAGCAGGAGTCCCAGCAGTTTACTGAGGGGTATCCCAAAAGTCAATATGGGAATTAGGGGTGCAGGTTTTACTGTAGGTTGGGGCTTCCACACAGCCTGGCACCTGTGGCAAGTTTTACAGAACTCCAGCACATCTTTGTGGAGTTTTGTCCAGTCAAATGCTGTCTTATGCGGGCTTTGGTTTTTCATGCACTGACATGTCCAGCCATTGGAAGCTTGTGGGCCATTCTTAATATTTCTTTACGGTACCTCAGCGGCTCCACAATCTGGTGAACCACTGTCCACTCTTTGTCTGCAGGTCTGTGAAGAGGTCTTCACTTCCTCATCAGCACCTCATTCTTTAAATAGTAGCACTCAGGGGCTCCCTCTGCCTCAGTTTCGGTTTGGGCGATCTGTGCTAACATCTTTAATATTGGGGCGGCTTGTTGAGCCTCAGCTAGGGAAGATCTGTCTTTGGGTCCTCTAACTTCCCAAAAGAGGTTTCAGAAAACCAGACAGTCGGGTTATCTGTCTGCAGTGTCAGTCCAGCCTCCTCTGATGGAGCTTGTTTGGTCATGGACCGAGTCACCACACAGTCAGGGAAAATGCCGGGGACCTTCTCCTGCAACTGTTCTGTCTCCCTGACCTTTTTAGGTCTCCCTAAAACTACTGGGGAAGCTACCACCTTCACCCCCCACAGGTCGTTACCCAGGAGCAGGACAACCCCGCTCAGAGGCAAACTACGGACAATCCCCGCGGGATTGAAACTAGGTCGCACTGCAAATGCACTCGATATAAAGGTTTGGGCATACACCATGCTCCGATACCATTCACTAACACCCTGCACTCCCTGGGGGAAAGGTCATACCTTTTCCCAGCAGAAGCGATCTGGTGGCCCTTGTATCCCTGAGTATGACGATAGGCTTGCTTGCCTCACTCAAGGGATAGGGTGTTACTTTCCCTCAGGATACAAAATCCTGATCGCCATCAGGGATTTTGTTAAATTTTCCCACACCCACAGCAGTATGCTCATTGGGTCTTACTGCTGTAGTTAAAGCTACAGCCCGTTCTGCTGTGCTTTCCATCAGGGCTCCTTCTCCTGCACTGGTCTGGTGTGCCCTGATTAATTCCACAGGTTTTCTCTGTAACTTCTAGCAGTCAGCTCGGAGGTGATTTACCTTGTTACAGTGGAAACACATGGGTCTTCAGGTCTCACTTCTGCCCTCAGCACTGTCTTTTTTGGCTTGAGCAGGGCCCCCTGTCTGGCTGGCTTTCCTTTTTCACCCAGGGCTGTTCGGGCTCCTATAACCCTCCCACCTTTTACCTTTTTCGGGTTTGTGGGGGTGACTAGGGAAGAGTTTGTCTTGGGGTAAGGACTTATGTATGAGAGTAAATTTATCAGCCAGAACTGCTGCCTGACTGGCTCTTGGAACCTTTTGTGCCTCTGCGTGGGTTTTAATAGAAAGGGGAAGTGCGTTTTTAAACTCCCTGAGAAGAATTACTTCTCTGAGGATTACATATGTGGGCTGTACCTTACGTGCTCTTATCCACCGGCCAAAAGCAAGCTGATTAACTCTTTCCAACCCAAGGTAAGTTTGGTCAGGCTGCTTCCGGAGTGTTCGGAATTTCTGGTTGTATGCTTCCAGTACTAGCTCATAAGCCCCGAGGATAGCAGTTTTAGTCATCTCATAATCGGATGAACTTTCATCTGGTAACAATGAATACATTTCATGGGCTTTTCCTGTTGCTTGCTTTGTGACAACAGGGTCTAGCTCTCGGCCAGCCATTTCAGCTATCTTGCAATCTTTTTAAAAGTGACAAAAAATTCTTCCATATCTCTCTCATTGAACTTGGGAATCAACTGGGAGAACTTAATGAGCTCAGCACACAGCTTCGAGTGTGGACATGTTAGTATTCTAGCAGAAAAAAACACAAGAAAACCTGTACTGAGGTTTTAAAAAAAAAAATCATTGGGATCAATTTGGTTTCCCACTTCCAATTTCTCATTTGTCATGAGTTACAATCCTGAGCGAGCCCCCAAATTTCTGTTACGGCCAAGTGAGGAGGGGGTCTCAGGCTCCCCTCTTGCCCCTTCTACTTATTTGACTGCAATAGGGTTTATTCCTTTAAAAAAGTGGTTATGCTTACCACCTCTGTGAGTGTTTTATCTTTTTCCTTTACTGTGATTGTGAAAGAACCAATTGGACAGGTTTTCTTGAATTTAAACAAGAAAGAGGTAAGTTTATGATACTTAACACTCTAACCCAATTGAAAAAATACTTAAAAGACGCTACACATTCATGCACACATTCACACGCGAATCACACACACACACACAAATAGATTACAGAAGGGAAAAATAGATTTGGTGGTTGGATTAAAGTTCAGAATTAATGGAACTTAAACACAGTCTGTAAACCCAGTAGTCCTTGGCTGAAGCTCTTTTCTTGAAGTCCTTGTTGGTCAAAGTGTATTCTGGCTGGCTTGCTTTGCTCATTAAAAGTCGAATGTAAGCTGCCAACCAATGAAACTAAATATTTCTCGTTTGCCATATAGGGTTTTTCCTGACACCAGAAGAGATGTACATTATATAGGTCTTTTCATGCAACCATGAAAGAGATTTGTGGCAGATAGAGAAGGGTATAAGACCACCAATGAGTCATGTTTTCCATTTTGATTGCTAAGTAAAATCTGTGGTACAGAGAGGTCCTGAATATAATGAATGTTACTGTCATGTTAGGAATACGTGTGGGTGTTATTAGTACAAAGTATTTGCCACTTCTGAGTAAAAAAATTGAGTGATAAACAGGAAGTCAAAATTACTTTCTGTCTGTAATTCAGAGTGATTGCTGGAACTGTGAGAATGCAAGCCAGACAGAGGTGGAATGCCATCTTTTTATTTTAGATTCTGATGCTTGCTGAGCATATCATTTCTCCGCACCAACTGCATCTATCTGAGGTGCTCACCATTTGTATGTAATGTAAGTACAAACTCTCTGTATCTGTCTGTATAAGTCATTCTGTGTTGCATGCTTTTTAAATTTGTGTTTATTCTTATTTTTCTGTGTCATAACAGAGATGATTTTCTTTGAAGCATGTGATCTCACATATGTTTACTACATCTACACTGGTTACCTTATTAATCATTCCCTCTGGCAAAGCACGGCCACACTCTGACAATTATGTGTATCAAGAAATCTCTCCTAACCTCTCTCCTTGTCTCTTTTTGGGTTCATTTTAAATTGATCACCCTTTGTCGCTGACTCCAAAACCAAAGGAATTAGTTTTTCCCTATTCACGCTCCCAAAGCCCCTCATAATTCTAAAAATCTGTTTCAAGATTTTTTTACCTTCTCTGCTCCAGTGAAAATAGTTCCAGTGTCTCAAGTCTCTTCTCATAACTAGTTTCACATTCTCAAATATTATCCCAACAAATCTATACTGAAAATTTTCTATGCCTTTAACGTCTTTTCTATAATAGAGCACCAAAAACAGCACACAGCTGTGGCCTCACTCACTGAGGTAGGAATGGGAGTTGGGGGGCGTTAGTGGTGGTTGTGATATTCAGGAGATAATTAAGTGCCATAGGTGATTGTTAGCTTCTTATTGCTATTAGTGGAAAAATGCTTTGCTGTCATGGGGCCATTCACCAATCCTTAGATTTTCGGCTGTTGCAGTAAATTGTTTTTAATTTCCTGTGAATTTTTTCTTCAGGTTTTATGAATTTAAAAAAATTTAATTTAGATGTAAAATCACACAGGTCACAAAAGTGAAAATTAGAAACTGAACACAAGATAAAAATCACCCACTTTTTCATTGAATTTCTGATTGAGCAGAATCTCATGCTCGAGTGTTTTTACTGGGTTTAGATTTTTTATCACACAAATATTTTAACATTGTTACGACCAGGTGAGAAAGGTATCTAGGGGTCTTTCTCAGCCTTCACCTGGTCTTATTGTAACAGGGTTTAGTTTTAAACACACCGTGTTTTGAGCTCCCCCTTGGTGAATCCTTGTTCGCCGCTTTCCAACCACAAGTTTCCATTACCCCAATCTCTTTTCCTTTGCTCGTCATTTCCTCACATGGTTCCTATTAACGATATACCTAGAATCATATAACCATAAAAAAGGAGGCCATTTGGCCCAACATGCCGACGTTGGCTCTCTGTATGAACAGCTCAGCTAGTCCCACTCCCCAACCCTCTCCCCAAATCCTGCAAATAATTTCTCTTCAGCTGCTTATCCAATGCCCTTTTGAAAGCCACGCTTGAATCTGGCTCCACCACACTCTCAGGCAGTGCATTCCAGAACCTAACCACTTGTTGCATAAAAATGGTTTCCTCTTGTCGCCATTGGTTCTTTTGCCAATCACCGTACATCAGTGTCCTCTTGTTCTCGACCCTTCCCCAATGGGAACAATTTCTCTCCATCTATTCTCTCTAGACCCCTCATGATTTTGAAAACCTCTATCAAATCTCCTCTCACCCATCCCTTCTCTAAGAAGGACAACCCCGCTTCTCCAATTTATCCACATAACTGAAGTCCCTCATCCCTGGAACCATTCTTGTAAATCTTTTCTGCACCCTCTCTGAAGCCTTCACATCCTCACTAATGTTTGGTACCCAAAATTGGACACAATATTCCAGTTGAGGCTGAAATAGTGTCCCATATGGGTTCATCATAACTTCATTGCTTTTGTACTCAATGCCTCTATTTACAAAACCCAGGATTCTGAATGTCTTTGTAATCACTTTCTCAACCTGCCCTGCAAACTTCAACAATTTGTGCACATATACCCGCACATATGCACCCCCTTTAGAATTGTACCCTTTATTTTATATTGTCTCTCCTTGTTCTTCCCACCAAAATGTATCACGTCACACTTCTCCACATTAAATTTCATCTACCATGCGTCTGCTCATTCCACCAGCCTGTCTACGTCCTCTTGAAATCTATCACTGTCCTCCTCACAGTCACAATACTTCTAAGTTTTGTGTCATCTACAAATTTTGAAAATGTGTTTTGTACACCCACGTCGAGGTGAGTAATATAGATCAAAAAAAGTAGTGGTTCTGATAACAACCCCTGGCAAATCCCAAGTGTATACCTTCCTCCAGTTCATAAAACAACCATACACTACTACTCTCTGTTTCCTGTCACTCAGCCAACTTCATATCTATGCTGCCATTGCCCCTTTTATTCCATGGGCTTCAACTTTGCTGACAAGCCTGTTATGTGGCACTTCATCAAATGCCTTTTGGAAGTTCATGTACACCACATCAACTGCATTAGCTTCATCAACCCTCATTACTCAATGATTTTCCTGACCAAGTTTCAAAATAATGATTCAGTTAAATCTTTACGGAAAAGGTTACTCACATATATCCATGGCTGTCTTTCAGAGTTCAACATCATCAGATCATTGTAACTCTCAAATACGTGGCTGAAGATATTGCCCTAAAAAGCAAAGCCTGTCGCCATGGCAATGGGTAAGAGTATTATGTAGTATAAGGTATCAAAGAGTTAATCTTGAGAGAATGTAAAGATTACCACCCACCAGAATGAGGTAAGAGATCATGTGGGAAAGACTCAAGAACAGTTACAGTGTGGCTTTTGAAGGAGACACACAGGGCAGTGTGGAGTTTATATAGTTACTATACAGTAAAGATTAATGTTTAAACAGTACTGTTTAAGAACTTCTCTGGCTAGACTCTATACGGTGGCAGCATAAAGAACCAAATATATAACATATTACACTGAAACACAAGGAATGATATGAAAAGGATCATGGAAAGGACATTCCTTTCACACTCTGGGAATGGGTAAAACAGCAGGTCAAACGCTGTCCTTTCACACTCTGGACTGGGTGGTGCAGTCAGTTGGACACTATCCTTTCACACTTTGAAACTAGGGGGTATAGTGGTTCAGACACTGTCCTTTCACACTCTGGGGCTGCATAGGACAATGGGTTAGACATTGTCCTTGTACTGCTTGTTTCCACTCTGGGATTGGGAAATTGGGTCCATGTGGGTATTGGGTGAAGATGTGGTACTGTGGTGCCCTTCAATAGTTTAATAGCTCACATGTGAAAGGTATTCCCTTAGGTTAGGTATTATCGATGGCTGGCACATGTGACCCATACCCAGCTAGAGTCAGGGACAATAAGGCAGGAAGGGTAGAATAAGAAGCTGCAGCATGAGTTCACATATTCATCCGATGAGTATAACTCCTCCAACTTTTCTAGGGAGGAATCAAATGATCGGTATGACGGTGAAGGCAGAAACAGGAAGCAGCATCATCTCGCCAGTTATTGAGAACTCTAATGTCAGCTCTATGCCCATCACAATCAACGTGGATACTATTTGCAAGAGCAGCCAGGAAGGTAAGGTAGCACTCATGGTACAAGTGTCCATCAGCAGAATCTTTGGACATCAACAAGAAAAAAAATTCTCATTGGATTTTGTTAAATCAACATGAAATCATAAGAAAGGTACCAGAGCATTTTTTTAAATATACTCAACCAGTGTTTTCTATGATGCCCCAATGGGGAAAAACCCCAGTTTTTAGATGGAGAAAGCCCCAGGTTCTAGCCTAGTCTGTGTCAATTTAGCTGATCTCAGGTGTTAGGGTGGTACTGTTGGCTTCATTAGCCCAGAGCTAAGGAGGGGAACAATTGGCCATGGTTTCTCCTTTGGATCATTATCCAGTGACTCCCATTGGTACACCTGTGTGTGAGCATATGGGCTGGATTTTAAGAGCCCGCCAGCGATCTCGGCGGTGAGTTCACAAAATGGCGGGCCACATGCCAAAGAGCCACCGCAATCTCAAGCATGACGGCTCATTTAAATAGTTGGGATGGCCTGCCACCACCCCGCCCCATCAATCTTATGGAGGAGTTGAGCTGTTCATCCCAGGCAATGGCGTCAGCTGCCTGTGCGCAGGCGCTGGCGCCATTTTTGAAGGGCAGCCAGCCCTGCCACCTAATTTAAATTTTTAAACACATACCCCCCAAAATTAAATAAATAAATTTCTTATGGCCCCTTTCCCATCCCCCCAATAATGAGGCCCTTCTCCTCCCAAAACACTTACCTTTTATATCTGACCTTTTTCCCCCAAACTGCACAAAGTTTGAAGTTCAACCCTTCCCACTATCCCCTACACCCATTACACACATTTGTCTCTGTTTCCACTCCCCCCCTCAACCCCGCACTGAAAATCTTACTTCCTCCCCCCTCCATACCAGTGCAACACTGGCTTTCATTGGACGGGAAATTGAAGTCATGGAAGTGACGGCCGCCGCTCTGAAGATCGTGGCAGGCCCGTAAGATCCCAGGTAAGTGAATTTAAATGTATTCATTTTATTCATTTAAATATTTAAATCCAGGTCCCGTCACCCAGTGGTGGGGCCAGGCCCTCCCGGCATTGAAGTCCTTGGCGGGCCTCATCCTAACCCATCTTCAGGCCGCCTCTCCATCTCCACCACAGATCACGACATCGAGGGCTTGGTAAAACCCAGCCCATGTGCATTGGGCACCCCATTTTAGAAAGGACATTAAAATCAGAGAGTCTTCAGTATAGATTTACCAGGGTGATAATAGAGATGAGAAGCTATAGTTATGGGGAGCTACTTGTGAAACTGGGACTAATTCCACTGGGGCAGAGAAGGCTATGAGGAGATTTATATTACGCCCTTGTTCAAAAAAGGTTTAAGTATAAACCCAGCAACAACAGGCCAGTTAAAGATGAAAATCCTGGATAAAATTAACAGTCACATGGACAAGTATGGATTAATTAAAGAAAACCAGCACATTTTGTTCAAAGCAAATCATGTTGAACAAACTTGATTGTGTTTTTGAGGTATGTTATGATCATCTAGTTTCATGGTTTCTATTAATATTTTTAGAGGTAACTTTTAGTTTTGGGGTAATTAAATTTGTAATTAAAACTCTGAAACTTAGAAGTTGCCAGACCACCCAAGGTATTTGCACTTCAAAGGTCTTCCATGTGTACTTATAGGGTCGGAGTTAGAGGAGTAAGAGCCATAAAACAGCAGGTGGCTCCGTTTAGTTGAGGAACTGAAGACAGGAGGCCTGAAGAGAATTGCCCTGTCTTCGTTAGCAATGTGAATTATTCATGTAGGCTCTGGATCAAAGATTTTGTTTTTAAACTCGAAGTTAAATAGTTTAAATTTCTATCTGGGACATTCCAGATGTACCACATTGCTATGGAGATAGATTATGCAGGGAGATACCTTTTGGTCTGATGTTTCATCTCTGTGATTTCTCACAGAAAGTCAGTCTGTGTTTTGGAGCAGCTTGAACCAGGCAGGGAGAGAATCTGCCAGAAGCTGGAACTAAGAGCACAGAGGCCATCAGGAACCAGGGGTCATTCTGATATGGGTCACTTTGCAAGGATGCGAGTGAAGCCCATGCTCAGGCTGGGGAAATCCAAACTTGTGAGGTGTTGAAGAAGGGCTTTAGGGTTTGCCTAGCTGGTTGCCTCACCTCAGAAGATAGCTAGGAAACTAAGGAGAATTGGAGTGAATACCTGGGAGTTGTGACACAACTTGGATTAGTTCCTGGAGAAGTGAATGAACTCTCAAGATGCCTCAAGGGGACTCTTGGGTGGAAGTAAAAGTCAAATAGGGAGTGTTCTGTTGAGATTTTTGGGTTTAAAGTATAAGACTTTAGTTCAGTGAGATTTTGGTTTTACAGTATAAATGATTACAAAAATATAGTGTTAAGTTAGTAGTACTTGCATTGCTTAACTCCTGTACAGTAAATGTTTTTGTTTAAAATGCGAAATCTTGTGGCGTAATTCTTTCAGTTAATAACTGTGAGTTTGAATTTCTTTTTTAAAAGTTACTGGTCTCTACCGAGATTGTAACAGGTAGCAGAGAATAAAGTGGTTGATGTGGTGTAGCTGGACTTCCAAAAGGCGTTTTATAAAGTGTCACATAATAGGCTTGCCAGCAAAGTTGAAGCCCATGGAATAAAAGGGACACTGGCAGCAAAGTTGGCTGAGTGACAAGAAACAGTAGTGGTGAACAGTTGTTTGTCAGACGGAAGGAAAGTATACACTGCTGTTCCCCAGAGGTTGGTATTAGGACCACTGCTTTTCTTGATCTATGTTAATGCCCTAGACTTGGCTGTACAGGGCACAATTTCAAAATTTGCAGATGACACAAAATTTGGAAGTATTATGAACTATGAGGAGGATAGTAATAGACTTCAAGAGGATGTAGACAGGCTGGTGGAATGGGTAGACACGTAGAAGATACAATTTAATGTAGAGAAGTGTGAAGTGATACATTTTGTTAGGAAGAATGAGGAGAGGCAATATAAAATAAAGTTTACAATTCTAAAGGGGGTGCAGGAACAGAGAACTTTGGGGGTATATGTGCACAAATTGATGAAGGTGGCAGGGCAGGTTGAGAAAGTGGTTAAAAAAGCATATGGGATCCTGGGTTTTGTAAGTGGAAGCATGCAGTGCAAAAACAATGAAGTTATGATAAGCCTTTATAGGACACTGGTTCGGCTCAACTGGAATATTGTGTCCATTTCTGGGCACCACACTTTAGTGAGGATATGAAGGTTTTAGGTAGGGTGCAGAAAAAATTTATGGGAATGGTTCCAGATAAGGGACTTCGGTTATGTGGATAAATTAGAGAAGCTGGGGTTGTTCTCCTTAGAGAAGAGAAGTGTGAGAGGAGACTTGATAGAGGTTTTCAAAATTATGAGGGGTTTAGAGAGAATAGATAGAGAAATTATTCCCATTGGGGAAGGGTCGAGAACAAGAGGACAATGATATATGGTGATTGGCAAAAGAACCAATGACGACAAGAGGAAAATATTTTTATGCAGCAAGTGGTTAGGTTCTGGAATGTACTGCCTGAGAGTGTGGTGGAGCCAGATTCAATCGTGACTTTCAAAAGAGCATTGGATAGACACCTGAAGAGAAAATATTTGCAGGATTTGGGGAGAGGGCTGGGAAGTGGGACTAGCTGAGCTGTTCATGCACAGAGTTGGCATAGACATGGTGGGCCAAATGGCCTGCTTTTGTGCTGTAACCGTTCTACGATTCTACTTATTGAATCATTGAATGATGCATTACAGAACGAGGCCAGTCGACCCATCACACCTGTGCCACCTCTCTGAGAGAGCTATCTCATTAGTTCCACTCCCTGGCTTTGTCCCCATAGCCCTGTATTTTTTTCCCTTCAACTATTTACCCAATTCCCTTTTGAAACTTACTATTGACTCTTCCTCCCTTTCAGGCAGTGCAGTCCCGATCTCAACAACTTGCTACATCAAAAAAAAGTCTTTTTGTTCCCTCTGGTTCTTTTACTTTTCACCTTAAATCTGTCACTGGAAACAGTTTCTCTTTATTTACTCTATCAAAACCATTCATAATTTTACTTAAGCCTTCTCTACTCTAAGCAAAACAATCCCAGTTTCTCCTGTCTCTCCATATAACTGTAGGCCCTTATCTCCAGTACCATTATAGTAAATCTCTTTTGCATCCTCTCTGAGGCTTGTCTAAAATTGAACACAATATTCCACCAGAGGGCTAACCGATGTTTATAAAGGTTTAGCATAATTTCCTTGTTTTTGTACTCTGTGCCTTTATTAATAATGTCAAGGATCCCATAAGCTTTTTTAATGCCTTTGTCAACTTGTCCTTCCACCTTCAAAAATGCACTTATCTACGTCCCCAGGTCTCTTTGTTCCTACACCCAATTTAAAATTGTACCATTTAGTTTATATTGCCTCTCCTCATTCTTCCTACCAAAATTTATCACTTCACACTTCTCTGCGTTAAATTTCATCTAGCAAGTATCTGCCCAATTCACCAATCTGCCGATGTCCTCCTGCAGTCTGCTTCTATCCATCCTCCTCATTGTTACTATATTTTCAAGTTTCGTATCAGCTGCTAACTTTGAAATTTTTCCCTGTGTAACCAAGTGTAATTCATGAATATATATCAAAAACAGCAGAGGATTTTAAAAGTTTGATGAGGTTTGATAGAATGAATAGGAAGAGATTATTTTGGTTGGAGGTCAGTGGTGAGGGGTCATAAAGTTAGAATTATCACTAAGGGAGTGAGGAGTGGGGTTAGGATAACCTTATGATACGCAGAGCTCTTGGTCATGGAATGTTTTGCCATGAAGTATAGCTCAGGCAAAGACCAGTGCATCTTTTAAGTGAAGAGTAGATATGTCCTTCAAGCAGAGGAATGTATGGGGCTTTTGAGAGACAGCTGTGCAGTTGGACTAGTTTTGGATCGAGCAAACTGCTGGCACAGCCACGATGGACCAAATGGCCTTCTTCTGTGCTGTTAACTTATGTAGCTGTTTGCCAGGTGAGTACAGGATCAAGCTTGGTTGTGATGTCTCCCAAGATGGAATAGCCTACTGACTAGACTTACACCTGAAGAATGACCACTAGGGCAAGGTACTGGAGAGCGGTTGCTGCCCATGGAAGCCTTACTTGATTAAGGATTCTGCAGCTTCAGGAGAGGAGGGAACACGTACTTAAAACAATATCTCAGCATCCATCCATGGAATAAATTATGGTGACTCCCTACATGTTATTGCCATGAAGGTAGGCTAGATTAGGTCAAATTTCAAGCAATAAATAGAACAACATATGGAGGCACCAAATCAAGCAGTATAAGTAGAGAGGGCTTTAAACTAAATAGTGGGGCGGTGGGGGGAGGGATCACATGAGGGGAGGTGTGGTAAATTAAAGAGAAAGGACAAGGCAATAGAGGTAGTGATGTGGGTAATGATAACCAGAGTGTGGTAGGGAGGGACAGAGTGTGTAAACTGAAGTGTGCACCAGCAGATGAGGCCAGAGTTTACAAGAATGGTAAAAAGACAGAATTAAAGGCTCTGTATCTGAATTCATAAAGTATTCATAACAAAATGGATGAATTGATAGCACAATAGAAATACATATGTTTTACCTGATAGCCATTTCAGAGACATGGTTGCAAGGTGACCAAGGCTGGGACCTAAATATTCAAGGATATTTGACATTTCGGAAGGACAGGAGCTAGGAAAAGGTGGTGGGGTAGCTCTGTTAATTAAGGATGACATTAGTACATTAGTGAACGATGATCTTAGTTCAGAAGATCAGATGTAGAATCAGTTTGGGTAGAGATAAGAAATAGAAAAGGTAAGAAGTCACTTTTGGGAGTAGTTTTTAGGCCCGCTAACAGT
This sequence comes from Heterodontus francisci, assembly GCF_036365525.1. Classification (NCBI taxonomy): domain Eukaryota; kingdom Metazoa; phylum Chordata; class Chondrichthyes; order Heterodontiformes; family Heterodontidae; genus Heterodontus; species Heterodontus francisci. Next base: position 32,494,621 of record NC_090381.1, on the reverse strand, counting down.
AGCTCCAATGTAGGACGGAGTATACAGGAAGAAATAATGGGGGCTTGTAAGAAAAATCATGGGTGATTTTAATCTTCATACAGATTGGATGAATCAGATTGACAAAGGTAACCTGGGAGATAAGTTCATAGAGTGTATTCAGATTTCTTAGAGCAGTACATTCTAGTGCCAACCAGGGAACAGGCTATTTTAGGCCTGATAATGTGCAATAAGACAGGATTCATTAATGATCTCATAATAAAGGAGTCTCTAGGCAACAGTGATCATAACATGATATTCAGTTTGAGGGTGAGAAGTGTGGGTCTACGACTAGTGTCCTATACTTAAATAAAGGCAATTACAAAGATATGAGGACAGAGTTGGTCAAAGTGAACTGGGAAAATTGATTAAAAGGTAGTACAGTGGAGAAGTTGTGGCAGATATTTCAGGACATATTTCATAACTCTCAGGAAAGATATGCTCCATTGAGAAGGACTCTGAGAAGGATGAACCATCCATGGCTAACTAAGGAAGTTAAGGATAGTATGAAATTGAAAGAAAAAGTGTACAATACAGCAAAGATTAGTGGTAGATCAGAAGATGGGACAGATTTTAGAAATCAGCAAAGAATGAATAAAAAAAAGAAAGAAATTAGAATATGAGAGAAAGCTAGCTAGAAAGATAAAAACAGATAGTAAGAGGTTCTACAAGTATTTCAAAAGGAAAAGAGTATCTAAAGTGAGCGTAGGTCCCTTAGAGAGTGAGAATGGGAAATTAATAATGGGAAACAAGGAAATGGTGAAGCGTGAACAGGTATTGTGTGTCTGTCTTCACTGTCGAAGACATAAAAAGATCCCAAGAATACTTTAAAATAAAGAGGTAAAAGGGAGGAAGGAGCTTAAAACAATCACTATCATGAGGGAAAAGGTAATGGGAAAACTATTGGAACTAAAGTCTGACACGCCCCCCGGACCTGATGGCTTGTATCCTAGGGTCTTAAAAGAAGTGGTTTCAGAGCTAGTGGGCTGAATTTTATGATCCTCTGGAAGGCAGGTTTTTAGGTTGTGAGGTGGAGAATCAGCGTGGAGTCATCTGCCACGGAACTCAACCATGTAATTCTGCGTTCCAATTCTGTCAGAGGTGGTGAAGTGCCATGGCGGCACTTCTGCATCGCTGCATAGCATTGGAATTTACATATGTTAAACACTCTTTAGCATACATCTGAATATAATTAATAGCAATCTTGCCAGGTGTTGTATGATCGCTTCAAGAGAGATGTTCCTTTAAGAACTCAGTATGTTAATGAGCTAAGTATCAGGATTAGTCATGTGACTAGAAGCCATAGTCACCCTGCACTGTAACTCCCTGGACAAAGGTTCTGTATCTAGTTTGCTCTGTATTGTGTGTACTAGCTTAGTTGTTAATAAAGCTTCTAGAGATGTTCAAGGAACTGGAATTCACATACCTCATTGTGTTGCTTAAGATAACACAAAGAAACTCATGACACCAGGCATGCACAGTCTGGTGTTGGGTGTGTGGCACTCATGTGCTTTCTGTTTCATGTCTTTAAAAAGCAGGTGGCACCGAGACGAGAGTCCTTGGTGACTCAAAAGGGTATTTTACTTTACTGCTGCTACCAAGGAGCAATGGTTGGTTGGGTGAGCTCTGCAAGTGGTGCTTCTGTGAAGGGGGGTTGGGAGAAATCTGCAAATGCATTGTCTGTGAGGGGGGGTTGGGAGAACTCTGTAAGTGGTGTGTCTGTGAAGAGGGCTGGGGTTGGGAGAACTCGGCAAGTGTAGAGGTTATTTTCTTTTAGAATGCCAGCACAGGGCACTAAAATTTTATTGGTTTGCTCATGATGGCTCGCATTTTTGGAAATGTTGCATGGAGCTAATGTAGGCTGTCCATAACCAAAATTAAAACATTTCTTTTCCAAGATAGGTAAACTTAACCTTTGAAGGAAGCCAAAGGCCCAAGGAGGATAGAGATGCGTATGATTCACCCTGTTTTCTTGGATCCCCGTGTTGTGCTGAGGCGAATCAGCCGGATGTGGGTCCAAGAGGCAGCTGCTTGCAAGAGGAGCCTCCCAGACATGAACAGCAGCAGCCGAGAACGCAATGAAGAGCACAGATACAGCAGCGAGTATATGGAGTTTGACTGACATACCTGCAGATGTCTGAGCGGAACTGCTGGAGAAGACTGCGGCTCTCCAGAGAGGCCATGACAAACCTCTGAGCACTGCTCAATGATGATTTTGTGACCAATGAGTTTTGGTGGACACCCAATGCCTGTGGTCCTGAAGATCATTAACTTTTATGCCTTTGGATCATTCCAAGGATCCACCGGGGACATGGTGTGAGGTCACTCAATCCGCAGCGCACTACTACATCAAGGAGATGAACAATACTGTGTTCAGGAGGGCTGGCAACTATGTACACTACAGGACAGATCCTGAGAGTCAGGCCGAGAGGGCCATTGGATTTGAGGCCATTGCAGGGTTCCTCCAGATGCAAGGTGTGATCAACTACATGCATGTGGCCATCAAGGCTCCCACGGACCAATCAGCCGCCTTCATCAATAGGGAGGGTTTCTTTCCATTATTGTGCAACTTGTATGTGACCACAGAAAGCACTTTCCTGAAGTGTGTGCCCGCTTCCCTGGAAGCTGCCACGGCTCATTCATACTTCGGCAGTCCGAGGTGCCATATCTTTTCACTCCTCCTACTCGCCTTCATGGCTGGATGCTCAGAGATAAGGGCTATCCATTGAGGACATGGCTTCTGATGCCTGTAAGGAACCCCAGCAATGATGCGGATGAGTGTTACAATGCCTGCCACGGTTCCACCAGAGAGACCATCGAGCAGGCCATTGGTATGCTGGAGATGTGGTTCTGCTGCCTCGATAGATCTAGTGGAGCCTTTCGGTATGCTCCACAAAAAGTTGGGCGCATCGTTGTGCTCCGCTGTGTTCTACATAACATAACATTACAGGGGGGGAGGCCTTGCAAGAGGAAGACATGTGGGAGTATGAGACTTCCTCTGACGAAGAGGACAAAGAGGGCACACAAGGCCAAGCAGCCATAGAACATCCTATCAGAATGATGGAGGGCAGACATCTTGACCAGCACACAAGGGAAACAAAGCAGAGCCTTATAATGAAGCGTTTCCAAAATCCATGACTTGTAATAAATATACTTCTGACAATAACTCAGCCTCATACACGTGGTGTCAAGTTTACTGCCTCCGTATTATCTTGCCCTCCAGCATGAATGGCAACATCCAATTTAGCCAGTGCCCCTGTGACATCATTCGAGTAATGAAACAATCATGCTCATTGACATGTTAATGATGTCAATGGTCACGCTGCCAATGTAGTAAGGAGTTTGAAGGGATTGCAGGAGTCACAATCATGTCATGGTAGCATGTGGTTATCCATCAATGAAGGCTGAGGATTTGCACCAATTAACTTTTAATTACATTAAAAATGAGATGTCTGTTTCACCCGTGAATACCCATGTATGTCAAGGTGTCTTTTTTATACGTTTGCGTGTGCTTCTGTGTGGTATGTCCCCTGCGACAACAGCTGGACTGGAAGCAGGCTGTTGATCATGATGCCCTTTGATTTGTGATGACTTCGGCAGGCGTCCTCTGGGTGCCTGAAACCTGGAGGCCCCAGCTGCCTGAAGGTCTCCTGCATTGGTGCAGGAGTGCACTCAGGCATCACGGTTGCTGGAGCTTGGCTCACTGATGGAGGGGATGTGTGCACGCTCAAATTGGAGGGGAGACCCGAGATGTGGAGTGAATCCTCTCCTCCTCCCTCTCAAAGCTCCTTGGAGATTCCCTGCTCACCAGAGAAGGTCTAGGAGTGGAAATTCTCCTCCTCCTGGTCCTTTCTTGTCCTGCCACTGCTGAGTGGACCTCATGGCCAAGGCGAGGGTTTGCAGGTCATTGCACATCTGTGGAATGTTGCTGTTCAAGAAGGTCACCATCCTCTTGATGGATGAAGCCATGCGCTCAAATGCCTGACACATAGCAGCAGTCATAGCATGGATGGACTCCCCTACCATCCGCTCAAGGCTAAGCATGGCCTCTGACATCTCCGTCAGATAATGCCTTACCTCACCCTACAACTCCAACATGCCCTGTGCTGCCGAAATCAGAGGCTCATCATCAACCTGGGGCTCAGTTTGGGCCTGGCCACCCACAGTCCTCCAACTGTCACAGGCCTCAGCCATCTCAGCCTCAGCCAGCTGCTCGGGCGGGTGTGTTGTGCTCTCACCAGATCGTGACCCTGATTGTGCAGCTGAGCAGATTTCCACTGAGATTAAAGTATCTGTGCTGGTGGAAGGTGCAGGACAGTCAATCCTCTGAGTGCTCCTTGTCCTCAGGGGTTGTTGTCGGTCTCTTTGGGTCTGTGGTCTCCTGTGAACAGAAACCTGGAAGAAATTATGAAAACAAAATATGTGTGGGTTAGACTACACATATCCCATTAAGGACAGCATGCCAGAACTAATTCACCATGACGATTGCATTTTTATCTGATCAGCAATAGACATTCTTGCACTACAACCCCGAGCTCCATGTCTGAGATGTTGCATCCTCTTTGGCTCCCGGCTAGTTCCAGTGTCTCCTCTTCAGCTCGACTTAAAGGATGCAGATCGGATACTCTGCCGCTGTCTCCCTCCTGTTATGGGCCCTCCTGTCCTGAAAGAGCAAAGATGTGGATATTGAACATTGCCAAACGTTAACATCACAGTTCTACTAACATGGGTGCTTCATCAACACCTGGGGGATGCTTTGTCTGGCATACTGACTCAACCTGTCATGGGTCTAAAAACACGAAATGCTGGAAAACCTCAGCATCTGTGGAGAGAGAAACAGAGTTAACGTTTCAGGTCAGTGACCCTTCTTCAGAAAATTGCTTGGTGTGATCTGGTTGTCTCTACACAGTATGCCACATGGTTGCCACTGCCATTTCATAGACAGGAAGGTCATAGCAGATTGATTGCAGATGACTGGTTGCACATGTGAATCAAGTACAAACATGAAAAAAAAACAGTGCCATCCACCACCACCCTCCTCCGCCTGGCTGAACTTGTTCTCACATTGAACAACTTCTCCTTCAACTCCACTCACTTCCTTCAAGTAATAGGTGTTGCAATGGGTACCCGCCTGGGTCCTTGGTATGCCTGTCTTTTTGTGGGATATGTCGAACATTCCTTGTTCCAGTCCTACTCAGGCTCCCTCCCCCAACTCTTTTTCCGGTATATTGATGACTGTATCGGTGCCGTTTCCTGCTCCCGCCCCGAACTGGAAAACCTTCTCAACTTTGCTTCTAATTTCCACCCTTCTCTCACCTTTACATGGTCCATCTCTGACACTTCCCTTCCTCAACTTCTCTATCTCCATCTCTGGTGATAGGTTGTCTACTAATATCCATTATAAGCCCACTGACTCCCACAGCTACCTCGACTACACTTCTTCACACCCTGCCTCCTGTAAGGACTCCATTCCATTCTCCCAGTTTCTCCGTCTCCGGCGCATCTGCTCTGATGATGCTACCTTCCATGACAGTGCTTCTGATATGTCTTCCTTTTTCCTCAACCAAGGAATCCCCCCCACTGTGGTTGACAGGGCCCTCAGCCGTGTCCGGCCCATTTCCCGCACCTCTACCTTCACCACTTCCCCTCCCTCCCAGAACCGCAAGTGGGTTCCCATTGTGCTCATTTCCACCCCATCAGCCTCCATATCCACATCCTCTGCCATTTCCGCCACCTCCAGTGTGATGCCACGACCAAACGCATCTTCCCCTCCCCTCCCCTGTCAGCATTCCAAAGGGATTGTTTCCTCCGTGACACCCTGGTCCACTCCTCCATTACCCCCACCACCTCGTCCCCTTCCTATGGCACCTTCCCCCGCAATCGCAGGAGGTGTAATACCTGCCCATTTACCTCCTCTCCCCTCGCTATCACAGGCCCCAAACACTCCTTTCAGGTGAAGCAGTGATTTACTTGTACTTCTTTCAATGTCGTATACTGTATTCGCTGCTCACAATGTGGTCTCCTTTATATTGGGGAGACCAAACGCAGACTGGGTGACCGCTTTGTGGAACACCTCCGCTCAGTCCGCAAACAGGACCCCGAGCTTCCGGTTGCTGGCCATTTCAACACTCCCCCCTGCTCTCATGCTCACATCTCTGTCCTGGGCTTGCTGCAGTGTTCCAGTGAACATCAACTCAAGCTCGAGGAACAGCATCTCATTTACCGATTAGGCAAGCTACAGCCTGCCGGACTGAACATTGAGTTCAATAATTTCAGAGCATGACGGGCCTCCCATTTTACTTTTACCTTTAGTTATTTTTTTCTTTTTCAGTTTGCTTACCCACTGTTTTTTTCATGTTTGTACTTGCGGCTGTTCAAGTTTCAGTTCATTAACACCCTATCTGTATTAATGCTTTGTCTTTCAACACACCGTTAACATATTGTTTGCCTTTGCTCCACGACCTTCTGGTCAGCTATTCTGTGACCTTGTCTTATTTACACCTTCTCCTTTGTTATCTCTTGCCCCACCCCCACTTTACCTGCTTATAACCTTTTACATTTCTAATATTTGCTCGTTCTGAAGAAGGGTCACTGACTTGAAACGTTAACTCCACAGATGCTGCCAGACCTGCTGAGTTTTTCCAGCATTTCGTATTTTTATTTCAGATTTCCAGCATCCGCAGTATTTTGCTTTTGTGTCATGGGTCTAATTTGCTCTGAGGTATTAACGAGGGAGACTTGATTCACATGTCATTGACCCATTGCCTACACTGGACCCAGCTTCATTGGGTGACCTCACAGCTAGCAACCTCCTCTGTGATCTCCGTCCAGACTTGCTTGATCGGGTGGGAGGACCTCTTCTTGCCATCGCTGGGGAAAAGGACCTCGTGCCTTTCCCTTGCAGCCAGGAGGAGAATAAGCAGTGAGGCATCACTGAACCTTGGAGCCAACCTTGCTTGGATCTCTGACATGATCAGAAGGATGCCCAGTGGGGCGGCTTGCTGTGTTTTAACTTTTTGGAAGAGCACAGAAGTGTTGCTTCAGTGAGCTTCTATAGAATGCAGGGAAACAGTCAATGCAGGGCTGGCAGGCTTTTAAAGGTGGCGCCAGCACCTGGTCCTGCATCAGGTGACGCTGTGAACACTGTCTCCATTTTTGTCCCCACCATGTGATTGTGGAGATGGGGACAACTGCCTCAATTATGCAAAATTGCCGCCTGCCGCGTAATTGCGGTGGCACAGCCGATCACAGGACAAGCGGGAGCGCCGCAATTTTGCCCACCTGCCATTGTTCCCGGCAGCATGATCATAAAATTCGGCCCAGTAGATGCATTGATTGTGATCTTCCAAAATTCCCTAGATTCTGGAATGGTCGCCGTGGATTGGAAAATCACAAATGAATCACCTCTATTCAAGAAAGGAGGGAAACAGAAAGCAGGAAACTATAGGCAAGTCAGCCTCACATCTGTCATAGGGAAAGTGCTAGAATCCATTATTAAGGAGGTAATAGCAGGACATCTAGAAAATCATAATGCAATCAGGCAGAATCAACATGGTTTTGTGAAAAGGAAATTGTGCTTGACTAATTTATTAGAGTTCTTTGAGGAAGTAACAAGCAAGGTGGATAAAGGGGAATCTGTTGCTGTGGTGTACATGGATTTACAAAATGGATTCGATAAGGTGCCACATCAAAGGTTATTACACAAAATAAGAGCTCATGGTGTAGGGGGTGACATATTGGCATGGTTAGAGGATTGGTTAGCTAACAGAAGCAGAGAGTAGGGATAAATGGGTCATTTCGGGTTGGCAAGCCATTATTAGTGGAGTGCCACAAAGACCAGTGCTGGAGACTCGCATTTTTATATCTATATCAATGACTTGGCTGAAGGGGTTGAATGTCTGGTAGCTAAATTTGCTGATGACACAGATAGGTAGGAAAGTAAGCTGTCAAGAGGACATAAAGAGTCGACAGAGGGAATTAGATCAGTTAAGTGAGTGGGCAAAAATTTGGCAGATGGAGTATAATGTGGGAAAATATAATCTTGCGCACTTTGGCAGGAAGAATAGAAAAGCAGTATATTATTTGAATGGAGAGAGACAGCAGAACTCTATGGTACAGAGGGATCTGGGTGTCCTGGTACATGAATCACAAAAAGTTAGTATGCTGGTACAGCAAGTATTAGTAAAGCAAATGGAATGTTGGCATTTATTGCAAGGGGAATTGAGTATAAAAATAGGAAAGTATTGCTACAGCTGCACAGGGTCTTAGTTAGACCGCATCTGGAGTACTATGTACAGTTTTGGTCTCCTTACTTAAGAAAGGATATAATTGCATTAGAAGTGGTTCAGAGAAGGTTCACTCAGCTGATTCCTTGGATGAAGGGGTTATCTTATGAGGAAAATTTGAGCAGGTTGGGCCTGTACCCATTGGAGTTTAGAAGAATGAGAAGTGATCTTATTGAAACATGTAAGATCCTGAGGGGACTTGACAGGGTGGATGCTGGGAGGATGTTTCCCTTGTCGGGGAGTCTAGAACTTGGGGAGATTCAAGGCTGAGTTAGGTAGATTTTTGATCAACAAAGGAGTTAAGGATTTCGGGGGGCAGGCAGAAAAGTGGAGTTCAGGACACAATCAGATCAGTCATGATCTTATCAAATGGTGGGGCGGGCTTGGGGGCCAAGTGGCCTACTCCTGCTCCTAATTCTTGTTTTCTTGTGTGTATGTACTTTTCCTCACCCCAGCCACACCCCCAGCCAATACCAACCACAAATGGAGCATGTTCTGCACTCATAGTCCCAAATCATTATTTACACCGGAGATATATCATACAAGTCACAGAGTTAGGATAGTTAAAGCAAGCTGCCATCCCTCTCTATCTGTGTCTTGGTTGTGACTGGCTTAGTAGTTTAGCCTGTAGCTCCATCCCACACTGGCCTTGTACAGTGCTGCGGCTATTCTGCAGGGAAGAAATAAAGTGTAGAGAAAAGAAACAAAGTGAGTTAAGGTGAAACAAGTGTGGGGTGAACCAGGAAAAAAGAAATAAAAACAGAAGTGCTGGAAATACTCAGCAGATCAAACAGAATCTGTGGAGCGATTTCCAAGTCTGTGACCTTTCATCAAAACTGGCAAAGGTTAGAAAAAAATTAGGTTTTACGCAAGTGAAGGGGGTGGGGGGGCGGAGGGATGGTGGGGAAGAGAACAAAAGGGGAGGTGTGTGATACGGCTGGGGGAGGAGAGATTAAACAAAGCTGTCCTGGGACAAAGGCAAAGAGTGTTATAATGCTTGTGGTGAAAGACAAAGCATTAATCCAGAGAGAATGTTTACAGCAGAATAATGTGCAGCTCTGTCTACATGAAAAACAGGCACAGGGTTAAAAAATAAAGGAAAATAAAATAAAAAATATAAAAATATATTTTTTAAAAAGGCCAGTCATGCTCTGAACTCAATGAACTCAGTGTTCAGTCTGCAAGTCTGTAGCGTGCCTAATTGAAAGATCAGGTTCTGCTCCACGAACTTGCGTTGATTTTCACTGGAACACTGGAGCAGGCCACAGACAGAAATGTAGGCATGAGAGCAGTGGGGGATGTTGAAATGGCAAGTGACCAGAAGCTCGGGATCATCATGATCAGGGTTTTTTCAGGATAAAAGAAAGCTGGAGTGAGTGGTGGGAGAAGGACAATCTGATGGAAAAAACAGCAAAAGGAGGCAGGGACTCACTACTGACAGGCAGTGAGCTGTTGAATGGAGTTGCTCCCTAATCAGTAATGTATGAGAAGTATTTCTACTTGTGGCACCTGAGATCATACATTCACCAGTGGCAACCCTGTACATATGGTAAGCCATCGCCAAGTCCATTTCACCAGTTATATGGCTTTCCTTACAAGGTAAATGTCTTCACTAAAGCAGAAATAATCAGTAAATAACAAAACTTTCAAAGGAATTGAGGAATAAGGTGACTTAGGGTTCATAGAGTTATATACAGCACAGAAACAGGCCCTTTGGCCCATCGTGTCCATGCCGGCCATCAAGCACCTGTCTATTCTAATCCCATTTTCCAACACTTGGCCTGTAGCCTTATATGCAATGGCATTTCATGTTCTCATCTAAATACATCTTAAATGTTGTGAGGGTTCTTGCCTCTACCACCTCTTCAGGCAGTGTGTTCCAGATTCCAACCACCCGCTGGGTGAAAGAATTTTTCCTCAAATCCCCTCTAAACCTCCTGCCTCTTCCCTTAAATATATGCCCCCTGCTTATTGACACCTCCGCTAAGGAAAAATGTTTCTTCCTATCTATCCTATCTATGCCCCTCATAATTTTGTATACTTCAATCAGGTCCCCCGTCAGCCTTCTGTGCTCTAAAGATAACAACCCTTGCCTATCCAGTCTCTTTTCATAGCTGAAATGCTCCAGCCCAGGCAACATCCTGGTGAATCTCCTCTGCACTCTCTGCAGTGCAATCACATCCTTCCTATAGTGTGGTGCCCAGAACTATACACAGTACTCACCTGCGGCCTAACTAACTTTTTATATAGCTCCATCATAACCTCCCTGCTCTTATATTCTATGCCTCAGTTAATAAAGCCTTCCTAACCACTTTATCTACCTGTGCTGCTGCCTTCAGTGATCTATGGGCAAGTACACCAAGGTCCTTCTGACCCTCTATACTTCCTAGGGTCCTACCATCCATTGTATATTCCCCTGCCTTGTTAGTCCTCCCAAAATGCATCACCTCACTTCTCAGGATTAAATTCCATTTGCTGCTGCTCTGCCCATCTTACCAGCCCATCTATGTCATCCTGTAATCTAAGGCTTTCCTCCTCACTATTTACGACACCACCAATTTTTGTGTCATCTGCGAACTTACTGATCATACCTCCTATATTCACGTCTAAATCATTAATGGACAGTACAAACAGCAAGGACCCCAGCACTGATTCCTGCGGTACCCAATTGGTCACAGGCGTCCAATCGCAAAAAAAAACCCTCGACCACCAGATACACAAACTTTTAAAAGATAGGAGGACAAGTTGATAAAGCTATAAAAAAGCATATATTTAAATTTTACAAACAGTGCTCTTAAGCACCTTATCAGCTCCTCAGGATTGCCTAACACCTTCCAAACAACAAATTATTTTTGAACTGCAGTCACTTAGGCTGCGGCCCATGCTTGCCAAGAGCACATATATGAAAATCGTACCTATGTCCATGCTCTCATACCATCATGGGCATACAGGCATGCAAATTCCCAATGTGTGCTGTTGACAGGAAAGGATTGTGAGACTTATCCTAGTATTGTTTTATAGGCAAGAGGACAAGGTAACTCTTTTTTGGTTTAAAATTCAACAGTTAGGAGGAAAGGCAGAATAAGGGAGTGGTGGAGTCCCACACTTTGCAGGTCTTGAGAAAGAATGAATTAGAATATGAGAGGTGTTACGACCAGGTGAGAAAGGTGTCTAGGGGTCCCTCTCAACCTTCACCTGGAATTACTATTTTGAGCTTCCCTTTGGTGAATCCTTGTTCACCACTTTCCAATTATAAGGCAAAGAAATGAGCACAAACAGGCTTTCTTAGGTTTGAAGAAGAAAGGTGAAATTTATTAAAACTTAGACTTAAACTCTAATTCAGTTAATGCCTACGGATACACGATGCGCCCATGCTAGCATGCATATGCGATACACACGTGCAAATAGGAACAGGAAAGAGCAGAAGAAAAGATAAGGTTTGAGGCAATATCTGAAGAGTTTGTTACAGTTCTTCGAGCTCACTGTAGAGTCCTTTTGTGGGTTGATCTTGCTTTTCTCTGTTGGGGCCCAGTATTCTTCTTCAACCTTGTTCACTGTAGGAGACTTTTCTCTTTTGGGGTTCATGTGTCTTCAATGAATTGCGAAGCTGGTGAGAAAGAGATGGGAGGAGAGAAGGTCTTTTCAATCCAGGAGCACAGAGCTTTCTGTCTTCAAACACTGTTTCTCCAATTTAAAGCTCTCAGTTCAAACTCTGCAACAGCCAGTTAGTCATGTGACTAAACTGGTCTGACCACGTCTGTTCTGTGTATTGGGAGCAGGGGATAGCTCCTTTGTTCCAACACTGTCCGCTAGTATGCAAAAAAATCTTTCCGGCCAGAGGCCTGGCAATCCTTTGTAATAGGCCTTCTCTTCTCCCCAGCAACAATTAAAAATTTAATGTCCATGTGGCAAAATTAATGTGCCTCATTCTTGACAGAGGGTTCAATATTCTTTTTTCCAAAATTTGCTGGGTTCTGCCCAAATATATTTCCAATTTAATACTTGAATTGAACAGAAACCTTGTCTGTTTTTAATTCCAGGTAGATATTTTCGCTGCTTGGCTTTGCCCCCATCTGACCCAACTGGTAAGTAATTGAACATAAGGCAGTAAAGCACCACTTAGTTACAAATCAAATCCTATGCATTGTAAATTGACTTCATGTTGCAGAGTCAGTCAGGTAACCCAAGTCTAAATGTGAGTCCCTAGTCCCAAAATAAATTTTAAGGTGGTGACAGAGTTCTGAACAATCTTTCCAGGTCACACAATTTCAACAAGAACAAACCAGCAGATAAATAAAAACCCTTCTGAAAGTACCTTCTTTGACAGTGACCCCTCTGACAGTGTACCTTCTCACAGTTAACATTGTGATAATCAACAATGTGATAGTGAACAATCTGACTGCAAAACTGGGCACAGGTTCTCATATATCCAAGAGTGCAATTGCAGTGGACATAAACACAAAAATTGTCTGAAGGTAAGCCTTTTCCTAGCCAAGGCAGCCTTAGAATTACTGAGCAAGAAATTCTACTAATACAGCCTTTACACACTCTGAGACTGGGTTTTATAGGAGGCTAGACATCACCCTTTCATGATCAAGGAGAGCATTGTACCCTGAATTGGACATTGTCCTGGGTTCTGGGTTTAAATCAGTCCCACCTAATAGATGAATATTTCCTTTTTCTGCCAGCTAGCATCCATGTTGATGGTCTCAATTCAATTCACACTTGTTAATTTATAACACAAAGTTGCCCACACTTCAGTGCTATTGGCACTAAAATTGAAAGTCCAATAGATCTCAAGAATGGGTACATAGCAAATGGAAATGTTACACTACTACAGAAATAGTGTTTGGGAGTTCAAATATTTTATTAAGATGGTATGGAGCGAACTTGACCCTGCATGTAACCTGTGTTGTGCCTGACCTAGGAATGCTTGATGGATAATGCAGTTGGAGTTTTTCTTTGTAAAAAAACCCATCTGTTGCCTGAGAGTGTTTGATGGGACTGTTGAGAGGGAGCTTTTCTCTGTAGAATTCAATTTTTACGAACTGATATTGGTTGTTCAGATTAGCACAAGCATTCCCTTCTGTAAATAAAATGTAAAATCTTCACTTATTTTACTTGCAGGAGAGTCATGTGATCAACTTATACACTATCATAAAAAGATCCTGAAGGAAAAACTGGAATATATTACAGATTACACATCTACTGCAGGGGAACGCGTCTGTCTTCTTGAGAGGTTCACTGAGCTTTGGATGACTGATGGTGAATGCAATGAGTTTTACCATGAGCACGAGGTAACAGAGATTGAATTATCCTCACCCAGACACAGCAGGTCATATTTTAAATCTATGAAGCACAAAGACATTTTTAGACCTATACACGAGCAACGGCAACCAAGAGTTGTTATTACCAGTGGGATCGCAGGGATCGGGAAGACGATCTATGTAAAGAAGTTCCTCCTTGACTGGGCAATGACAAAAGCACACCAGGAGTATGATTTTGTGTTTGTCTTTCCATTCTGTGAGCTCAATCTAATTTCTGAGGAGAGCATGAGCCTTGTGCAGCTGGTACAGCAACATTACCCGCACATGAGGCAACTGGACGAGACTTACCCAGAGGCTTCTGCCCGCTCCCTGTTTATTTTTGATGGGCTGGATGAAAGTCGTTTTTCCTTGGAGTTTGAAAACAACTGTGTGTGTTCTGATGTAAGCAAGCCTGTGCCTCTCCGATCATTATTGACAAATCTCATCAAAGGCAACCTCCTTCGATCAGCATCTATTTGGATAACAACACGCCCATCAACAATGAAGCAAATCCCATCCTGCTACGTGGACAGAGTGACAGAAATACAGGGATTCCGAGATGAAGAAAAGGAAGAATATTTCAGGAGGAAATGCCAGGATAAACAACTGACAGAGAAAATCATAACACTGGTGAGGAAGCAAAGTAGCCTTTGGATGATGTGCTATGTGCCTGCTTTTTGCTGGATTCTCACCACTGTTTTGGAACATGTCTTCAGGTCATCGTGTGCTGAAGAATTTAGAGGTGACACAGTAACTGAGGTTTATACCAACTTTCTGGTTGTCATGGTGACATACCACCACCAGAACCGTGGTCATGGAAAGGAAAAGATTGAGACCTGCCAGTTACTGCAGTCAGATCAGGGGGCCATACTCAATCTGGGCAAGCTCGCATTCCAGTATCTGAGGTCTCAAATCTTTGTCTTTTATGAGGAGGATTTTAAATCTTTCAATATTGACATCTCATCTATCTGTGGTGGCTTCTGTAGAGAATATTGCATCAAGTACTCTGCGCTTTCCCACAGACGGGTCTACTCCTTTGTCCACACCACAGTCCAAGAGTACTTTGCTGCTCTCTATATTTTTGTATCCTACCACAATGAGAAACGGAACATGATGACATCCAACACGTTTGGACGGCTCTGGGAGATCTTTTCAAAACCCACCTTCTTTCAGATTTGTAAAAGTGCTTGCAGCGAGGTGGTTCTGAGTCACACTGGCCACTTGGACCTGTTTCTTCAATTTCTCTGTGGGTTGGGAAGGAGAAGGATTCAGACGTGCCTGCAAGGTCTCCTACTAACCCATATAGAGGAGCAGAAAGATGACCTACAGAACATCATAAGCTACATGAAGAAGCTGCTGCAGACAGACATCCCTCCGGAGAGGTGCATCAATCTGTTCCACTGTCTGAATGAGTTGAATGACAAGTCAGTAGTGAAGGAGATCAATGAATCCCTTCACCGTGGAGTGCTGTCCTCCAAAAAACTGTCGCTAGCTGATTATTCGGCGTTGGCCTTTGTTCTGAAAATGTCAGATATGGACAGGGAAGAATTCGATTTATCCAAATACAGAACATCACCAGATGGTTTGAAAAGACTACTACCAGTTGTTAAATTCTTTGAAAAAATAGTGTAAGTGTTTTGGCCCAAAAGAAATAAGAGAGTTCATTTTATTATTGACTGTAGCACAGGGATTTTGCATTTTATTTTAAGTTCAAACTTAGAAGAGGGAAGATGCGCAAACAGTCCAGATTGAGCTACATAGGACGAGGATGTGACTGACAGCCCAGGGAGACATAGTGTTGAGGAGAGAGTTGAAAAGATATCTGACAGCATAAGCAATTTAACAGGTATTAGTTTCTTAAACTGGATAGATGGACTGCAAAGTCTTTTTAAGTCTTTTACTCTCCTATGTAACTTAGTCTGGTTCAATCTAATGAGGTGCACTGTGTCTGCCGAATCTTTCAGTGCATCAGGTGGTGCCTTGCATTCGCAGTCCAATTAGCCCACCAGCAGTTCTTTCACACTCTGGGACTGGGTGGGACAGTGGGTCAGACACTGTCCTTTCACACTCTGTGACTGGGTGGTACAGTGGGTCAGACACTGTCCGATACTCTGGCACTGGGTGACATGGTAGGTCGTACACTGATATCAGGATATCTCTATTTAATTCGCTTTCCCACAGCGAGTACTTGATCAAGGCCCTTCAAGAGACAGGGTAGGTTAAACACAGCTCCACCTTAACATATAAACATCTTAATTTGTCGCCTGTCAGCAATGTCACAGGACTAGAGCAAACAGCGTGATCCAGTGCAGAAGTATTATTTGTATCTGACTCCATGTTCCTTTGCTCGTCTTTTCTGGACATTACCTGTTTGATTTGACTTTCTCTTTGACCTCCAGGTTAATGGGCAGTGTCATGGATGAGGAAATGATTGATTCTATTAGTGCTCTGCTGCTCTCCAGTAAAAACCAAGTCAAGGAGTTATGGTAAGCTGTAATTTGGTATGACAGCCTTTTGTGAATAATTCTTAGCAATGTGTTGGAGCGAGGTGTCAGCTTTGGCTCAGTGGTCGAACTCTTACCTCTGAGTCAGATGGTTGTGGGTTCAAGGCTCCACTCCAGAGACTTGAACACATAATCCAGGCTGAGATACCTCAGTATGGTGCTCAAGGAGTGCTGCACAGCTGGAGTTGCTGTGTTTTAGATGAGAACCTGTCTGGGATGTAAATAATCCCATAGCACTATATAAAGAAAAGCAGGGGAGTTCTCCTGGTGTCAATGACCAATATTTAACCCTCAAACCACAATCAGTGAAACAGATTTCAGTGAAGTACTTTATTGACAGTGAAGCATTCTGGGGCATCTTGAAGTCAGGGAAGGTGCTATATAATGCAAGATCTTTTTTTCTCATGGAAAGGAAAATAGAATTTGGAAATAGAACCATAAGTATGAGAATAAGTGACTATTCCCTGTCTCAGTGGGCCACTGTGCTGCCAAGTGAAGCACTGAGTCAAAAGGACCACATGGTTATTTGATGTCAGCTGATGCATTGGTATAGGATTACAACTGGCCTCAATGCCCGGGGTTCCTGCTACAAATTGTTATCCCTCCTCCACCATGATATCGTGCTGCTGCTGACTGACTACACTAATTTATTTTTTATTCCTTCATGGGATGTGGGCGCCATTGTCATTTATTGTATTTATTTATTTATTGATTGCCCATCCCTAATTACCCTTGAGAAGATGGTGGTGAGCTGCCTTCTCGAACGGCTGCAGTCCATGTGGGATAAATACACCCACAGTGCTTTTACGAAGGGAATTCCAGGATTTTGACCCAGCGACAGTGAAGGAACAGCGATATAGTTTCAAGTCAGGATGGTGTGTGGCTTGGAGGGGAACTTGCAGGTGGTGGTGTTTCCATGCATCTGCTGCCCTTGTCCTTCTAAGTGATAAAGGTCTTGGGTTTGGAAGGTGCTGTCTAAGGAGCCTTGGTGCTATTGCATAAGGATAGTCACATGGGTGACCTACTGAAGGGTGTCCACTACCCGTGGAAGCTGTAACCCGGTGAGAGTCAGCATCTTTGGGAAAGGGGGGAAAACTGAGGTTAAAGGATCTGTTGAGCAACAGCTCAACAGGTTCCGCTGGTAGCGGAATATTGGTGGAAAGTACGTTAATACACAGATTGGCTACTGTCTGAACACTCAATAACCTCACTCACAGTAACTTCCAGGCGAATAAATATTAGCAGGATATTTAATTGTGGAAGCATCACAACTGAGCTAAATTCTTTCATCACCTGATACCCACACATAACTTTTCCTGGTCACTTGTTAGCGAGGGTGATTTTTCCCACTTCCTGACCATGGAATTCTGAGCTCAATTGTGGCTCCTGCCTCAGGTGAGATCAACTCACAAGCAAGGCCTGTGGATCAAGCCTGGAGAATTCCTGCTGTGCCTGGCTCAGCCACCCACTCCAAGCTATCAGCAGCTGGCGATCTCATTTTTTCAAACCCAAGGGATGGGGTTCGACATTTTACTGTTTCTCTTTGATCACCTTGATCTGAATGTCCCCTGATTAAAGCTGTTACTGACTGGTGAAAATCATCTGACAATTATCAAGTTGAGATTCTCAGAGTTTAAACTGTTACTGGGTGCTTGGTACCAAACCACCCCTTGCCGGTCTGAATCTGACCTTCACCAAGAACATGGCCAAGGTCACAGCTGAGGAATGTTGTGTCCTCTGTGTAGTGGTTGTCCAAGTCTTTTTTCAAAAGCTACATTGCTGGAATCCATGGAGCCTTAGGGGCCACATATAGAGTTTCGACCCTTCCGAAGAAGGGTCACTGACCCGAAACGTTAACTCTGCTTCTCTTTCCACAGATGCTGCCAGACCTGCTGAGTGAATCCAGCATTTCTTGTTTTTGTTATAGAGTTTACATCTCTCTTTCCATTAATTTAAAGTACCAATGCTGACAAATCTTGAGCGTTCTGATTTAGTATTTATCCACCAAGAGGCAACAGCGCCAAAAACAGAGGGATCTGGGTGACCTTGTACATGAAACACAGAATGTTAGCATGCAGATACAGCAGGTAATTACAAAGGCAAATGGAATATTGGCCTTTATTGGAAGGGGGATGGAGAGCAAAATTAAGAAAGTTTTGCTACAGGGCATTGGTAAGACAGCACCTAGAATACTGCATACAGTTTTGATCTCCTTATTTAAGGAGATATACTTGTATTGGAAGCTGTTCAGAGAAAGTTCACTAGCCTGATTCCTGGGATGAAAGGGTTGTCTTATGAGGAAAGGTTGAGCAGTTTGGGCCTATACTCATTGGTGTTTAGAAGAATGAAAGATGATCTTATGGAAACATGTAAGATTCTGAGGGGGCTTAACAGGGTAGATGCTGAGAGGATGTTTCCTCTTGTGAGGGAATCTAGAACTAGAGGCACAGTTTCAAAATAAGGGGTTTTCCTTTTAAGACATATGAACATACGAATTTAGAGTAGGAGTAGGCCACTCGGCCCTTTGAGCCTGCTCCGCCATTCAATAGGTTTATGGCTGAACTGATTACTCCACATTTCCACCTACCCCCGATAACCTTCCATCCTCTTGCTTATTAAGAATCTAATACGAACATCATGTCATGGCAGAGATGAGGAGGAATTTCTTCTCTCAGAGGGTTGTTAATCTTCAGAATTCTCTTCCCCAAAGAGCAGTGAAGGCTGGGTCATTGAATTTATTCAAGGCTGAGTTAGACAGATTTTTGATCTACAAGGGCGTCAAGGGTTATAGGGGCTGATAGGGAAGTGGAGTTAAAGCCACAATCAGATCAGCCATGATCTTATTGAATGGCGGAACAGGCTCGAGGGCCCGAATGACCAACTCCTGTTCCCATTTCATATGATCTAACAGCCGCTTCTAAACCTCCAGGCTCATAATATTCTAACAGGACAAATCAAGCAATACGAAATGGAAGCGCAACTAGGATGGAGTTTGCTGGACTTTGAAGGACGAATTGCCAGGGATCATGGGCCACATGTGGCCCTAAGACTGCATGCTCCTGTCTATGACCTTATTGTAAATGTGATATATATGATTTACATTCCAGCTTGACAAATAACGCACTGGGAGATACAGGTCTCAAAAAGTTGGCTGCTGCACTAATGAGCTCAAGCTGCAGACTGGTGACACTGCTGTAAGGAAACCTTTTTTACTTCTGAAAACTTCTTAGTTACTGCTGGATACTGCGGCAAGTATTAAGGTTCAACCTGTATTTAAATCCCACTTGGCTGTCCAGTCATTATGATTGATTGTTGGGAAAGTCTCATGCTGCAGCCACAGACTGTCTATGCTGGCTGTAAAGGTCCTACATGAAAAAGGATAGGGGATATAGATGCAATAGCGCAGTTGGCAAGATGTACAGACAGATCTTTGCTCTGTACTCATCCCATTTTTTTCTTTTTTTCCTGGGAGTGCCTCTTGGAACAGCAGAGAGGGAACTTTACTCTGTATCTAGCCTGTGCAGAACCTGACCTGGGAATGTTTGATGGGGCAATGTAAATGGGACTTTATTCTTTATCTAACCTGTGCTATGGGGCAGTTTAGAAAGAACTTTACTCTGTACCTAACCCTCTCTTCCTGAGGTGGGAGAACAGAATATTGACAGTATGCGCTATGACAAGCAAGCGTCACTTTGACAACCACAAAATGCATTCCCAAAAAAGTGGGAGACCTAAGATACTACCCCTCATCAAGAGAGGCTTTAAATGCTGGTGCAGACTCAATGGGCCAAATGGCCTTCTTCTGTGCTGTACTATTCTATGAATTGGATGCTCTGTAAGTGATCTACAAGAGAATTTTTTTAATGGCTTTGTGATTCTCACACATCTGGATGTTGTGTAATTAAATTCTGTCTGTGGATTAAAAGATGATTTCTCCAATAAATTCTCTATTATCTGCAGCCTGTGTAGAAATGCTCTCACAGACCAGTGTGGCGAAGATCTTATCTCCATTTTAAGAACAAATCGGATTCTGAAAGAGTTAGACCTGAAATACAACCAGCTAAAAGACACAGGGGTGAAGCAGCTTTGTGTTGCACTGCAGGACTCTGACTGTGAGATCGAGACACTGGGGTAGGTGACCACTGTCGTTGGTAACACCAATCTGGCTCCTGTTCTTTTCAAACATTTTTGGCAGTACTTAATGGTCTCAGTGTGATTTATCCAGGTTGTGGGGCAATGAGTTCACACACTGCTGCTGTGAAGAACTGGTCCTGGCCCTTAGAACCAACCAGTCATTGAGAAGCCTGGATCTCGGGTGCAATAATATTGGTGACTTGGGAATGAAACTGCTGTGCACAGCGATTAAGCATGATGGTTGTAAAATAGAGAAATTAAGGTAGGTAACCCCACCTTGTGATTGTTATATCTGTTGCACAACAAGGAATGGTCAATGGATGGTCCACTCACTTCCAGCAGCCAGCTGAAGAGCAGTATCAGTAGGGGCTTGGCAGCCAACATCTACCTACCCTTGTGATCAGCATGTGGTACAGAGGGAGTTTATAGAAAATGGGGATGGAGAGAGAAGTAAAACTGTACTTGGGCATACTTCATAAAATTTACCAATATATTAGCCACAGAGCTATGATAAATTAATTATTACCATCAAAGAGGTAACAGGCTGGCTTGACTAGGAAATGGTAATGTCACATACATGTATGTCACAAGTGGCTACACTTCTGAGGTTGGGCTGAGGCACATTGTTGGACAGTGTAAAGAGAGCTTTGCCCAATCAAATGCTCCTAGATCAGGTACATAGTATCGACTATATATGGTGTAGATGGAGCTTTACTCTGAATCTGGCTTATGCTGTACTTGACTGAGGAGTATTTAATTGCGCAGTGTAGAGGGAGTTTTACTCTGTATCTAACCTATGCTGTATCTAACTGAGGAGTATTTTATGAGACAGTGTAGAGGGAGCTTTACTCTGTATCTAACCTATGTTGTATCTGACTTAGGAGTATTTGATGGGACGGTGTGGAGGGAGCTTTAGTCTGTTTCCAATCTGCTTTATCAGAACCTAGTGTTAATTTTACTATATAGGTATAGACAGACAAGTTGAATGCTATTTCTAATAAGCGCTCAAATACTTTATTAACTGTTCAACAAACTATCAGAAAATGAGTTGAGGGTAAGGGGAACAGATGGGTTTATTTCATACAAACATTGGAAGAGTTCTTCCCACATTCACATCAAGTGACCATCACACAGGTGCCAATTGTCAGGAAGAGAATCTCAGTCATCACTATCCAGACAATACTATATATTACTTCTTCTTGTGTTTCTGTGTTCTGTTCCTTCTTTGAATTTATCAAAACACCCTGTTACCAAGCTCTGGTGTTAATCTCTGTCTGTTCCTGTCATCTCTCCCTAACCTCTGTCCTTGAATCGTGTTGTTGATCTCTGTTCTTGACCTCTGTAGACTACACCAGACTGGCTTGACAGAAGGCTGCTGTGAGGATCTCACCTCCACTCTCAGAACAAGCCAGAGGTTGACGACATTGGAGCTGGGCTACAACAACCTTGGAGATGTAGGAGTACAGCGACTGTCTACAGCTCTGAAAGATCCCAACTGTAAATTACAAACTCTGGGGTAAGTGCATTTGTAGTTGGCTTGTGCTATGTGTTTTATTCAAAAGATTCAGATGAGAGCGTAAAACTGAAATGATTTATTGTTTTTCTCAGATTTCTGGGACTCAATTACTGCCCAGTGAAAAATCAAGTGTTTTTGATTTTTCTGGGTTGCTTTTTGGATTCTTTCTTGCTGACCACAGTAATTAAGTGCTGTGAGTGGATTTTTCAAGTTGGTTAGAATTTATGTTACAGTTGTTGTATGATCGCCTTCACAGTGATGTCCCTTTAAGAACACAGTATGTTAATGAGCTAACACTGGGATGTAGTCATGTGACTGGAAGCCATAGTCACTCTGCAACTGTAACACCCAGATAAAGGTTCTGTAAATTGTTTGCTCTATACTGTATATACCAGTTTAGCTGTTAATAACCTGTTAGAGATCTTCAATGAACTTGACTCCACACACCTCATTTATGTTGCAAAAGACAACATAAAGAACCCATTACATGGTGGCAGCTGTGGTGAAAAGACGAAAATCAAAGCCTGAAGACCATAGGTAAAACAGTGTGAAAGCGATCATACATACCCTTTCTACAGCCAAAAGAGAGAAAATTCAAAAGAAACACTGGCCCAAACAGTGGAAAGAAGAAAAAATTTATCGGCAGCTGTGGGAGACAGAGCCCTCAACGAAAGGCTGAAAATAAATTTGTGCAATCGGGTGCGTCATTTGTGCTGATGGTCGAGGAATCCCGGTTTACAAAAAAGAAGCTTTGAAGTGCTTACAAACTTGATTTCTTTTTCAAAGACTCCGTGGGAGAAAGAAAATGAGGAAAACCCAATTTCTTTCTCAGGCTGATCGAAGTCTGTGCCATTAAAGGAGGTGTCCGTTGTGTAAAAAAAGTGCAGAAACCACGCCCCCCCAAAACATTGCACAGTCTCCATTCACGCAGCCAAAACTAAACAAAAACATTAAACCACTCAGGCATGAAGAACAGAAAAAACTCTAGCAAAAAAAGCAAAGGGGAAAGCCACAGACAAGCTGCAGTGCTGAAAGCAAAGTAGACAAGAGAACACTTTTAACAACTGCTACTCTCCATCAAAACAGCCAGTCTAAATAAAAGGGAATTGCTTAAAGAGGAAACAGCGCCAAGTGAATAGAACAAGTTTTAAAACCAGTTTCAAACCACAAATGAAAAAGTTATAATAAATACAGTGCTGAAGGCACACACAGAGCTGAACAAAACTAAATATACAGCAGAAAGATGGATACCAAATTTTTCAGTATGAACTGGAAGGCCATTGATATCCTATCTGAGATCAAACTTTTTAAACAAAGAATGCAGTTATGCTTCATTGACTAAGCTCTTACAGAAACAGAGAAGCAGGCTGTGAAAATACTAATATCAGTTGGAAATTAGGGGTTACACAGAATCAATCCCTCTGGCTTATCTGAAGAGGACCAGAAAGATTCCGCAAATATTTGGTAAGTGCTAGAGCGTCGGCTCCGGTTAAGAGTGAATTTTAGAATTCACCACCTGGAATTGATGTCCTACAGGCAACAACCACTGCTGACCTAGCACAAAGGAAGATGGTTGTGGTTGATGGAGGTCAATCTTCTGAGCTCCAGGACATCACTGCAGGAGTTCCTCAGGGTAGTGTCCTAGGCCCAACCATCTTCAGCTGTTTCATCAATGACCTTCCTTCAATTATCAGGTCAGAAGTGGGGATGTTCGCTGATGATTGCACAATGTTCAGCACTATTTGTGATTCCTCAGATGCTGAAGCAGTCCGTGTAGAAATGCAGCAAGACCTGGACAATATCCAGGCTTGGACTGATAAGTGGCAAGGAACATTCGTGCCACACAAGTGCCAGGCAATGACCATCTCCAACAAGAGAGAATCTAACCATCTCCCCTTGACATTCAATGGCATTACCATCGTTGAATCCCGCGCTATGAACATCCTAGGGGCTACCATTGACCAGAAACTGAACTGGAGTAGCCATATAAATACTGTGGCTACAAGAACAGGTCAGAGGCTAGGAATCCTGCGGCAAGTAACTCACCTCCTGACTCCCCAAAGCCTGTCCACCATCTACAAGGCACAAATCAGGAGTGTGATGGAATACTCTCCACTTGCCTGGATGGGTGCAGCTCCAACCACACTCAAGAAGCTCGACAGCATCCAGGACAAAGCAGCCCGCTTGATTGGCACCCCATCCACAAACATTCACTCCCTCCACCACCGACACACAGTGGCAGCAGTGTGTACCATCTACAAGATGCACTGCAGCAACTCACCAAGGTTTCTCAGACGACACCTTCCAAACCCGGGATCTCTACCAACTAGAAGGACAAGAGCAGCAAATGCATGGGAACACCACCACCTGCAAGTTCCCCTCCAAGTCACACACAATCCTGACTTGGAACTATATTGGCGTTCCTTCAGTGTCGCTGGGTCAAAATCCTGGAACTCCCTTCTTAACAGCACTGTGGGTGTACCTACCTCACATGGACTGCAGCGGTTTAAGAAGGCAGCTCACCACCACCTTCTCAAGGGCAATTAGGGGTGGGCAATAAATGGTGGCCTAGCTAGTGACGCCCACATCCCATGAATGAATAAAAAAAAAATCAATAGATCAGTTTGTCGGTAGATTCCGTGGTAAGGGCAATGAATGCGATTTTTCAGAAACTTAGCTGTCAGGGAGAATAATGGAGCTGGTGATTGTCTCGACAGCTATTAAAGTGTTTCAGAAAGACCTCTTGGGGAAAAATAAAGGTCACAGCACTAATATGCTGCTAGAAGATGGCAGCCATTGAGGCTGGACAACAGGATCTGCAATCAAGAGATACAGCCAACAGTATCGGCACGATAACCTGGTTGCAAAAAGTAAGTGTGGTTTGTTGCACTCACCGTGAAGCTGTCCTGCATTTCCAGATCTGTACAAGGTGTGCAGTGCAAAAGGACTCTGGGCCTGCCTATGCAAGAAATCTGGCTCCAAAGACGCAGCCAGAAGCCACAATAGGACACGAACAAACAGAAGACAGGCGCAGCAACAGGGCAACAACCGCAAGGAGAGCTCCAGAGACCCACGTAAACGCAAGCCAAGACATGAAGTCCACAGCGAGACAGACCTAAGACAAGAATCAGAGAGGAGCGATTCTCAGCCAGATGACGAGCAGGCATTTCACATTGTGAACTTCACACATTGTGTTTTTAGATTAGATTAGAGATACAGCACTGAAACAGGCCCTTCGGCCCACCGAGTCTGTGCCGAACATCAACCACCCATTTATACTAATCCTACACTAATCCCATATTCCTACCAAACATCCCCACCTGTCCCTACATTCCCTACCACCTACCTATACTAGTGACAATTTATAATGGCCAATTTACCTATCAACCTGCAAGTCTTTTGGCTTGTGGGAGGAAACCGGAGCACCCGGAGAAAACCCACGCAAACACAGGGAGACCTTGCAAACTCCACACAGGCAGTACCCGGAATCGAACCCGGGTCCCTGGAGCTGTGAGGCTGCGGTGCTAACCACTGCGCCACTGTGTTGATGAAGTCAATAAACTGGAAGCTTTTGCTACTGTCAACATCATGTGCCCAAAAGAAAGTTGGCAAACACACACTCAGGATTAAAATTGACACCAGAGCTAGTGCAAATATCCTACCAGTCTGAATCCTAAAAGATATTTATTGGGGTCATTGGAAATTAATGATACAACTGATAACTACAAAGTTATCTGCATACAATGGGTCACCCATCTCTTGCAATGGTACACTGACAATGCAATGCAGCTAAACTAGTGTATACAATACAGAGAAAACTATTTATAGAACCTTCGTCTGAGTGTTAGTTGCAGAGTGACTATGGCTTCTAGTCATATGACTACATCTGGTGCTTAGCTCATTAGCATACTGAGTTCTTAAAGGGACATTACTCTTAAGGCAATGGTGTATGTTTGGTTAGTCTAGCTAGGAGAGATTACTGAGTCTTTAGTAAGTTTTCACAATAAATAGTTTATTATATATTGTTTGATTGATCTGTGTTTGATTGTTTAAGCCTAGTTTGAAACTGAAACTGACAGACAGTGTGGAATGTTCAGAGAACCAGAGACTGTTCTGAGAAAGACATACTGAGATCTTGTCAGTACTGAGAAATTTAAAGTATTGTAAATAAACCAGTTGGTGATTTAGAATTAGTGTCATATCTGCCTTGTTCTGAAATAAATCAGATATGTAAACTATCCAGCAAACTGGTGCAAACGTAGTAACAAGCATATATCAGTTTGTTGGGAGCACTCTCACCTTTGAATCTGAAGATTGTGGATTAAGTAGATAATTTAGGCTGACACTTCAATGTAGAACTAAGAGAGTGCTGCATTGCCAACTGTACTGTCTTTCAAAAGATGCACAAAAGTAAGGGCCCTGTCTGTCTATTCCGGGGGATGTTAAGGATCTCATGTTGCTATTTGAAGAACAGCAGGAAGTTCTCTCAGTGTCCAAGCCAACATTCGTCCCTTAACTGACAGCACCATAAAACACACTCTCTAGTTATTCATCCCATTTTGTATCTGTGGAATCTGCAATATGCAATTTGTTTGTTTGCCTATGGCTGGGAATTTCTATGGTGCTGTCCCGTTCCAACACCTTTGCTCACTGGAAGTGTAGCAGAAACCCTGATAACACGTGTAAACAGAATCTTTGCCACACTTCCAGCAAAGTTTCAGCAGAGGAGCGGGAGTAGCTCCAGTGAAATTCCTGGCCTATAAGACTAGAGTCACAGCACTTCAAAAATACTATATTGGATGCAAGGCGCTTTGGGATGACCTGTGGACATGTTAAGTCAGCCATGATCTTGTTGAATGGCAGAGCACGCTCAAGGGGCCAAATAACCTGCTCCAGCTCCTATTTCTAATTAAGTCACTATCTAACTACAAATGTTTTCATTCTGATTTGATATTCTCCAGCTGGTTCACTACAATGGGGCTAGTGTATTATGAATTTGCTAGTATGTGCAGGGTTAATAAAA
Organism: Heterodontus francisci; assembly: GCF_036365525.1. NCBI lineage: Eukaryota > Metazoa > Chordata > Chondrichthyes > Heterodontiformes > Heterodontidae > Heterodontus > Heterodontus francisci. The sequence continues at coordinate 32,467,835 of NC_090381.1, read as the reverse complement.
AGCAGTGAGAATGTTGTTTCTGTTTCCTGAAGGCTGTATCGCAACAACCTGACAAGTGCCTGCTGTCCAGATCTTGCAGATGCCCTCACTGCCAGTTCCACACTGACTGAGCTCAACCTGAGCAGCAACAACCTGCAAGATTCAGGACTGAAGTCACTCTTTGCGGCCCTGAGGAATCCACACTGTACAATACAGGAAATAAAGTAAGACTGATTTCAATGCTGGCTTACATCCTACTGATGAACTTATTCAAGATGAGAGTCCCTAATGACTTAAATTGGAATGCTACACATTTCTGGAACACGAGCCCAATATTCCTTTCTCATGCATCTGGGAGTCACTCAGCTCCTAAACACAAGGGAGAGGAGAGTTTTATTTCCAGGTCATGTAATGTCTGCAGCTAGAACAAACATTACAATGGGATGGACATTTTGGTGAAGGGGGAGAGGGTGGCGGAATGGTCTCCCACTGCATTTGCCTCTGTGAATGGCACATATTTGAAGGGATGCCCAAAGAAGATTCCCTTGTGCCTGCCCCGTGCACCCCAGATCTGAAGAAATGGGGAGGGGTCAGGAGAAAACAGCAAGTTAATAAAGACCTGAAAAGGTCAGGATTACCTTTTTGTTCCCACAAGTATCCATTGGATCCTCAGCATTGGAGGCCTTCTGACTGCTCTTCTTATACAGGTGTTAGAAGGCCCTGCAGCCAGCTGCCATTGTTGCAGTGATAGGCCTCTAATGCCTGAAGTAGCAGCTACATTTCTGCCCGAGTTTGGGAGCAGAGCCCTATCAGGAGCTAGACCTGTGTGGTGGCACACTGGGGCTGTGCTGAGGGTTTGGATTCACAAATGTAGGCTCAGCATACTTTGCATATAATCTGCCTGACTAGCGCAAGGAATATCAGAGACCTTGTCAGGTTCAGAGATTCTCAGGTACATAGTGGGTTAGATACACAGTAAAGTGCCCTCTTCACCAAACACTCCCAGATCAGGTACAGCACAGGCTAGATATAGAGTCAAGTTCCCTCTATTACCCATTAACAATGCAACTTAACTAAATCTCAAAAGAGCTCCTCCAACTTCATAATTTTGGTAGTATTTTGTTGTCTGCATCAGCCATCAAGCCATTTTAGATAATATTTCAGGTTGTTCTCTATATTTGGTAGTTTGTGGTAGTATTTGGGTGTGAGTAGTATTTTTTTGGATTCAGTAATGTTTGCAGCTTCTGGAACATCTGAGTTTGTCTGAATTGCAATGTGGACTGAGTACTGTTATGTTTACGCCAGGTTGTTGGATTTAGTATGTATCTCTGATTTATCTCAGAGCAATGCAGATATCACACTTATATTAAATCACCAACTGGTTTGCTTACAGCATTTTAAACGACATTAGTTCTTACATGATTTCAGTACATGTCGCCGCATAGCAGTCAGTGTGTCTTTTATGTTCACTTTTAACTCTTCAGCTCCACCCATAGGCTTAAGCAAACAAACAGTGAACACAGATAAGTCAACAAACTGATACAATCAAACCCAGATCCATCAAACACTATAAGTACTATTACTGGATTCTGCTGTCACTGTGTGTTTCTGCTTGTTTCCCTCAGCTTAAAGCACAATAGTCTGACTGCTGCTTGTTGTAAGGATATTCTGTCTGTCCTGAGAGTGACCCATACACTCAGAGAGCTGAACCTATGCAGTAACATGCTGGGGGGATCAACAAACAAATTAAAGCGCTTCGCACAACAATCCAACTGCAGTCTGCACCTATAGAGCACAAAGCAGGTAACTGTTTCTCTCCTAATTAAATTTCATTTTCTGCATTATTTTCCAGCCTGTTCACTGCCCCATGTCCTGCTCTGAACACCAGGGTCTGAGACACTCAGCACCCCAGGTCCTGCTCTGGACACCAGTGTCTGAGACACTCAGCACTCCATGTCCTGCTCTGGACATTAGGGTCTGAAACATTGGCCACCCACATTAAGCACAGCCTTTTAAGGAGGAGTGGTGCATAGTAGGGGGAGTGGGGCAGATCAGGGAGCAAGACCGGTTTAAGGACAAATGGTGTGTAGTAGTGTTAGTGTTTTGTAACAGTATGTGTTATGGTGAATGAGAAAGGTGTTTAGTTCACAGAATCACCGAATCACATGCAGAGATTATCTTCTGAACTGTCTCCCAGCATGCTTGCATCAGTGCCAATATGGTGCAGAGCTGCTGAGTATCCCTTTCACATGTTTTCTGATGCCCAATTAAACATGTCTTCAAATACCATTCCCTTTCCTCCTCTCCTGGAGTAGGACTAAGCATTGCTGTAGCACCCTGGGCTAGCTACCAGGGACAAGTTTACAGACCTGGCTGGCTGTGCTAGAAGTTAAAAGGTTAATGGGTCAGCAATGGCCAAGGGTGAGAGGATGGTTGCTTAAGGTGGCTTCCGGGTGTGATTATGGTATCCCTACATTACAACAGTGGCTACACTTCAAAAAGTATTTCATTGGCTTTGGTCTGAGGCTGTGAAATGTGTTATATAAATGTAAGTTTTTTTCTTCCTTAGTTTCTTTCTTGTGATCTGCACATCAACTCTACATCCGCTAGAGGGCAGAAGAAAACTACAATAGATGAGCAGTACCACAAATACATACTGTAATTAGCAATGTATACTCTGTAAGGAAATTTATTGTATGTCCAGGAATGTACACTGTATCTAGGAATTAATACTATTAATGTGAATTTATAGTGCATATAGAGTTTACATTGCAAACAGGACTTTAGATTGTACATTGGAAAATACATTGTTCATAGTAATTTATACAGAGTATATAAATTTATGCCATGCATATGAATCTTAATTGTATACAGGAATTTACACTGCATACACAAGCTTTTATAGTTTGTGTGTTAATTATACTATATATATATTAGTTTGTAATGTGAGTTATGTTGTCTTTTGACTGATCCTGATATAGATACTATACATTTTGTGAGTATGCTTCCAATGCTATACTTTCAGTTTCTTTGTTCTTTGATGCTGTTTTCTTGCCTGGCTGTCCACTACCACAAGGTCACCATGTCACCCAGAGGCCTCAAGACTATTGTCTATTTGCAGTCCAGTCAAGTTATAGCTCCAAATGTCTTTGCAGATATCCCAGGACAATCTGTTTCTATCATAACTACTTTTAGGTGGTAAGCCATTCACAGGATGTTTGTATTTGAATTAAATGGCTTGTTCTTTTTCATTAATCTGTTTGAATCACTCTTAACAAACTGCAATTGTAGGTAATTAACATTCTGAAACAGCCACTAGGGAAATGCTGAATAGAATTCTGATTAGGCGCTATATTTAACAGATATTAGTATATTAAACTCCACAGAAACATCCTACAGATGCTTAATAATATTTTTTTGATTTATTATTTCATGGGATGTGGGTGTCGCTGGCAAGGCCATCATTTGTTGCCCATCCCTAATTGCCCTCGACACCTGAGTGGCTTGCTAGGCTATTTCAGATGGCAGTTAAGAGTCAACTACATTGCTGTGGGTCTGGAGTCACATGTAGGCTCGACCAGATGAGGACAGCAGCTTTCCTTCACTAAAGGACATTCGTGAACCGGATGGGTTTTTACGCAATCGATGATAGCTTCATGGCACCATAACTGAGACTTACTGTCAATTCCAGATTTACTTTTTCTTAATTAATTGAATTCAAGTTATTAATGCTCATAAAATGGATTACTATCTAGCAATCATATGGTACAGATATGGTACCAGTAACACATATTAACTTGCGGGCGAGTGGTGACCAACAAGAAAGAATCCAATAAATAATTCATCATTGATAAAAAATGCTTAGTTTTTGTCACATTCTATCCAAAATCCACTCCCTACGTTTCTCCGGTCTTTCTGATAAAGTACTGCACAATAAACTTGCTAGCAAAATGAAAGCCCATGGGATTAAAGAGGCAGTGGCAGCATGGGTACAAAATTAGCTGAGAGACAGAAAGCAGAGAGTATGGTGAATGGTTGTTTTTCAGAATGAAAGGAAGTATCCAGTGGACCACTGCTCTTTCTGATATATATTAATGACCTGAAGTTGGCTACATAGGACATCATTTCGAAGTTTGCAGATGATATGAAACTCAGAAATGTAGTAAACAATGAGTAGACATCAGGAGGACATAGACTGGTGAAATAGGCAAACAAATGGCAAATGCAGTTTAATACAAATAGGTATGAAGTAATGTATTTTGATAGGATGGGATGAGAAAAGACAATCTAAACTAAATAGTACAATTTTAAAGGGAATGCAGAAAGAGAAAGACCTGGGGAGTGTATGTACACAAATCTTTGAAGGTGGCAAGACAAGATGAGAAGGCTGTTAAAAAAGCATATGGGATCCTTGACTTTATAAATAGAAGCATAAAGTACTAAAGCAAGGAAGTTATGTGAAACCTTTATAACTCACTAGTTAGCTCCCAGCTGGACTATTGTGTCCAATTCTTGGCACCACAAGGGGAGGCGGTGGCGTAGTGGTATTGTCACTGGACTAGTAACCCAGAGACCCAGGGTATTGCTCTAGGGACAGAGTTCAAATCCCACCACAGCAGAAGGTGGAATTTGAATTCAATTAATAAATCTGGAATTAAAAAGCTAGTCTAATGATGGCCATGAAACCTTTGTTGATTGTTGTAAAAACCCATCTGGTTCACTAATGCCCTTTAGGGAAGGAAATCGGCTGTCCTTACCTGGTCTGGCCTACATGTGACTCCAGACCCAGAGCAATGTGGTTGACTCTTACATGCCCTCTGAAATGGCCTAGCAAGCCACTCAGTTGTACCTAACTGCTACGAAGTCAATAAAAAGGAATGAAACCGGACGGACCACCCGGCATCGACCTAGGCACTGGAAACAACAATGGCAAACCCAGCCCTGTCAACCCTGCAAAGTCCTCCTTACTAACATCTGGGGGCTTGTGCCAAAGTTGGGAGAGCTGTCCCACAGACCAGTCAAGTAACAGCCTGACATAGTCATACTCACGGAATCATACCTTACAGACATTGTCCCAGATACTGCCATCACCATCCCCGGTATGTCCTGTCCCACCGGCAGGACAGACCCACCAGAGGTGGCGGCACAGTGGTATACAGTAGGGAGGGAGTTGCCCTGGGAGTCCTCAACATCAACTCTGGACCCCATGAAGTCTCATGGCATCAGATCAAACATGGACAAGGAAACCTCCTGCTGATTACCACCTACCGCCCTCCCTCAGCTGATGAGTCAGTGCTCCTCCATGTTGAACAGCACTTGGAGGAAGCACTGAGGGTGGCGAGGGCACAGAATGTACTCTGGGTGGGGGACTTCAATGTCCTTCACCAAGAGTGGTCGGTAGCACCACTGCTGACCGAGCTGGCTGAGTCCTAAAGGACATATCTGCTGGACTGGGTTTGCAGCAGGTGGTGAGGGAAGACCAATTGAAGCATTTCAGAAAGATCTCTTGGGGAAAAAGAAAGGTCACAGTATCGATGCACTGCTGGAAGATGGCAGCAAGTACGAAGCCATTGTAGCTGGACAACAGCACCTGCAAGCACCAGGTGCAGCCAACAATATTGGCACCATAACAGGTATGAAAGGGCAAGCAAACTGTGTGGTAAGTGTGGCTGGTCCCACTCATGGCGAAATTGTCCTGCATTTCGTGACCTGTGCAAGGCATGCGGTGCAAAAGGACATGGGGCCCACCTTCAAAGATGCAGCCAGAAGTCACGGTTGGACGCAAATGAACAGACAACAGAGCAACAGCAGCAAGGAAAGCGCCAGAGACTTGCGGAAACGCAAGCCGATACAGCAAAACAGACCCGAGACAAGACCCAGAGAGAAGTAATTTTCAGCCAGAAGATGAACAAGTATTTCACATTGTGAACCTGACATATCACGTTGATGAAGTCCAACAACTGGAAGCTTTTGTCGCTGTGTGCACAAAGAAAGCTGACAAACATACACTCAGGGTCAAGATTGACACCGGCGCTACTGCAAATATCCTACCAGTCCGAATCCTCAAAGGTATGTACCGGAATCGCTGGAAATCAATGATACAACCGACAACTGCCAAGTTACCTGCATAAAATGGGTCACCCATCCCTTGCAGTGGGACATTAACAATGCAATACAAATATGACAAGTCGGTATGGAAACCACAAATGTTCTACCTAGTAGGCACGAGCGGACCAGCAGTGGCAGGACTACCAGTGTGTAAGGACCTCAACATCATAACTATCCATGAGAGCATTGCCAAGGGGAAATCTCCAAGGACCGGAACTCACTCGCAGACTGACCATCATTAAACGTACAGTCTGGAAACCCAGCAACAGCACAACTATCCCATGTCCTCAATTCTGCTCTGTAGAGAACCGCCAGTACCACAACGAGATAGAGTGGACAGGTATCTCCATGAGGCCACTCTTCCCCCAACAAGTCCTCAATCTGGAGCCCCAAGCCTTCAGATGTGGAGGGTGAGGAGAGGTGAAGGACACGCAATGTCCTGAAGAGGCAGAGGAGGAATTAATTGAAGCATTGTCTGTTGGCTCTACGAGATGAAGTGCCGGAACTTTCCAAGGAGGACAAGGCCCCAAAAGTGGTCATCTTGAAAAAAGCAAGAGTATGTTAGCAGGCTGAAGGCAGAGCAACAGAAACTGAATGCAGAGAGGGAGAAACGTCAGAAAGAACAGCAACAGATGAGATGCGAACTCCCCAAGCAAGAGTTGTCAAACCACCAAGACAATATATGGACTGTTGAGCCTCTATATTTGTAAATTTCATAATCTCTATACATGTGTAAATAATTTTGATGTTATCTGAGTTTATGTATTTTTACTTTTAGCAAACAAGACTTCTCTTTGGAAAGAAGGGAGATGTTGTGTGATTGCCTTTAAGAGTGATGCCCCTTTAAGATCTTAGTATGCTAATGAACCAAGTGTCAGGATGCAGTCAGTGACTCAGAGCCGAAGCACTCTGCTATTGTAACACCAAGAGGCAAGTCCTGTAAATAGCTCTGTACTGTATATGTTAGCTGTTTAATAAACCTGTTGAGATCTTCAACAACCTGAACTTCACGCATCTCATTTATGTTGCATCAGACAACATAAAAAGCTTCTCATTACAGTCCAGATATTTCATAGGCCAAGAATTGAGACAATGGCAATTCATTTTTGGGAAATCAAACATTTTATTGGCAACCTTCCATGACAGTTTAAACAATATAGCATCACAACCTTACCACCACAGAGTTTGACTCAGAACTCGGGTGAACAAATCCCCGCCCAAGGAGAACAGGAACATTGTCTTCTTTCTTCTTCACGATAATAGGAGAGTAGCAACCCCTTCCTCATAGTTCTCCTGATTTGTAGTTCAAAAGACCCCATCTTATACTTTTTCAGAGGTTTGCTGCATCTGGTCACATGCATCATTAAATTGTCTTCCACAACCGCTATCAGCTGAGTTTTGAGATGCCTGTTCACTCACAATCACCCAATGACAACTATTGGGCAGGCTCCATCTGTTTTTGCAGTTAGCAAATATAATCAATCCAAGTCACAAGAACATTGAAATCTGCAGTGTCTTTGAACTGTTAACTGAAATGGCCAACAGACCCATCATCCTCTATGATGATGTAGTACGTTCAGCCATTTTCCTTTTACAGATACACCACGTCATAATGCTTTCCACACTCAACATGGGTTGTCACTTGCTAAACAAATGTCGATTGTAGGCTCCTGTTCATCAGATTACCTCCATATAGGTAATCCTCAAAATAATTGGTTCCATTATTTTGCATCATATTGAGCAAGCCGAGTGGGTCTGTATTTGCCTGAATCTGCTTTGGTACCCTTGTTGAAACTAGACATTGGACTTCCAGAGTTTTCAACTCCTACATAATGATCATCAGTGTCTCACAAAACTTAGCCTATTCTTTAGGTGCTAGGATTACCAACAGCAGATTAGTCATATCAATGCCTGTTTGCATGGCAGCTTGTATGACTCCTTCGTTTTACAGTAATCCTCTGCTAAACTTCTTTTCAGCTGGAGAAGGCTGAAGGGAAGGATAGCTTCTGCATCTTAAGATTTAATATTTGCTATTTATTTTATTAGTCTCAGTAAGCTCAAGCCAACCACTGTGGGGATTATTTTGGCCAAAGGGTGAAAACAGGCACTAACAGGTGCTAATAAACAGAAGGTCCAGATTTAGCAAACAATTTTCAGGTTATTTGATGATTACCATGATTTGAAGGTGCCTGCATGGGCTAACCAGACACCTGCAGGTTTAGCTGTCAATCACTGATTGGATATATCTTTAGTGGAGCAGCATTTGCAGGCTCCTTGTACCCACTTCCACTGAAGTTGTGGAGTACTGTGGTTGGCACATCATGGCAGGTTTTAGGGTGGCTCAGGGACTGGGGAAGAGGGCATACAGATTCTCAGATGTAGCTCTGGAGGTCCTGGTGGAGCAGGTCCAGAGGAGAAAGGGTGACCTGTACCCACGGAGGGGGGAGGTTGCCATCTCGCACTCCTGTCCCTTTCTCCTGGAGCAGCTGGTGTTTATCTGCCTAGCTTTGTGTCCTCCTCCCATTCCTTGACCAGACGAAGGGAGACCCCTAGCAAGATTCCCATGATCAAGCAGGCTTGGAGGGCCGAAGGGCCTGTTCCTGTGCTGTAATTTTCTTTGTTCTTTGTTCCTGTTGACTCCTAGAAAGTATCCAAAAAGGTGGAGTAGCACAGAACTTAATCTTTTTAGGTGAAATCCTCAGAGAATTTCTGGAGTAGATGTTGCTCGAGTGTTGGTGAAGTCTTGATAAAGTGTCCCAGAAAGTCTCCTGATGAATTTCAGTAGTCCTTGTCACTGCTCCAGCAACAATGACCATGAAGTGGTGAGCATTCCTTTAAGTAACACTTGAAATCAACATCAACACCGTGTTTACTCACTAGGTGCTGGTCGCTGTTACAAGAGGGATTTATTGAGATTACCTGAAGGTGCTGGGGATATGGTTCGGAAGTGCCGGGGCGTGCACCAAAACATGGGAGGAGCGAGTAGCCAAGGTACGACAAAAGTTGGGCATGTGGGGGTAGCGATCTCTCTCCATTGTGGGTAAGAACCTGGTCATCAGGTGCGAGGCGCTCACGTTGTTGCTCTACGTGGCGCAGGTCTGGCCCATACCCCACTCCTGCGCCGTGGCAGTCACCCGAGCCATTTTCCGCTTCGTCTGGGGATCTAAAATGGACCGGGTCCGGAGGGACACGATGTTCAAATCTCTGGACATGGGCGGGAAAAATGTACCCAACGTGGCCCTCATCCTGATGACCACCTTCGTGTGCGGCTGCATCAAGCTATGTGTAGATCCCCAGTACGCAAACTCCAAGTGTCACTACGTGCTGAGGTTCTATCTGTCCCCGGTGTTGCGAAGGATGGGCCTGGTCACATTGCCGCGGAACGCTCCGTGCAGTTGGGACGTGCCGTACCACCTATCCTTCGTGGAGCAGTTTCTGCGGAAAAACACCTTTGACTACCGGTCCATCAGGCAGTGGTCTGCACGGAATGTCCTCAAGGCCCTACGGGAAAAGGAAACAGTGGATCCTGTCGGATGGTTCCCCGAGCAGACCGTCAAAGTCATTTGGCGGAATGCCTCATTACCAGAACTTTCAAACAAGCACCAAGACGTAGCTTGGCTGGTGGTGAGAAGGGCCCTCCCCGTTAGATCCTTCATGCACACCCGAAGTCTCGCCCCCTCCGCACAGTGCCCCCGCGTTGGCTGTGGTGGGGAAGAGACGGTCGCGCACCTCCTCCTGGAATGTGCCTTTGCAAAGCAGGTGTGGAAAGAGATGCAGTGGTTTTTGTCAAGGTTCATCCCAAGCAGCTCTGTAACACAGGAGTCTGTGCTCTACGGGCTGTTCCCAGGGACGCACACCGAGACAAACATCAACTGCTGCTGGAGGACTATCAATTCGGTGAAAGACGCCCTTTGGTCTGCCCGAAACTTGCTGGTCTTCCAGCGCAAAGAGTTGTCCACCACCGAATGTTGCAGACTGGCACATTCCAAGGTCCAGGACTACGTGCTGAGGGACGCACTAAAGCTTGGGGCAGCCGCAGCAAAGGCTCAATGGGGAAAGACCACAGTGTAAGGTTCCCCCACCAAGCTGGACTGAGGGGCTGGATCCATTGGAAACCCCTCTAACTGTATCGTTAATATTCTCAATTGCTGTAAATGTAAAAATGTAATTGACATGACAATTGTGAAACGGAAGGGTTGGGAAGAAACTCATGACAGTATTGAAGGAAACTGATCTCCCTTGCAATGTTTGTATTTTTTGGTGCTGTTTGGAAACTGTTTGGCAATGTAATTTTTACAGATTTTTATGAATAAAGTATATTTTGGAAATAAAAAAAAAAAAGAGGGATTTATTGAAGCACTAGCCACCAAAATGCCGTGCAACCTCTTTAATGGTAGCGGGAATGGGAGCATAGTGTTAATGTTACTAGCTTAATAATCCAAAGGTCTGGACTAATGCTTCGGAGACACAAGTTTAAATCACAACACAGCAGCTGTTGGAATTTAAATTTAATTTAAAAATGTGGAATAAAACACCAGCCTCACTAATGGTGACAATGAAACTACCTGATTGTTATAAAAACCCATCTGGGTCACTATTTCCACATGCCCTCTGAAATGGCCCAGCAAGCCACTCAGTTGTATCAAACTGCGACAGAAAAGTAAAAAAATATATATAACCAAACGAACACCCAGTATCGACCTAGGCACCAGAAACGACAAAGGCATACCCTATCCAGTCAATCCTTCAAAGTCTTTCTCACTAGCATTTGGGGACTTACGCAACAGTCTGACATAGTCATGTTCACTGAGTCATACCTGACAGCCAATGTCCCAGACTCCTCCATCATCATCCCAGAGATGGTGATATACAGATGGGAGGGAGTTCTCCTGGGAGTCCTCAATACCCCATGAAGGCTTACACCATCAGGTCAAACATGAGCAAGGAAACGACCTGCTGACTAGGAGGAAGAAAGGTGGAAGAGCAATAGTGGTAGAGGATTCAATAGTGAGGGGAACAGACAGGCACTTTTACAGCAGCAGATGTGACTCCAGAATGATATGTTGCCTCCCTGGTGCCAGAATCAAGGATGTCAGTGAGCGGCTACAGGACATTCTAAGGGGAAAGAACAAAGAACAGTACAGCACAGGAACAGGCCATTCGGTCCTCCAAGCCTGCGCCGATCTTGATGCCTATCTAAACTAAAACCTTCTGCACTTCCGGGGCCCATATCCCTCGATTCCCATCCTATTCATGTATTTGTCAAGATGCCTCTTAAACGACGCTATCGTACCTGCTTCCACCACCTCCCCCGCAGCAAGTTCCAGGCACTGACCACCCTCTGTGTAAAGAACTTGCCTCGCACATCCCCTCTAAACATTGCCCCTCGCACCTTAAACCTATATCCCCTCGTAACTGACTCTTCCACCCTGGGAAAAAGCTTCTGACTATCCACTCTGTCCATGCCACTCATAACTTTGTAAACCTCTGTCATGTCGCCCCTCCACCTCCGTCGTTCCAGTGAAAACAATCCGCGTTTATCCAACATCTCCTCATAGCTAATGCCCTCCAGACCAGGCAACATCCTGGTAAACCTCTTCTGTACCCTCTCCAAAGCCTCCACGTCCTTCTGGTAGTGTGGCGACCAGAATTGCACGCAATATTCTAAGTGTGGCCTAACTAAAGTTCTGCACAGCTGCAGCATGACTTGTCAATTTTTATACTCTATGCCCCGACCGATGAAGGCAAGCATGCCCTATGCCTTCTTGACTACCTTATTCACCTGCGTTGCCACTTTCAGTGACCTGTGGACCTGTACGCCCAGATCTCTCTGCCTGTCAATATTCCTAAGGGTTCTGCCATTTACTGTATACTTCCCAAATGTATTAGTTCTTCCAAAATGCATTACCTCACATTTGTCCGGATTAAACTCCATCTGCCATTTCTCCACCTAAGTCTCCAACCGATCTATATCCTGCTGTATCCTCTGACAATCCTCATCACTATCCGCAACTCCACCAACCTTTGTGTCGTCTGCAAACTTACTAATCAGACCAGCTACATTTTCCTCCAAATCATTTATATATACTACAAACAGCAAAGGTCCCAGCACTGATCCCTGCGGAACACTATTAGTCACAGCCCTCCATTCAGAAAAGCACTCTTCCACTGCTACCCTCTGTCTTCTATGATCGAGCCAGTTCTTTTTTATTTATTTATTTAGGGATACAGCACTGAAACAGGGCCTTCAGCCCACCAAGTCTGTGCCGACCAACAACCACCCATTTATACTGTATCCATCTTGCCAGCTCACCTCCGATTCCGTGTGACTTCACCTTTTGTACCAGTCTGCCATGAGGGACCTTGTCAAAGGCTTTACTGAAGTCCATATAGACAACATCCACTGCCCTTCCTTCATCAATCATCTTCGTCACTTACTCAAAAAACTCAATCAAGTTAGTGAGACACGACCTCCCCTTCACAAAACCATGCTGCCTCTTGCTAATAAGTTCATTTGTTTCCAAATGGGAGTAAATCCTGTCCTGAAGAATCCTCTCTAATAATTTCCCTTCCATTGACGTAAGGCTCACCGGCCTATAATTTCCTGGATTATCCTTGCTACCTTGGAAAGGGGGAACAGTCAGAGGTTGTGGTCCATATTGGCACCAATGACATAGGCAGAAAGAGGGATGAGGTCCTGAAGGCAGAGTTTAGGGTGCTAGGAGGGAGATTGAAAAGCAGGACTCCAAAGGCAGTAATCTCTGGATTACTCCCGATGCCATGTGCTAGTAAGTACAGAATTAGGAAGTTAGATGAAAACATGGCTGGAGAGATGGTGCAGGAGAGAAGACAAGTTGGAAATGGAAGGCAGAAAATTAGTAAGCATGTTTGGAAGGCAGAGGAAACAAAGGCTAGAAAATAGACAACAAGGGAGTTTGGTTAGAAGTCTATGAGCAGAGAGCACAGATTGACATGTGGGAGTATGATATTATAGCTATTACTGAGACATGGCTGAAAAAAGGACAGGAATGGTAGCTCAATGTTCCTGGTTACAGAGTTTTCAGACGAGATACAGAGAGGGATAAAAAAGGGCAGTGGTTGCAATATTGATTAAAGAAACAATTATAGCTATGAGGAGAGATGATATAACAGAAAGATCATCAAATGAGGCCCTATGGGTTGAACTGAAGAACAGAAAAGGGGTAGTTACGCTGCTGGGAGTGTATTATAGACCGCCCAAACAGTCAGAGGGAGATAGAAGAGCAACTATGTAAGCAAATCTCTGAGAAGTGCAAAAACAATTGGGCAGTAATAATGGGGGATTTCAACTATTAGAGTAGTAAATTTAGTGTGAAAGGCACAGAAGGAACAGAATTCTTAAAATGCATTCAGGAGAAACTTTTTAGCTGGTACCTAGCAAGCCCAACAAGAGAGGGGGCAGTTTTGAACTTAGCTGGGCAGGTAGAAGGGGTATCAGTTGGGTATCACTTTGGTGGAAGTGATCATAATTCAGTTAGATTTAGGATAGTTATGGAAAAGGACAAAGATAGACCAGAAGTAAAAGTTCTCAATTAGGGAAAAACGAATTTTACTAAGATGAGTGGTGATTTAGCTAAAGTGGACTGGAAGCAGCTACTTGAAGGTGCCAGATCAGTGGAAAGCATTCAAGGAAGAGATAGTAAGGGTTCAGAGCAAGTATGTTCCCTTAAAGAAAAAGGGTGGAACTAGCAAATCCAAGTCTGCTGGATGTCAAGGGGCTTAAAGAAGAGAATAAAACAAAAAAGGCAAGCTTATGACATACTGAAGGCTCAATACTGCATAAAACCTTGAGGAGTATAAAAAGTGTCAGGGAGAAATTAAAAAGGAAATTAGGAATGTAAAGAGGGAGTGTTAAAAAATATTGGCAATTAAAATAAAGGAAAACCCAAATATGTTTTATAAATACATACAGAGCAAGAGAGTAACTAAAGAAAAAAATAGGGTCTATTAGGGACCATAAGGTTAACACATGTATGGAGGCGGAGGACGTTGATATGGTTCTTAATGAATACTTTGCATCTGTTTTTACAAATCAGAGGGACTATATAATCATTGCATTCGGGGAGGAGGAGTGTGAAATATTAAATGAAATTAGCATAGTGAAAAAGGAAGTATTAAGGGTTTACATCTTTGAAAGTGGATAAATTCCCGGGCCTGGATGAAATGTATTCTAGGCTGTTAAAGGAAGAAAAAGAAGAAATAGCAGAGGCTCTGACCATTATTCTCCAATCCTCTCTGGCTACAGACATAGTGCCAGAGGACTGTAGGACATGCAACTATAATGTTTCGTATCCCAGCATGAAGAAACTAGACACGATTTCTGTGTGCATAGGCTTTATTCAGATGGTTGCCCGGATCTGTCTTAATTTCACTTTTGGAACCAGGGTTAATTGCCAGGATAGTGAGCAGTCTTACAAACACAGCACAGAGCAATCAATCACCGAGTAATCAAACACAACATATTTTCCCCTGTGTAGACTAAGGAGCATATTTTGAATTAAACCTTCATAAGCATCAAATAGGTATACGGAGTCATTTCTTAGAGTCCGTATCTTCCCCTAAGTACACAAATAATTTCGAGATATGAAGGTCTTCTATAATGGCAGTGACAACTGAAGAATGGTCAGTGGTATATGAATGTTGCAACCAATCATAAGTTCGGCCAGTGTCTTTCGGTCAGAGAGTGTGGTTTGGATCAATATGTGCGAAGTAGGATATGAATAGATTGTTCGAGCACTTTCCCTTCCGACATGGTAGCTCTCAAACTGTCCTTGATCACCCTGTTGAAACATTCAACACCATCATTCGATTGTGGGTTGTATTGCAATGTCAGATGGTAGTGAATTCCATAGCTTGCTAGGAACTCCATGAGCTGACTGGAAACAAACTGCAATCCGTTGCCCATAGCGATAGTCTCTGGCAAACCCCACTTTGTAAACAACTTGTCTAGAATGTCAGTGACCAAAGTGGTGGTTATGGAATTTGTTGTAGCGATTGCTGGCCACTTGTTATGTAGATCATGAACAACAAGTAAAAAATGGTGATTGCTAGGGGCTGCACGCATTTCTCCCAAAATATCTACTTGAAGTTGTTGCCATGGTTTTGTTGGCCATGGGGTCAGTTGTAGAGGTGTGGGACACAATTTAGCAGTTTTTTTCACTGAGTGTACATGCTACTCAGTTTCTGATGAAGTCTTCTATGTGGTGATCTATTGCTGACCACCAGACTGCTTCACAGGATCATTGTTTCTTCTTAACGACACCTGGATGTCCTTCATGGGCAAGATGCAACATTGCTGTAGTGCTTTCAGGATAACCACTCGAGCTCTGCGATACAGCTGTCATCAAACAATGCGAGCTAATTGCGCACTCTGTAGTACGGAACCAATTCTTCCTCTATTCCAGTCAGTTTTTAGGGAGAGGCTTATTTTCTGCAGTATGCTGTCTGCCGCCGACTCTGCCTTCAACTACTCACGTCACAAGATTCACGGTTACGTGTGAAATCACCACAAATACATAGTCTTCGATGTTGCAAGTCCCTTTGCTATTGGTAGCGCTGTCTGCAATAGAAGTGCAGTTAAGCATGCCAGCTACCTGGTAGCGTGAACCTGCGAGATACTCGACCTCAAAGTTGTACTGATGAAGACAATCAGATCATCAGTAGATGCGTAGAGGTTGGTGACCAGATCCTGACATGACTAACAATGTAGTCAATGCTTGGTGATCGGTGCAGAGAGTGAACTTCCTACCATAGCGATACATGTGCCAATATTCACAAGGGTAGATACAGGCTAGTATTTCCTGCTCTTCAGTGGAATATTTGTGTTCAATTTCTGACAACGGGCATGACACGTTTGTGACATGACTAATTGTATAATCAGTCGTTTGCTTCCTGCAATGTACTGTGAAAGAACAGTTGCTATCACATTTCCTGACGCGTCTGTTGTGATGTATGTTTCCACATGTGCATTAAAATGCGCAAGGACTGGTGGAAATGCTATCCTAGCCTTTAACATGTCAAATGCTGTTTGCCGTGCGATTGCCCATTCCTATTGTGTATCTTTACGTAATAGCTTTTGAAGCGGCTCCACGATCTCTGCATTCTGGGTCACAAACTTGTGATAAAAGTTAATAGCACTGAGGAACGGTGCCAATTCTTTTGCATTAGACAGGGTCAGAAGTGCATGAATGGCTTTGACTTTGTTGTACATAAGCTTTACTCCCGCTGCTGTCACTTTGTACCCAAAAATGTCAATCTTGCATGCCGCAAATGTGCATTTGTCCTAGTTGAGTGCCAAATTGTGTTGTGCGAGTCGAGTGAGCATTGTGGATAACTGCTGATCGTGTTCTGCTTTGTCCCTTCCATAGACGACAATGTCATTAAGAAGGTTGAGCATTCCCTCGACTTCTTGACAAGACTGAAGAGACAATCTTTTGGAACACACTGGGTGATGAACTTATTCCATAGGGCATGCTGCAGTACTGAAACACGACATCATGTGTAACAAAGACTGTAAGATGTCGGCTTCGTTCTGAAGGTAGCTCTGTTGCATGTCGAGCTTCATGAAGACTGTGGAGTCATAAAAGGATGCCAATAATTCTTGGATCGTACGGACCGGATACTTGTCCAGAATAATTGCTTTGTTGACCGCCTTAAGGTCAACACGTACTCTAAGTTCTCCATTTTTGCTTTGCACAATGACAAAGTTCGATATCCATGGGGATGAGTTGATTTGCTCAATGATATTGTCTACTTCCAGTCGTTTCAGTTCCTGTGACACTTTGGTGAAGATTGCAAATGGCAACCATCTCAAATTTTGTGAAAGAGGCGGAATTGATGTGTTGTCACGAGGAGCATGACAGTACCCCTGAATCTTCACCTAATCTGGTGAATAAGGAAAGCAACTGTTGTGCATAGTCTGTATCATCGAGCACATTAATGTGTGCTCCAGTCGGGTCTGCAAGTTTGAAGCCAGTCTACACTTATAAGGCTTCTACATTTGGCCAGATAGAATGTGAACTTGTCTAGATTGACATTTTTGTAGCGCACTGGAACTGTGATTGCTCCAAAGATTGGGATAATCGAGTCATCGTAAGCTTGAAGAGTGCCTGTCACAGGAGTGAAAGTTGTGAAAAATAACGACGGCAGAGGTCTTCGCTCAATATGGATGCTTACGCACCCACATAATGAGGAGTGACACTGAAATCTCCACAATCGCAACTGTGCAATGCTTGAAGTGACCCCCCCTAATGGGACCCAGTGCTTTACTGTCTGCGGTAGTATACACATACTGCATTTCGCTCTCAGGAATAGGTTCCTCCATGTGTTAAACTGGTGAAGTTGTCTTCTTCGACGACTTTCACTCCTTTGCGAAGTGATTCATCTTTGAGCATGAGTTGCATTTTTTCCCCTCGTGCCAGACATGGCGTTTTGAACCCATGGGCATCCCCACAATTTTGGTACATTTATGAGGGTGCCTGACCATGATAAGGCAAGTGTAGATGAGCCTGCTGAGGTCTCTTTATCTGTAATACTTGAGCTGATTGGGCAAGCTGTGTCTGCGACCCTGAGCATGAAGGTGTATATTTGTATAGCATCTTCGAATCTAACATGGCAGATGCGAATTTTACAGCCAAGCTTGTGGCCTTTTCCAAAATCAAACCATCATCCTCCATGAGTAGGCATTCCCGAATCTGTGTGATTAAAGTTTTTTCAATTAAGTATTGCTGTAAACAGAGACATTTTGTTGAAGCTTTTCATCTTGCATTCATCAGGACAACTCGCAAGAATATCAATGTAAAGAAACGCAACAAATTTATACTGTATGAGAAGAGAGTGCTGATTGGTTGGCAAATGGACTCTGATTGGTAGAGGCATTGCCATGGAGAATGCACCAGTTTGTGGTGACTGACAATTAACTGCCAAGCTTTGTTTGAAATTTAAACCAGGCAACTTGACTGATTGATCAAGGTATTTCCCTGAGGAATGAACCAGCAAATGGCTGTCACTTATTTTGTTTAGCTGAAACAGGCACAAACTGTGTACATGTTATTTCCGTCTGCAAAGAACAGGGCCCTGTGTGTTAATATATTAGTTTCCAGTACGCACAAATGTGCCACCCTGCGAGCCTGACTGAATCTTAAATTGGTTGTCAGCGTAATTCTGAGCACACTGAGGATTATTTAGCAAATGTTGTCCGATTGCAGAATCACATCTAATGTTGGACACTGTGCTTTGTGTTTTGCAAGCACGGGCTGGTTGGGTACAGTCTGTACCTTGCCTATTGCATTATGGCTATTTTTTCTATTAGTTGGTCATGAATTAGTTCATTAGTTAGCGTGCCAAATGTGCACGTAGATGCCACCTAACAACGCTACCACATTTTATTTTATGGGCTCACCATTTCCATGGCATCTCTAGTGGAACATGTATCGTTCAATCATCACACTTTTCTTCGGGCCAAAATATTTCTCAAGAGCTCTTGCCGCCTTATTGAATGTAGACATGTTATCCATTAACTGCTTGAATATACGCTGGCCCTCTGCTCTGAGGTAATGCATGAGTATCGCTTTCTTGTGGGTCACTGCTACATCTGTACCACCCATAGCTGTAGCGAGCAAGTAGGTTTCAAACCCAGAATCCATCTGTCCCATGGAATGGGAGGATATCCCAGCAATGACAGGAAAGGCAATGGGCCTGGTAAATTTAAATTACTCGCCATCTTTGTCATCAGATGTTAGCTTTTATATCCAAGCATGAAGAAATTGGACTCACAATTTCTGTGTGTAGGCATTATTCAGATTGCTGCCCCGATCTATCTTAGTTTCACTTTTGGAACCATGCCCCCTCGGAGTTGACTGACAGCATAGTGAGCAATCTTATAAACACAACACAGAGCAATAAATCATCAAGCAATCGAATACAACAGTAATGTTAATACCATTGTTTAAAAAGGAAGAAAGGGATAGACAGGATAATTACTGGCCAGCCAGCCTAACCTCAGTGGTGGGAAAATTATTGGAAAAAATTATGAGACGCGATAAATCCTTATTTAGAAAGATACGGATTAATCAAAGTCAGCACAGATTTGTTAAGGGAAGGTCGTATCTGACTAATATGATTGAATGTTTTTAGGAGGCAAGAAGGAAGGTTGATGACGGTAGTGCATTTGATGTAGTCTATATGGATTTTGGCAAGGCTTTTGATAAGATCCCACATGACAGACTGATCACAAAAGTAAAGTGGCAAGTTGCATCCAAAATTTCTCAGAGGGAGAAAGCAAATGGTACATAAGAGCTTATGTATTAGAAGCAGGAGTAGGCCACTCTGTCCTTAGAGCCTGCTCCGCCATTCACTAAGTTCATGGCTAAACTAATTACTCCACATTTCCACCTACCCCAAATAACCTTCCACCCCCTTGCTTATCAAGAATCTATCTACCCCTGCCTTAAAAATATTCAAAGACTCTGCTTCCACTTTTGGGGAAAAGAATTCCAAAGACTCACAACCCTCTGAGAGAAAAGCTTTCTCCTCATTTCTGTCTTAAATGGGCCACCCCTTATTTTTAAATAGTGACCCCTAGTTCTAGATTCTCCCACAAGGGGAAACATCCTTTCCACATCCACCCTGTCAAGACACCTCAGAATCTTATATGTTTCAATCAGGTCGCCCCTTACTCTAACCTCCAGCAGATACAAGCCTAGCCTGTCCAATCTTTCCTCATAAGACAACCTGCACATTCCAGGTATTAGTCTAGTAAACCTTCTCTGTACTGCCTCCAATGCATTTATATCCTTCCTTAAATAAAGAGACCTGTACTGTACACAGTACTCCAGATGTGGTCTCACCAATGCCCTGTATAGCTGAAGCATAACCTCCCTACTTTTGTATTCAGTTCCCCTCACGATAAACGATAACGTTCTATTAGCTTTCCTAATTAAGTGCTGTACCTGCATACTAACCTTTTGCGATTCATGCACTAGGATACCCAGATTCCTCTGCATCTCAGAGCTCTGCAATCTCTCACCATTTAGAAAATATGCTTCTTTTTATTCTTCCTGCCAAAGTGGACAATTTCACACTTTCCCACATTATACTCCATTTGCCAGGTCTTTGCCCACTCACTTAACCTATCTATATCCTTTTGTAGCCCCCTTAGGTCCTCTTCACAAGTTACTTTCCTACCTATCTTTATGTCATCGGCAAATTTAGCAACCATACCTTCGGTCCCTTCATCTAAGTTATTTATATAAATTGTAAAAGGTTGAGGCCCCAGCACAGATCACTGTGGCACACCACTCATTACATCTTGCCAACCAGAAAATTACCCATTTATGCCTTCTCTGTTTCCTGTTAGCTAACCAATCTTCTAAGCAAGCCAATATGTTACCCCCTACACCATGAGCTTTTATTTTCTGCAATAACCTTTGATGTGGCACCTTATGAAATGCCTTCTGGAAATCTAAGTACAATACATCCACCGGTTCCCCTTTGTCCACAGCACATGTAACTCCCTCAAAGAACTCCAATAAATTGGTTAAACATGATTTCGCTTTCACAAAACCATGTTTACTCTGCCTGATAACCTTGAATTTTTCTAAATGCCCTGCTATCACATCTTTAATAATAGCTTCTAACATTTTCCCTAAGGCAGATGTTAAGCTAACTGGCCTGTAGTTTCCTGCTTTCTGTCTCCCTTTTTGAATATTTGCTATTTTTCAATTTAACGGAACCTTCCCCGAATCTAGGGAATTTTGGAAAATTAAAACTAACACATCAACTATCTCGCGCGCCACTTCTTTTAACACCCTAGGATGAGGTCCATCAGGACTCAGGGACTTGCCAGCCCGCAGCTCCAACAATTTGTTCAGTACCACTTCCCTGGTGATTGTAATTTACTTGAGTTTCTCCCTCCCTTCCTGACTTACAGATAATACTGGGATGTTACTTGTATCCTCAAGAGTGAAGACTGATGCAAAATATCTGTTCAATTTATCTGCCATCTCCTTATTATCTATTATTAATTCACCAGACTCATTTTCTTTAGGACCAATGCTCACTTTGTTAACTCTTTTTAAATAACTATACAAACTCTTACTATCTGTCTTTATATTTCTAGCTAGCTTTCTCTCACTCTAATTTTGCCTTCCTTATCAATCTTTTAGTCATTCTTTGCTGTTTTTTATATTCTGTCCAATCTTATGACATGCCTCCCATCTTTGAGCAATTATAGGTTTTTTCTTTAAGTTTGATACTATCTTTAACTGTTTTAGTTAATCACGGATGGTGGGTCCCACCGGTGGAATTTTTTTCGTTGAAATGTATCTATTCTGTGTATTCGGAAATGTCCCCTTAAATGTCTGCTACTGCATCTCTATTGACCTATCCCTTACCTGATTTGCCAGTTCACTTTAGCCAGCTCTGCTTTCATGCTCTTATTTAAGTTTAAACTCCTAGTCTTGGACCCACTCTTCTCTCCCTCAAAGTGAATGTAAAATTCAATCATATTACAATCGCTGCTACCTAAGGGCGCTTTAACTATGAGGTCATTAATTAATCCTACCTCATTGCACAATACCAGGTCTAGTATAGCCTGCTCTCTGGTTGGCTCCAGAACGTATTGTTCCGAGAAATTATCTGAAAACATTCTATGTACTCCTCATCTAGGCTACCTCTGCCCATCTGATTTTTCCAGTCTATATGTAGGTTAAAATCCCCCAATAATTATCGCTGTACCTTTCTGACAAGCTGCCATTATTTCTTCCTTTATACCCCGTCCTATAGTGTGGTTAATGTTAGGTGGCCTGTACACCACTCCCACAAGTGACTTCTTGCCTTTATGATTTCTCAGCTCTACCCAAACTGCTTCTGCATCCTGGTCTCCTGAACTGAGGTCATCCCTCTCTATTGCACTAATGACATCATTAATTAACAGAGCTACCCCTCCACCTTTTCCTAGCTTCCTGTCCTTCCTAAATGCCATGTACCCTTCAATATTCAGGTTTCAAACTATGTCGCTCTGCAGCCATGTCTCTGTAATGGCCATCAGATCGTACTTATTTATTTCTATTTGCACTCAGTTCATCGGTTTTGTTTTGAATGCTATGTGCATTCAGATACAGAGCCTTTAGTTGTGTCCTTTTATTATTTTTGTAACCTCTAGCCTTATCTGTTGATCTAGATTTATACGCTCTGTCCCTTCCTGTCACAGTCTATCATTTCCCATATTAATACCTTTCTCTCTAGCGTGGTCTCTACTCCTTGATTTACCATATCTTCCCAAATTTGATCCCTTGCCCCCACTATTCAGTTTAAAACCCTCTCTACTTCCCTAGTTATGTGGCTCGCTAGAACACCTGCCCCAGCACAGTTCAGGTGTAGACCGTCCCAACGGTACAGCCACCACTTTCCCAAGTACTGGTGCCAGTGCACCACGAACCGGAACCCACCTCTACCACACCAGTCTTTGAGCCATGCATTAATTTTTCTAATCTTATTTGCCCTTTGCCAATTTGCACGTGGCTCAGGTAGTAATCCTGAGATTATTATCTTTGAGGTTCTGCTTCTTAATTTGGCGCCTAGTTCCTCATACTGACTATGCAGAACCTCTTTCCATGTCCTGCCTATGTCATTGGTACCTACATGGACCACGATGACTGGATCCTCTCCCCCACACTAAGTTCCTCTCCAGCCCTGAGCAGATTTCCCAAACACTGGCACCAGGTAGGCAACACAGCCGTCTGGACTCTCGCTCTTTGCTGTAGAGAACTGTGTCAATCCCCCTAACTATACTGTCCCCTACTTCCACTACATTCCTTTTTTCTCCCTCCACTTGAATGGCTCCTGTTCCATGGTGCCATGGTCAGGTTGCTCATCCACCCTGCAACCCCCATTCTCATCCAAACAAGCTGAAAGAACCTCAAACCTGTTGGACAATCGTAAAGGCTGAGGCTCCTGCCCTCTGGGTCCCCTTACCTGCCTCAGATGCAGCCACACTCTCCTGTCCCCGACCATTGACCAAATCAGAAGACCCTGTCCTTAGGGGTGTGACCCCCCTCCTCGTACAAGATGTACAGGTAACTTTCCCCCTCCCTGATGTGTCGCATTGTCCACAGCTCGGCCTCCAGTTCAATGACTCTGAGCCGAAGCTCTTTGAGCCGCAAACACTTACTGCAGACATGTTTGCCTTGGATCATAATGGCATCCAGGAGCTCCCACATGCTGCAGCCATGACACATCACCTGTCCTGACATCCTTAATGTGTTTTAATTAACTTCTTAATTATTTTATTCAATTATTTATTTTATTTTCCTTTTTTATATATATATTTTTATTAAGCTTACCACTAGTTCCTTTACTATTTTAAACATTAGGATTAGAGTGGACCTTAATCACTTACCAGATACTCACCAAATAGGTAGCTTCTTCCCAAACCAGTCACCTACCTGCTTGCCTGTGATGTTTGATGCTATGTTTGATTTAAATTAAATTAAATTAAAAGCTTACCTGTATACTCACCCCAGCGGCTCTCTGTTTCCCTGCTCTCTGTTGATTGTGATGTCACTCTGATGTTACTTTTCGATTTTTTTTCCCTGCTCCACTCCTACCATGCCCTCCCTCTCTCCCACTGTCTCCGGTCTCCGTCTCTGGGCTTTTGGCACGCTTTTTAAACCTCTGCTCCCACCGTGCTCTCTCTCTCTCTCTTAATGATCGATGGTTATTTTGTGACTGGAAGCTGTTTCCAGTGGGGTTCCACAGACTCAGTGTCGGACCCTTGCATTTTGGGGAATATATCAATGATTTGGACTTGAATGTAGGGGGTATGATTAAGAAGTTTGCAGATGATACAAAAATTGGCCATACGGTTGATAATGAAGAAGAAAGCTGTAGACTGTAGGAAGATATCAATGGACTAGTCAGGTGGGCAGAACAGTGGCAAATGGAGTTAAATCCAGAGAAATGTGAGGTCATGCAAATGTGAGGAAAGCTAGCAAGGCAAAGGAATACACAATAAATGAAAGGATACTGAGATGTGTAGAGGAACAGGGGGACCTTGGAGTTCATGTCCATATGTCAATGTCCTTTATTAGCTGAGGCATTGACTATAAGAGCAGGGAGGTTATGCTGGAACTGCATAAAACACTGGTTAGGCCATAGCTGGAATACTGCCTGCAGTTGTGGTCACTGCACTATAAGGAAGATGTGATTGCACTAGAGAGGGTGCGGAGGTGATTTACGAGGATGTTGCTGGACTGGAGAATTTTAGTTATGAAGACAGATTGGATAGGCTTGGGTTGTTTTCTTTGGAACAGAGGAGGTTGAAGGGAGACCTAATTGAAGTGTATAAAATTATGAGGGATCGAGATAGAGGGCATAGGAAGGTCCTATTCCTCTTGGTTGAGGGGTCCATAACCAGAGGTCATAGATTTAGGGTAGGAGGTAAGAGGTTTAAAGGGGAACGGAGGAGAAACTTTTCACCCAGAGGGTGATGGGAATCTGGAACTCAATGCCTGAAAGGGTGGTAGAGGCAGAAACACAGAGCATTTAAAAAGTACTTGGTTATGCATTTTAGAACATATGAACATAAGAAATAGGAACAGGAGTAGACCATATAGCCTGTTGAGCCTGCTCTGCCATTCAATTAGATCATGGCTGATCTTGGGCTTCAACTCCACTTTTCTGCCTGCTCCCCAGATTGCTTGATTCCCTGAGAGACCAAAAATCTGTCAATCCCAGCCTTAAATATATACAACAATGGAGCATCCACTACCCTCTGGGGTAGAGAATTCCAAAGATTCACAACCCTTTGAGAGAAGAAATTTTTGCTGCTCAGTCCTAAATGATCGTCCCCTTATCCTGAGTCTGTGCCCCCATGTACTAGATTCCCCAACCAAGGGAAACAACTTTTCAGTGTCTACCCTGTCAAGCCCCTTCAGAATCTTGTAAGTTTCAATGAGATCACCTTTCATTCTTCTAAACTCCAGAGCAAATAGGCCCAATTAACTCAGCAGACAACCCGCTCATCCCAGGGACCAATCTAATGAATAAAAGCAAAATACTGCGGATGCTGGAAATCTGAAATAAAAATAAGATATGCTGGAACCACTCAGCAGGTCTGGCAGCATCTATGGAAAGAGAAGCAGAGTTAACGTTTCGGGTCAGTGACCCTTCTTCGGAACTCCGAAGAAGTTCCGAAGAAGGGTCACTGACCTGAAACGACCAATCTAATGAACCTTCGCTGTACTGCCTCCAATGCAAGTATATTCTTCCTTAAATATGGAGAGCAAAACTGCACACAACAGGCTGAATTTAATGGCCCACCCTACCCCAGAGATAGGTTAGGAAGTGGGGGTCCCACAGGTAGGCACATTGCCTACCCAGCACAACGCGACTAAGTCAGGGGGAGATAGGCCGACGCCCAGAGGCCACTTGGAGGGGAAATGGTGGCTTAGCAGTAATGTCACTGAGCTAGTAATCCAGATGCCCATGCTAATGTCCTGGGGACATGGGCTCAAATCCCACCACAGTAGCTGATGGAATTAGACAGCACCTTTCAAACCTGGGACCTCTACCACCTAGAAGGACAAGGGCAGCAGATGCATGAGAATACCACCACATTCAAGTTCCCCTCCAAGCCACATACCATCCTGACTTGAAACTATATCACCGTTCCTCCACTGTCGCTGGGTCAAAATCCTGGAACTCCCTTCCTATCCACACTGTGGGTGTACCTACCCCACACGGACTGCAGCAGTTCAAGAAGGCAGCTCACCACCACCTTCTCAAGAGCAATTAGGGTTGGGCAATAAATGCTGGCCTAGCCAATACACCCACATCCCATGAACAAATAAAACTCCTGCTGATCACTACCTACCGTCCTCCCTCAGCTGATGAATCAGTGCTCCTCCATTTTGGACCACTTGGGAGATGCACAGAGGGGGTCAAGAGCACAGAATGTACTCTGGATGGGGGACTTCAATGTCCAACACTAACTGTGGCTCAGTAACACCACTGCTGGCTGAGTCTTGAAGGACATATCTGTCAGACTGGGCCTGCGGCCTGTGGTGAGGGAATCAACAAGAGAGGACAACCTACTAGACCTTGCGCCCACCAATCTACCTATGACAGATGCATCTGTCCATGACTGTATTGGTAAGAGTGACCACTGCACAATCCTTATGAAAACGAAGTCCTCACACTGAGGATACCCTCCATCGTATTTTGTGGCACTACCACCATGCTAAATGGGAGAAATTCAGAACAGATCTAGCATCTCAAAACTGGGCATCCATGGGACACTATAGACCATCAGCAGCAGCAGAATTGTATTCAAACATAATCTGTAACCTCATGGCCCGGCATATCCCCCACTCTACCATTACCATAAAGCCAGGGGTTTAACCCTGATTCAATGAGAAGTGCAGGAGAACATGCCAGGAGCAGCACCAGGCATACCTAAAAATGAGATGCCAACCTGGTGGAGCTACAACACAGGACTACATGCATACTAAACAGTGGAAGCAGCATGCAATAGACAGAGCTAAGCAATCCCACAACCAATGGATCAGATCACAGCTCTGCTGTCCTGCCACAACCAGTCATGAATGGTGGTGGACAATTAAACAATTAACAGGAGGAGAAGGCTCCAAAAATATCCCAATCCTCAATAATGGGGGAGCTCAACACATCAGTGTGAAGGAAAAGGCTGAAGCATTCGCAACTATCTTCAGCCAGAAGTGCCGAGTGGATGATCCATCTCGGCCTCCTCCTGAGGTCCCCAGCATCACAGATGCCATTTCAGCCAGTCTGAGGCACTCCACGTGATATCAAAAAATGGCTGAAGGCACTGAATACTGCAAAGGTTATGGGTCCTGACAACATCCCAGTTGTAGTACTGAAGTGCTGCAGAACTAGCCACGCCCCTAGCCAAGCTGTTCCAGTACAGCTACAACATGGGCATCTACCCAACAATGTGGAAAATTTCCCACATGTGTCCTATCTACAAAAACCAGGACATGTCCTATCTGGCCAATTACCGCCCCAACAGGTATCATCGACAGTGCTGTCAAGCACCACTTAATATGCAATAACCTGCTCACTGATGCTCAGTTTGGGTTCTGCCAGGGCCACTTGGCTCCTGACGTCATTACAGTCTTGGTCCAAACATGGATTAAAGAGCTGAACTCAAGAGGTGAGGTGAGAATGATTGCCTTTGATATCAAGGCAGCATTTGACCGAGTGTGGCATCAAGGAGCCCTAGCCAAACTGAATGCTATGGGAATCAAGGGGAAAACTCTCCATTGGTCAGAGTTATACCTAGCAGAAAGGAAGGTGGTTGTGGTTAATGGAGGTCAATCATCTCAGTCCCAGGACATTGCTGCAGGAGTTCCTCAGGGTCGTGTCCTAATCCCAGCTATCTTCAGCTGCTTCATCAATAGCCTCATAAGGTTAGAAGTGGGATGTTTGGTGATGATTGTCCAATGTTCAGCACAATTCGCAACTCCTCAGATATTGTAGCAACCTGCGTTTACATACGAACATACGAATTAGGAGCAGGAGTAAGTCATTCTGTCCCTCGAGCCTGCTCTGCCATTCAATAAGATCATGGCTGATCTGATTGTAAGCTCAACTCCACATTCCTGCCTACCCCCAATAACCTTTCACCCCCTTATCAAGAATTTATCTACCTCTGCCTTAAAAATATTCAAAGCCTCTACTTCCACCACCTTTTGAGGAAGAGAGTTCCAAAGACTTATGACCCGCTGAAAGAAAAACTTTCTCCTCATCTCTGTCTTAAATAGGTGATGCCTTATTTTTAAATAGTTACTGCTAGTTCTAGATTCTCCCACAAGAGGAAACATCCTTTCCACATCCACCCGGTCAAGACCCCTCAGAATCTTATATGTTTCAATCAAGTCACCTCTTACTCTTCTAACCTCCAGCGGATACAAACCTAGTCTCTCTAACCTTTCCTCATAAGACAACCCACACATTCCAGGTATTGATCTAG
Source organism: Heterodontus francisci (assembly GCF_036365525.1). Taxonomy (NCBI): domain Eukaryota; kingdom Metazoa; phylum Chordata; class Chondrichthyes; order Heterodontiformes; family Heterodontidae; genus Heterodontus; species Heterodontus francisci. Next base: position 32,439,700 of record NC_090381.1, on the reverse strand, counting down.
TAAACCTTCTCTGAGCTGCTTCCAATGAATTTGCATCCTTCCTTAAATAAGGAGACCAATACTGTACACAGTACTCCAGATGTGCTCTCACCAATATCCTATATAACTGAAGCATAACCTCTCTACTTTTGTATTCAATTCCCCTCTCACAATAAATGATACTATTCTATTCGCTTTCCTAATTACTTGCCGTACCTGCATACTAACTGTCAGGAAAACCCTATATGCCTAATGGGACATATTAGTTTCATCGGTTGGAAACTTACCTCCTCTGTCTTGCCTGAAGATTTTATATCCTGGGATATTGAGCTGCCAATACTGCCCCTCCCTCAAGCATGTCTCCGTGATGGCTACTATATCACAATTCCATGTGTCAATCCTTGCCCTTAACTCATCCGTTTTACCTGTAATACTCCTGGCATTAAAGTAGATGCCATCCATCCTGGTCTTACTCCCTTGAAACTTACTTCCAATGTATTCCCTCTGACTTGTTTGCTTTCCTGTGTTTATCTGTGTCCCTATACTGCTCGGAGTCTGTGTCCCCTCCCCCTGCCAAATTAGTTTAAACTCCTCCCAACAGCACTAGCAAACCTGTCAGCAAGGATGTTAGTCCCCCTCTGGTTCAGATGTAGACCATCCCGCTTGTACAGGTCCCACCTTCCCCAGAAACGGTCCCAGTGGTCCAGGAATCTAAAACCCTCCCTCCTGCACCAACTCTTAAGCCACGCATTCATCTGTGCTATTCTCCTATTACTATACTCGCTAGCATGTGGCACTGGGAGTAATCCAGAGATTACAACCCGAGAGGTCCTGCTTTTGAGTCTACTGCCTAACTCCCTGAATTCTTGATGCAAGACCTCATCCCTCTTTCTACCTGTGTCATTGGTACCAACATGTACCATGACCTCTGCCTTATCACCCTCCCCCTTCAGGATGCCCTGCAGCCATTCAGTGACATCCCGGACCCTGGCACCAGGGAGGCAACACACCATCCTGGAGTCACGTTGACGGCCACAATAGCGCCTATCTGTTCCCCTGACTATAGAATCCCCTATTACTATTGCTCTTCCTCTCTTTCTCCCTTCCTGTGCAGACAGGCTGCTTGTGGTGCCAGAAGCTTGGCTCTGTCTGCACTCCCTGGAGGAACCAGCCTCGTCAGCCTCCAAAATGGAATACCGATTTGCAAGCGGGACCCCAGGGGACTCCTGAACTACCTGCCTGTTTCTCTTGGACTGCCTGGTGGTCACCCATTCCCTTCCTTCCTCAAGTCCCTTCAGCTGCAGTGTGACCACCTCTCTATATACGTGCTATCCACGATGCTCTCAGACTCACGGATGCTCCAGTGTTTCCAGCCACTGTTCCAGCTCTGAAACCCGAGCTTCCAGGAGCTGCAGCTGGACACACTTCCTGCACACATGCTAGTCCCAGGGACTGGAAATGTTCCCGGATTCCCACATGCAGCAAGAGGAACAAACCACGGCTTTAAGCTCTCCTGCCATGACTAAACCCTTCAAATTTAAAACTTTAGAAGGCTATCATAATATAAAAAAATCAACTAAGTCTTCCTAAAACAATGACTTACAATTCAATCCAGTTTGAAAAATACCCACCAGTGCTTACTCACCAGTCAGCTGTGCTCTGTGGAAACTCTCGGCTCCTCTCACACTCTTTGAGGACAGGTAGGAAATGAAAGGAGCTCCTCGCTGCCTCCTCACCAAACTCCCTCAGTCACAAAACTCACACTTCAGCACTCTAATGCAACCCAAGTCAGCACTGTAAGATGGCCCACTTTTATACTGTCTGACTCTAGCCCTTGAAAACTGGTTTAAGCCAATTATCTAATTAACAAGGTGCAGCTGCAAGCAGAGCCTGAGTGAACTCTGTTTAAAGCTGGTCCAAAACTCACCTTCTCCAACCCAAACAGCAACTGTTAAGTTAATTTGCTTCTTAAAAGAAAGACTAGACTTTTGAATTAGTTTATGGACGTGAGGTAAGAGGTCCTCTTAAAACTAATTAAAGGAAGGTTTTTAGAACAGAGGGATGAATCTTCTGTGCTCGATTATAAATCTGTGTTCCGGGAACAGCTTACAAGAGCCTGCAAAGTGGCTCAGGAACACCTTAAAGCTTCCCAAACAACGATAAAAAATGGGCAGACAAGCATGCTAAGATCTGAATGTTTCGGCCAGGAGATGAAGTGTTGGTATTGATGCCTTTAAAGGATGAACCGTTGAAGGCGCGGTTCAGTGGCCCATATAAAGTGGTCAAAAGCATTGGTGAATTAAGTTATTTGATTGACACCCCAGATCGCCAGAAAAAGAATCTGCTATGTCATATCAATATGTTAAAACAATATTATCGCCAGGAGGAAGATAAGCAAGCACAGGTATGTCAGGTAGTAGGGAGAGTGAAGGATAAAAGGGACAGTGAGGATGAGGCAGAAGCAGGCCTAGACAATTCTCAAACTGAACTTTCTAATATCTGGTTAGCTAATACACAATTGCTAGGGAGATTGGACACTGTGCTTTCATATTTCGATGCAAACCAACAAGAAGAGCTAACAACGCTACTCACAGCATTTCAAAGAGTCTCGAAGAAGGGTCACTGACCCGAAACGTTAACTCTGCTTCTCTTTTCACAGATGCTGCCAGACCTGCTGAGTGGTTCCAGCATTTCTTGTTTTTATTTCAGATTTCCAGCATCCGCAGTATTTTGCTTTTATTTCAAAGAGTCTGTAGGGATAAGCCTGGATGTAGCCACACATGATGTGGATATAGGGGGATCCATTTCAGTAAAACAACATCCTTACTGCTTAAGTCCAGAGAAACAGACCCAGGTAAAAGGAGAAATCCAATAGATGTTGGAGAATCATCTAATATAACTCTGTCAAAGCAGCTTGAGTTCACCTGTAGTATTAGTGCCTAAACCTGACAGTTCAACTAAACTCTGTGTAAACTATAGAAAAGTTAACGCAGTAACAAAGGTGGACTCCTACCCAATCCCTCACTTGGAAGACTGTATTGACAGAGTGGGCAGTGCCATGTTTCTTACAAAAATAGACTTGTTAAAGGGATACTGGCAAGTGCCTTTAACACCCGAGCTAAATAATTATTGGCTTTTATCATACCAGACGGTCTTTTCCAATGACGAGTGATGCCATTCGGGCTAAAAAAATGCCCCTGCCACCTTTCAGAGACTAATGGACCAAGTGATAGCCAGTGTTCCTAATTGTGTAGTGTACCTTGATGTTGTGCTGGTCTATAGTGACACTTGGAAGGACCGCTTAGAACAACTTGAAACACTTTTCAAAAAATTACAATTAGCTGATTTAAAAATAAACCTTGCCAACAGCAAATTCGCAAAAGCGAGTGACCTACCTTGGCCATGTAGTAGGGCAAGGACAAGTGTTACCCAGAACAGCGAAAGTACAAGCATTGGTGGAGTTCCCTACTCCTAAGACTAAGCGAGAAATCATGAGGTTTTTGGGGATGTGTGGTTTCTACTGAAAGTTTGTACCAAATTTCAGTACTGTGGCTCCTCCACTGACAGATTTACTACAAAAAAACAAAACCAATGTCGTGTGGTCAGGGGAGTGCCAAGCATCCTTTGAAAGGCTGAAAGCCATTTTGATAAATGAACCAGTGTTGGCTGCTCCAAATTTCATAAAGCCCTTCAAAGTAGCAATGGATGTTAGTGACCTTGGGGTTGATTCAGTTCTATTACAAGATGACGAAACTGGCATAGAAAGGTCAGTGGGATACTTTTTCAAAAAGCTAAACTGACATCAAAAAAAATATTCCACAGTGGAAAAAGAAGCCTTAGGTCTATTATTGGCTTTTAAACATTTTGAAGTCTATGTCCATCACGACTACAGAGAAACACTGGTATATACTGATCATAACCCCCTAACTTTCTTTGAAAAATTTAAAAATCAGAATGCCAGACTTTTCAATGGAGTTTACTGTTACAACTTTATCACTTAAAGATTATTCATATTGTGGGTAAAATAATGTTATTGCAGATGCTGTCTTGGGAATCTAACTTTGTTCAAATTAGTTGATTGAAGAGAGTGAATGAGTATGAGTGTGAAAATGTGTTTTCTATTTTTCCCACACTTTGTAATGAAACACATTTAAAAATGGTGTTTCGATCCTCCAAGGGTAGAGATGTTATGAAAGTGATTCTTTTTCTTTCAAAAATATTTTAAAAAGGAATTTATGGTTGCTGAATAAATGGTAGACCAGTTTTTTTTTTAAAAGGAAGCCATCAAAAGGGCACCGAGGGAGCAGGATTGGCAACAGTGTTGCTTGGTTGTCACATAGCTTGGGTTGGAGATGGAGAGGAAACCCTGGTAAAAGGGCAGAAAAGTGACAATCTCCCCTTTGATTGGACAAGCCCAGTAGTAGCAGAGCACCTGGGATGGGCAGAAAAACTGACAAGCTTCCTGGTTGTGGGTCAGAGTGAGTGTGTTTTACTTTCTGGAAGGAGATAAAGTCAAGTGTTGCTGAAGTATCAAAAAAGGACAGAGGACCCAGCTCACTTCCCAGAAATTTCATAAAAGACCCTATGAAGTCCATTGTGTCAATTCATCTTGTTTCCTGTGTTTGAAGAAAGCCTGCTAAAGTAATTCTTAACGCCACATGAAGAGAACTGTTCTGAACATGCTAGTGACCTGTCTGCATGTGCTCAGAAGTTAGACTATATGCCAGTTTGCAACAAATATCTCATCTGCTGTTTTCTTCAAAAATGAGCAAGTAATTAACCCAAATGCTTTTTGTCTGTAACGGGGCTCTGATCTAAAAATCCCTTTTTATTTTCTCGGTTAACTGGTGTATGTGTATGAGTGTGAACGGACTAAGGTAAAAAGGGATTTAAAAATTTGGTGAAGGTAGAAAGGGGACTTTAAAAATTAAAGTCGGATTTTCAAAAATTTTATCTGTGTGATATTGATTTAAAAAATATGTTGTGACCTGTGGAAAAGTGGGACTGAATTAACAGTGCACGCCTCCTGCCTCGGTTGTAACACTATCTATATCCAATGTAGCCCCCTTATGTCTTCTTCACAATTTACTTTCTACCTATCTTTGTGCCATTAGCAAATTTAGTGCCACACCATTCAGTACATCTTGCCAACCAGAAAATGACCCATTTATGCCTACTCTCTGTTTCCTGTTAGCTAGCCAATCTTCGATCCATGCCAAAATGTTACCCCCTCTATCATGAACTTTTATTTTCCACAATAACCTTTGATATGGCACCTTATCAAATGCCTTCTGGAAAGCTAAGTACAATACATCCACTGGTTCTCCTTTATCCACAGCACATGTAATTCCCTCAAAGCACTCCAATAAATTGGTTAAACATGATTGCTCTTTTACAAAACCATGTTGACTCTGCCTGATTACCTTGAATTTTTCTAAATGCGCTGCTATAACACCTTTAATAATAGCTTCTAACATTTTCCCTATGACAGATGTTCAGCTAACTAGCCTGTAGTTTCTTACTTTCTGTCTCCCTCCCGTTTTGAATAAAGGAGTTGCATTCGCTATTTTCCAGTCTAGCGGAACCTTCCCCAAATCTAGGGAATTTTGGAAAATTAAAACCAACTCATCACCTATCTCACGAGCCACTTCTTTTAAGACCCTAGAATGAAGTCCATCAGGACCCAGGGACTTGTCAGCCCACAGCTCCAACTTCAATTTTCTTCGTACCACTTCCCTGGTGATTGTAATTTTCTCGAGTTCTTCCCTCCCTTTCATTTCCTGATTTACAGCTATTTCTGGGATGTTACTTGTATCTTCAATAGTGAAGACCAATGCAAAATACCTGTTCAATTCAACTACCATCTTCTTATTTTCCCTTATTAATTCCCCAGACTCACTTTCTATAGGACCAATGCTCACTTTGTTAACTCTTTTCTTTTTTAAATAAGTATAGAAACTCTTACTATCTGTTTTTATATTTCTAGCCAGCTTTCTCTCATACTCCCATTAATCTTTTAGTCATTCTTTGCTGCTTTTTATACTCTTCTGACTTGCTACCCATCTTTGCGCAATTATATGCTTTTTCTTTAAATTTGATACTATCTTTAACTTTTTTAGTTAACCACAGATGGTGGGTCCTTCCCTTGGAATTTTTCTTTCTCGTGTTCTGTGTATTCTAAAATATCTCCTGAAATGTCTGCCACTGAATCTCTATTGACCTATCCCTTAACCTACTTTGCCAGTTCATATTTATTAGCTCTACTTTCATGTTCTCATAATTGCCCTTATTTAAGTTTAAAATACTAGCCTTGGACCCACTCTTCTCTCCCTCAAACTGAATATAAAATTCAATCATATTATGATCACTTCTTATATATCACTGTTTATATGCAGCAAGACCTGGACAACATTCAGGCTTGGGCTGATAAGTGGCAAGTAACATTCACGCCACACAAGTGCCAGGCAATCACCATCTCCAACAAGAGAGAATCTAACCATCTTCCCTTGATATTCAACAGCATTACCACTATCAACATCCTGGGGTTACCATTGACCAGAAACTGAACTGGACCAGCCACGTAAATACTGTGGCTACAAGAGCAGGTCAGAGGCTGGGAAATCTGCAACGATTAACCCACCTCCTGACTCCCCAAAGCCTGTCTACCATCTACAAGGCACAAGTCAGGAGTGTGATGGAATACTCTCCACTTGCCTGGATGAGTGTGGCACATGATACAAAGTTAGGCGGCATTGTAGACAGTCTAGATGATAGCATAAAATTGCAAAGAGGTATTGACAGACTAGGTGAGTGGGCAAAATTGTGGCAGATGGATTTCAATGTGGGCAAGTGTGAGATTATCCATTTTGGACCAAAAAAGGATAGAGCAGGGTACTTTCTAAATGGGAAGAGGTGAAGTACAGTGGATGTCCAAAGAGACTTGGGGGTTCAGGTGCATAGATCTTTAAAATGCCACAAACAAGTGCAGAAAATAATTAAAAAGGCTAATGGAATGCTAGTCTTTATATCTAGAGGATTAGAGTATAAAGACACAGAGCTTACGCTGCAGTTGTACAAAACCCTGGTTAGACCCCACATGGAGTACTGTGAGCAGTTCTGGGCACCACACCTTAGGAAGGATATATAGGCCTTGGAGGGAGTGCAACGTAGGGTTACAAGAATGATACTTGGACTACAGGGGTTAAGTTACGAGGAGAGATTACACAAATTAGGCCTGTTTTCGCTAGAATTTAGAAGGTTAAGGAGTGATCTGATCTTCAAGATCTTAACAGGAAAAGACAGGCTAGATAAAGATAAACTATTTGCACTGGTTGAAGATTCTAAAACTAGGGGGCATAGTCTAAAAAATTAGGACCAGACCGTTCAGGAGAGATGTTAGGAAGCACTTCTTCACGCAAAGGGTGGTAGAGGTTTGGAACCCTCTCCCACAAACAGCAGTTGAAGCTAGAACAGTTGTTAATTTTAAATCTGAGATAGATTTTTGTTAAGCAAAGATATTAAGGGATATGGGCCAAAGGCAGGTATATGGAGTTAGGCCGCGAATCAGCCATGATCTCATTGAATGGCGGGACAGGCTCGAGGGGCAGAATGGCCTACTCCTGTTCCTATCTTCCTATGTTTCTATGTTCCAACAACAATCAGGGAGCTCAACACCATCTGGGACAAAGCAGCCTGCTTGATCGGCTCCCCATCCACCACTGACACACAGTGGCAGCAGTGTGTACCATATACAAGATGCACTGCAGCAACTCACTACACCTCCTTCAACAGCATCTTCCAAACTCACAACCTCTTACACCTAGAAGGACAAGGACAGCAGACAGATGGGGACACCACCACCTGCAAGTTCCCCTCCAAGTCACACACCATCCTGACTTAGAACTATATCGCTGTTCCTTCATTGTCACCAGATCAAAATCCTGGAACTCCCTCCTTAACAGCACCAGATGGACTGCAGTGGTTTAAGAAGGCAGCTCACCACCACCTTCTCAAGAGCAATTAGGATGGGCAATAAATGCTGGCCTTGCCAACGATGCCCACATCCCATGAAAGAATTTTTTTTAAATGGACCACAGGAACTGGATCCTCCCCCTCCCACTCCAAGTTCATCTCCAGCTGCGAGGACATGTCCTTAGCCCTGGCACCAGGCAGGGAACAAAACCATTGGAGCTTCCGGTCGTGGGTGCAGAGGACAGTATGCCCCTGACTATACTGTCCCCCATCACTATCACATTCCTTATCGCTCTCCCACACTAGAATGGCATCCTGCACCATGGTGCCATGGTCAGTTTGCTCATCCACCCTGCAGTCCTTGTTCTTATCTGCACAGGTAGAAAGCATTTTGTACTTGTTGGTCAAAGTCAAGGGTGGAGGCTCCTCCAGCACCACATGCTGGATTCCCATACCTGCCTGACTCGCAGTCGCACCCTCCTGTTCCTGATCATTGACCAACTCTAAAGTTTTACTAACCTAAGGGGTGTGACTGCCTCCCAGAACAAAGTGTCCAGGTAATTCTCCCCCTCCCTGATGCTCTGCAATGTCTATAACTCAGTCTCCAGCTCAGCAACTCTGAGCCGAAGTTGCTCCAGCTGCAGATGCTTACCGCAGATATGTTTGTCCCGGACTGCAGTGCATTCCACAGATTCCCAAAAGTTGCAGTCACGGCACATCACCATCCCTGCCATGTCTGCATAACCTTATTTATTTAATTAGTCAATTAGTTATAAATTTGCTCAACTAAAGTAACAGCAAGTTAGAGTCCATAGCTTACAGACAGAAGAACGCTCACCAGCTATTGGAGGTTGAACAAAAGGCACAAAAAGTAGCACCTCTTGCCCCCTGCGCCAAATTCCTGATGGAGCACTCAGTGCTCGTAGCACTCTGTCGTTGGCTTATTCTGTGCTAAATTACTCCCTACTAGGCTACAGACAAAGATCTGGAAAGTGGGATTCGACTGGATGGCTTCAATTCAGACAGCACAGACATGATGGGCCAATGGCCTCCTTCTATGCTGGACATTTTTCAAAGTTTTTTTTATTCATTCATGGGATATGGGCTTCACTGGCTAGACCAGCATTTATTGCCCATCCCTAATTGCCCTTGAGAAGGTGGAGGTGAGCTGCCTTCTTGAATCGCTACAGTCCATGGGAGGTAAGTACACCCACAGTGCTGTTAGGAAGGGAGTTCCAGGATTTTGACCCAGCGACAGTAAAGGAACGGTGATATAGTTCCAAGTCAGGATGATGTGTGACTTGGAGGGGAACTTGCAGGTGGTGGCGTTCCCATGCATTTGCTGCCCTTGTCCTTCTAGTTGGTAGAGATCACGGGTTTGGAAGATGCTGTTGAAGGAGCCTCGGTGCGTTGCTGCAGTGCATCTTGTAGATGGTACACACTGCTGCCACTGTGCGTCTGTGGTGGAGGGAGTGAATGCTTGTAGATGGGATTCCAATCAAGCAGGCTGCTTTGTCCTGCATGGTGTCGAGCTTCTTGAGTGCTGTTGGGGTTGCACCCATCCAGGCAAGTGCAGAGTAACTCACTCCTGACTTGTGCCTTGTAGATGGTGGACAGGCTTTGGGGAGTCAGGAGATGAGTTACTCACCGCAGAATTCCTAGCCTTTGACCTGCTCTTGTAGCCACGGTATTTATATGGCTACTCCAGTTCAGTTTCTGGTCAATGGTAGCCCCTAGGATGTTGATAGTGCAGGATTCAGCGCTGGTAATTCCATTGAACATCAAGGGGAGATGGTTAGATTCTCTCTTGTTGGAGATGGTCATTGACTGGCACTTGTGTGGCGCGAATGTTACTTGCCACTTATCAGCCCAAGCCTGGATATTGTCCAGGTCTTGCTGCATTTCTACTGGGACTGCTTCAGTAACTGAGGAGTGGCGAATGGTGCTGAACATTGTGCAATCATCAGCGAACATCCCCAATTCTGACCTTATGATTGAAGGAAGGTCATTGATGAAGCAGCTGAAGATGGTTGGGCCTAGGACACTACCCTGACCCTGAGGAACTCCTGCAGTGATGTCCTGGAGCTCAGGTGATTGACCTGCAACAACTACAACCATCTTCCTTTGCGTTAGATATGACTCCAACCAGCAGGGGAGTTTTCCCCCGATTCCCATTTCTATGATTTTTATGATTACCAACCACCACCCTCCTTCGACTGATGAATCAATATTCCTCCATGTTGAACACCACTTGGAAGAAACACTGAGGGCAGCAAGGGCACAGAATGTACTCTGGGTGGGGGACTTCAATGTCCATCACCAAGAGTAATTCAGTCGCACCACTACTGACCGAGCTGGCCAAATCCTAAAGGACATATCTGCCAAACTGATCCTGCAGCATGCGATGAGAGAACTAACAAGAGGGAAAAACCTATTTGACCTCGGCCTGACCAATCTACTTGCCGCTGATGCTTCTGTCCATGATAGTATTGATAAGAGTGACCACTGCACACTCCAGGCTGGATAATGTTGTGTCGGTGGGGCTTCCGGCACCAGGCTAAAAAGGTGAGGGGAACCCTGCCTTGGCCTTTAGGAGCCCCGTCGGCTTGATTCTATGGCGCTCAGGCACTTAAGTACAAAAGACGGGCATCCCGCCTCCAAGAGCTGCCGACCAATCAGAGGACTGGCAGCTCAGTAGTATCGGCAGTGCCACAAAGAGCAGTGGCCATTACCAGTACTACAAGAGGCATTGGACCCAAGCCCAGCACTGAAGATCAGGAACTAAGGTAAGTGAGGTGGGGTCGCTGGGGCCAGACCAGCAGGCCCTGGTGCAGTGGGGGGAGGGTAGCTGTTTAGTACAGGGGAGAGGTGTTCCTGTAGGTGGAGTGTTTCCCATGGGGGCCCTCCGTGGGCCACTGATAGCCCATGGAGGAGGGCCCCTCACCCCAAATCCCAGCGGTGGCTGGAAGAGGTCCTTAAGTCGCCAGTAATAGGTCATTTAAGAGCCTCAATTGGCCTTTGGGTGGGAAGGCCATTGTCGGCTTATACTGCCCCTGCCTAAATTCTGGTGTAACGGGAAGGTGACAGCCACTCTGTGGCCCACATTCCACCGCAATTCTATGGCCCCCCCCCACACCGCCTCTGAACGCATCTCCGGGGGTCCCATTAAATTCAGCCCTCTTTGTGGAGACAAAGTCCCATCTTCAGACTGAGGATACCCTCCATTGTGTTGTGTGGCACTACCAAGGTGCTCAATGGGATAGATTCAGAACAGATCTGTATTTCAGACAGTTTAAAAACAATCCCCATCATTCACTTTCAATTTACTTGCCAAACATGGGACTTTGCACTTTGTGTCTTGGCCCTTGTAGCTCCTTGAGCTCCTGTGGAAATTTGGATTGTAAGAGCTACCTTTTTCCCAGACCTTCCTGTACTGCTACAGTCATGTAAAAGTCTCAATTACATTCAGCTTTCCAGTGAATATCAAGTTTCCATTAAAAAGAAAGTTCCAGAGAAAACAGAAGCTGATATTGAAAATGTACCATGAAACTCACATACTTAGCCCTCCAAAAAGAGGCTAAAATGTGTCTGCCTCTTTCAGAGCTCCATCAGACACTGCAGATAGGCAAAGAGAACCGAACACAATCCTATCTGGAGCTCAGGAAATAATTTACATAAATTATAATATTTAAATATAGCCCTTGCCTGTTTTGAGCATGAGCACTTTATGCTAATGAGACGGTTAGCTGGACAATGATGTGCAATGCAAACATGGCAGACATCTTACGAGATGGGCAGGACTGGCAGCTCAATGTTCCGGGGTACCGATCTTTCCGGCATGACAGAGGTTCAGGACTACGTGCTGAGGGACGCACTAAAGCTTGGGGCAGCCGCAGCAAAGGCTCAATGGGGAAAGACCACTGTGTAAGGTACCCCCCACCAAGGTGAACTGAGGGGCTGGACCAATGAAAAACCCCTCAACTGTATCCAGAAAATATTTGGTTTGCTGTAAAATGTACATAGCATGTAAAATGAAATGGAAGGGTTGTGTGGCAACTCACTCCTTGATTGAAGGAAGCTGATCTCTTGTGCACTCCTTGTATTTTTTGACTTTGTGCTTTTTGGAACTGTTTGGTAATGTATTTTTTGACAGTTTTTTATGAATTAAGTATATTATGGGAAAAAAAAGTGACAGAGATGGAGGTAAGAGAGGAGGAGGAGTTGCACAATTGATTAGGGAGGACATCACGGCAGTACTTAGAGAGGATATCCCGGGGGGAATGTCCAGCGAGGCCATATGGGTAGAACTTAGAAATAAGAAAGGGGTGATCACTTTGATGGGATTATACTATAGGCCCCCCAATAGTCAGAGGGAAGTGGAGGAGCATATATATAGGAAAATCACAGATAGGTGTAGGAATTATAGGGTTGTAATAGTAGGTGATTTTAACTTCCCTAATATTGACTGGGACTGCCTCAGTGCTAAGGGATCAGATGGGGAAGAATTTGTTAAGTGTGTCCAGTATAGTTTTCTGAAGCAGTATGTGGATGGCCATACTAGAGAAGGGGCTACACTCGACCTCCTCTTAGGAAATGAGGATGGGCAGGTGGTTGATGTGTCAGTGGGGGAGCACTTTGGGACCAGTGACCATAAATCTATTAGCTTCAAGATAGTTATGGAAAAGGATAGGACTTGTCCTCAGGTTGAAGTCCTAAATTGGGGGAAGTCTAATTTTGATGGCATCAGACAGGAACTCTCAAAAGTTGAATGGGAGAGGCTGTTTACACGTAAAGGGACGTCTGGCAAGTGGGAGGCTTTTAAAAGTGAGATAGGAAGAGTTCAGGGCCGGCATGTTCCTGTTAGATTGAAGGGCAAGGTTGGCAAGTTTAGGGAACCTTGGCTGACGAGGGATATTGAGGGTCTGGTCAGGACAAAGAAGGAGGCATATGTCAGGTATAGGCAGCTGGGATTGAGCGAGTCTCTCAAGGAATATAGGGGATGTTGGACTACACTTAAGAAGGAAATTAGGAGGGCGAAAAGGGGCCATGAGATTTCCCTGGCAGATAAGATAGAGGAGAATCCTAAAAGATTCTATAAGTATATTAACAGTAAAAGGGTAGCTAGGGAGAGAGTAGGTCCCCTTAAGGATCAGTGTGGCAATCTATGTGTGGAGCCACAGGAAATGGACGAGGTCTTAAATGAATATTTTTCGTCTGTATTTACCATGGAGAAGGTCATGGAAGCTGGTGAGTTCAAGGGACAGAACAGCGATATCCTGGAGTATATCAACATTACAAAGGAGGAGGTGTTGGAGGTTTTGAAGCACATTAAGGTGGATAAATCCCCAGGGCCTGACCAGGTGTATCCTAGGATGCTATGGGAAGCAAGGGAGGAGATTGCTGGGGCCCTGGCTGAGATTTTTGTATTATCGTTAGCCACGGGTGAGGTACTGGAAGACCGGAGGATAGCTAATGTTGTACCTTTATTTAAGAAGGGAAGCAGGGATAAGCCAGGGAACTACAGGCTGGTGAGTCTTATATCAGTGGTGGGAAAGTTATTGGAAGGGATTCTGAGAGACAGGATTTATATGCATCTGGAAAGGCATGGTCTGATTAGGGATAGTCAGCATGGCTTTGTGCGTGGGAAATCATGTCTCACGAATTTGATTGAGTTTTTCGAGGAGGTGACCAAGAGGATTGATGAGGGCAGGGCGATGGACGTTGTCTACATGGACTTTAGCAAGGCCTTTGACAAGGTCCAGCATGGTAGGCTTGTCTAGAAGGTTCGAACACATGGGATCCAGGGTGAGCTAGCAAATTGGATACAAAATTGGCTTGGTGATAGGAGGCAGAGGTTGGTAGTGAAGGGTTGTTTTTCAATTGGAGGCCGGTGACCAGTGGTGTGCCGCAGAGATCGGTGCTGGGCCCTCTGTTGTTTGTCATATATATTAATGACTTGGATGTGAATATAAGGGGCATGATTAGTAAGTTTGCAGATGACACCAAAATTGATGGTATAGTGGACAGTGAAGAAGGTTGTCTAAGGTTACAACAGGATATAGATCAACTGGCAAAGTGGGCAAGGGAGTGGCAAATGGAATTTAACGCAGACAAGTGTGAAGTGATGCATTTTGGGAAGTTAAACCAGGGCAGAACATATACAGTGAATGGCAGGGCCCTGGGGAGTGTTGTTGAGCAGAGAGATCTTGGGGTGCAAGTACATAGTTCCCTGAAAGTGGCAACACAGGTGGACAGGGTGGTGAAGAAGGCGTATGGCATGCTTGCCTTCATCAGCCGAGGAATTGAGTACAAGAGTTGGGACGTCACGTTACAGTTGTACATAACGTTGGTTAGGCCGCATTTGGAACTGTGTGCAGTTCTGGTCGCCGCACTACAGGAAAGATGTGATTAAGCTAGAGAGGGTGCAGAAAAGATTCACAAGGATCTTGCCTGGTTTGGAGGGCTTGAGTTATAAAGAGAGATTGGATAGGCTGGGTCTGTTTTCCCTGGAGCGAAGGAGGCTGAGAGGGGACATGATAGAGGTATTTAAAATTATGAGAGGCATAGATAGGGTAGATAGCCAGAGTCTGTTTCCCATGTTAGGGAAAACTAGAGGGTATAGATTTAAGGTGAGAGGGAGGAGGTTTAATGGGGATCAAAGGGGTAAATCTTTCACACAAAGAATAGTGGGTATCTGTAATGAGCTACCTGAGGAGGTGGTGGAGGCAGGAACAGTAGCGACATTTAAGAGGCATCTGGTACTTGAATGAGCAAGGCATTGAGGGATATGGAATTAATGCAGGCAGGTGGGATTAGTATAGATAGGCATTATGGGCGGCATGGACGCAGTGGGCCGAAGGGCCTGTTTCTATGCTGTATGACTCTATGACTCTATGAATATCCTCTCACTTTTCCAGTGGAATAGCAGAAAGGGAGGAAAGCGTGGGAAATCTAGCACAAAGGAGGAGGCTCCTTTGGCTCCCTTCTTCAAAATGCTGAATGAGGAGGGGAAGGGAGGATATGTTTGGTGGTGGCATCACCCTGTAGATGGTAGAAATGGAATTCCACATTGAACATGGAGGCTGGTGGATTGGTAGGTGATGACAAGGGGGGACCTTTTCCTGTTGCTTGATGGAAGGACAAGTCGTGAGAGCTGAAATGTTCAAAACGGGATGGACGGTTGACATCCCTGTCATCCACGGTGGAGGGGAACCCTCAGTTGAGTAAAAATGAAGACATTTTGGAAGCACTGATATGGAATGTGGCACTGTCAGAACAGATGCAACAGAATCGGAGTACTTACAGGAAGTGGGGTGGAAAGAAATGTAATCAAGGTAGTTGTAGAACTTTGTGGGCTACTATAAGCTACTAGATTATGCCTACTATTAGCCACTGTGGGCTACCATCTTTGTAGCCTTCCTTCCATGGATGTTGAGGACTTCCACACCCACTCAATCCGTGGTTCAGTCTTCACCGTTCCTTCCGCAGGCTCTCCCAAGGCCCCAACGTGCTCTGGCCCAGTTGAGCAGCCACAAGCCTTTGAAGTCTACAGCAATCATAGAATCATAGAATCACAGAATGGTTACATCGCAGAAGGAGGCTATTCGACCTGTCTTGTCCGTGCCAGCTCTCTAAAGCAACTCAGCTAGTTCCTCCCTCATGACTTTTCCCCATAGCCCTGCAAATTTTCTCTCTTCAGGTATTAATCCAATTCTGTTTTGAAAGCCATGATTCAGTCTCTTTCTCCAGGCAGTGCACTCCAGATCCTAACTACTAAAAGTTTTTCCTCATGTCGCCATTGGTTCTGTTGCCAATCACCTTATATCAGTGTACTCTGGTTTTTGACCCTTCTGCCAATGGGAACAGGTTCTCTCTATCTACTAGACCCGTCATGATTTTGAACACCTCTATTAAATCTCCTCTCAGCTTCTCCAAATAGAACAACCCCAGTTTCTTCAAACTGAAGTCCTTCTTCCCTGGAACCATTCTTTTCTGCATCCTCTTTAAAGCCTTCACATCCTTCCTCAAGTGTGGTGCCCAGAATTGGACACAATACTCCACTTGAGGCCAAACCAGTGTTTCATAAAGGTTCATCATAACTTCCTTGCTTTTGTACTCTATGCTCCTATTTATAAAGCCCAGGACCCCGTATGCCTTTTTAACCACTTTCTCAATCTGCCCTGCCTCCTTCAACTATTTGTGCACATATACCCCCAGGTCTCTCTGTTCCTGCACCCACTTTTGAACTGTACCTTTTATTTTTTATTGCCTCTTTTTGTTCTTCCTACAAAAATGTACCACTTTGCACTTCTCTGCTTTAAATTTCATTTGTTATGTGTCCACCCATTCTGCCAGCCTTTGTCCTTTTGAAGATTATCAGTATCCTCTTCTCAGTTCACACTACTTGCAAGTTTTGTGTCAGCCACAAATTTTGAAAAGTTATGGGAGGAGGTCAGGATCCTAGAGGTTCAGGGCCCTTGTTCCTAATCAGACAGTATGAGTGTGTAGGTAGCTTGAAATGAGAGACAGAAACCGTGTCACAGTGCATTACTGTAGGTTTATTCCAACACTTCAGAACATAAAACAGGAATTACAGGTGGGAGGTGAGAATGGGACTGAATATTTATTTAAATACAATATATTAAAACATCAAAATACAGGAAAAAAGTGCGTTCCAAATTAGCATAAACATCCGAGATGAAACTGATCTTTAGCGTGAAACGGGCTCATTCCGAATTGGTCGTCCTTTTACACCATGCCGATTTTCTTTCCCATGATTCTGTTAATTTCTACCCATTACCTTTAAGTAAATCTCCTGATATTCATTGTTTACTTTACATTAATTATTTTATTATTTTACTGCCTCTGCTACTACCTACCTTCCCCTTACCTACTAAACCAACCATCCCCAATCCCTACCCTGACCTATCCCTGATTTCTGTCTCGTGCTAGTTTCTTTCCCAACTCTCCCATGTCCTCTTCAACTCATCTTATTCATGAGACCCATTTCCTGTCTCCTTGAATAAACTGCTGACCACCCAACCTCCCTTCCAGTTGTCAATGCTAGCTGACACAGTTCTATCTCTTCAGGGACCAACCCCTTTATTTCAAAACCGCTGTCATCATCTCTTCCTAAATAAAACAGTTAACTCCTCTGTCCACACCAACTATGGCTCCATATCCAACCTCCCTATCCTCCACAAGGACCTTGAACATGTCACCTCCCGCGTCTGTGTCCTTCTCTCCCAGAATTCGCTAGGCGAGAGTTTGAATAACTCCAATTTTTGCGTGCAGGGTTCACAATTTGGGGTCTGCCTACTCCTGTCCAGATCAAGGTGGGCAACACATGAATTTGTTGCACCCACCTCATCTGATGATTGCAGCATTGGGCCAAGCAGGTACCATGCTGCTCTCCTCTCCCAAACCCTGCCTGCAGCCTCTATGCTCAGTAGGGGGCCCAGGAAGCATTATTTGGTGATTGCATGGTACAGCCAACCATGTCTTGTTCAAGAGAAGAAAATTGCTGCAATCCAAAACATCAGAAAATTGAACACAAGGGCAGAAAGAGGGTTCCAGAGTCAGAATTTAGAATCCTGGCACAACATCTGCTGGTTGGCTGTATGAGATCAAGATAGTGCCGTTTCGAAGCCTTGCGGCATACCCAGACAACGCACCTACATGCGCCTTTCTCCTGCTGCAATGCCATGTAGGCCAAGCAAAAAGTGGCCAGCGGTGCATCACGCCAGCAGGAAGCAGTGCTCTGCCTCTTGATCTACACGATGGAATTTCTAGCCCCCATATCAATTTCTCCAATCAGGTGTCCATCTTGCCCACAGCACCAAAACATTCCTCGCCAAAATTACCAATGACATTCTTTGAGTGTGATCTCCTTGTCCTCCTCAGCCTCTCTTCAGCTTTCAACACAGTTGATTGCAACATCTTCCTCTAATGCTTCTCTGTCACTGGTCACTTCATAGGATTGCCCTTGGTTGGTTCCATGCTTACCTATCCAATCACAGCCAGAGCACCTGCAGCAATGGCTTCTCTTCCCACCAATGCATATTTCCTCTGGAGTTTCCCAATGATTTATTCTTTGTCCCCTCCTTTTTGTCATCCATATATTGCCACCCAATAGCATCATTTGCAAACATGCAATCACTGATGAGACCTGCCTGCCTCTGCACCACCTGTCTCAATCCTTCCATTACCTCTATGTTGTCAACCCGATTATCCAATATCCAATCTTAGATGTACCATGACTTTCTCCAGCTAAGTGTTGGCAAGACCAAAGCCGTCGTCTTTGACTTCTGCTACAAACTCTGTGCCCTTGTCATTAACACCATCCCTTTCCCAGCTACTGTCTCAAGCTGAGTTACAAAGTTTACAACTTTGGCGCCCTATTGAACCCTGAGTTGAACTTCCAATCTACATTCTGTCCATCAGGGGGACTGCCTGCTTTCAGCTTCATAACCTCCCCCACCTCCATCCCTGCGTTACCACATCCATGGCACTTCACCTCCAGACTTGACTATTCCAATGCTCTTCTTGCTGGCCTCCCATTCTACAAACTCTGTAGCCTTCAGTTCATCCAAAATGTTTGCGATTCATATCATAATCATCACCTAGTCCCATAGACCATCACCCCAGTCCTCTCTAACTACCCATTGTCGTATTTAATAATTTTATAAATATTGAACAGCCTGATTGCAAGAAGGTGCATGGGGCTGGAGGGAGTTTGCATCAGGAGTCAGTCCTGTCTTGATTGAGCTGTTGTTGCACATGTTGCATAAGGACATTGGATCCTGACAGGAAGAAGTTTCGTTTTCACCATGCAACACCTCGAATGTTTCAACCTGTTTTTAAAATATTTTAGGTAAGTAGGTTCTGCTGCCTGTTAACACTTGGCACCAGTTATAGTCACTCATCTCCATTGTATTGTAAATTAATTACAGCTTCATCTATAACAAGATCCCATGGCTAATTCACATTTGCCACAGCTGTTTGTCACTGTAACTTTACTTCTCTGGTAAAATACTTTCCGAAAAATTCTGCATTTAAATTCTGCCTGGCTCAGCAAGGAACACCCAATCAATATTAGTGGCTACTCTGATACTGCGAATCACCAAACGCCCTGTTTTTTATTTTTTTTTTGTTTAAGTTTAATTCCTCTGTACAAGCATTTCTTTATACTAGTTACTGTGCAACATGCCCAGTATGCTAGTAGGTGCATGGTGTGCAAAGTACTGCTGCAAGTACATCCAGAACTTGCATGTGTGCATGATTTAGGGAAAGATTACACAGTCCTCCAACTTCATAAATGTTTGCATTATTAACTCTTATCTTGGTGGTTTTCTTCTCGCATTTGGCCCTGAACATTTTATCAGCTCAGTAGTGCGGGTAAGTTTATGTATTAGTCAGAGGAGGAACTCATAGAACCCAATCTCACTTGGTTACCATCCAACGATAAAAAACCCAACTCTTGTCTGAAGTTTTGGTATTCAGTTCTTCTGCTGGCAATGTGCTTACTGCTTCCTAAAGCTGTGGTAGGCAGCTTTTAAAATGGAGATAGTTTAATAACTGGTTCTAAATGAGCAAAGAAATAGAGATGTCAGCCATGGCTCAGTGATAGCACTCCTGCCTCTGAGTCAGGAGGTTGTGAGTTAAGTCCCACTCCAGGGACTTGAGCTCAAAATATAGGCTAAAACTCCATTGCAGTACTTTTTAAAAATATATTCTTTCATGGAATGTGGGTGTCACTGCCTAGGCCAGCACTGAGGAAGTGCTGCGCTCTCAAAGGTGTCATCTTCCACAGCACCTTCTTTAAAGCAGATGCTAGAAATCTGAAATAAAAACAGAAAATGCTGGAAACTCTCAGCAGGCCAGGCAGTATCTTTAGAGAGAGAAATGTATGATTAATGTTTCAGGTCACTGGTTCTGATCAGAATTAATCAGGCTGAAACATTAACTCTGTTTCTCTCTTCACAGAGGCTGCGTGATCTGCCGAGTGTTTGCAGCATTTTCCGGCTATGTTATTCTTTGATTGGAAGACATGACAGGAATCATCTACCTTCCAGGTATTTACTGATTAATTCAAATGAACATTTCAAAACTGAAATTGATAGCTTTTTACTAGGTAAGTGTATTAAGAGTTACAGAACTAAGGCAGGCAAATGGGTTTAAGATACAGGTCAGCCACAATCCAACTGAACGAAGAAACAGGCTATAGAGACTAAATGCCCTACTCCTGTTCCTATATTCTTATGTTCTTTACAAGGAAGAGTGTGCCTTTTTTAGAATGATAGCCTCGTTTAGACTGTTAGCCCTCTCTGTATTGGATGTGATTCAGGACTAAGTCTGCTGATCTCTGCTGTAAACTGTTGGGTGTAGGACCAAGACAAAAGGTATAAGATACTGGCTATAATTCCATTTCTGCAGATTTGTTGGAAGGATCACTATTGCCTTAAACCCTTCAGTCCACGTTTTGCTGCAATAGCCTTGGGATTCTGTTTATTCCTGACTGCAACAGGCAGTATGATTCATTTTCAAACGTCTTCTTCACTGTTGTAGAGGCCCACTGTAAAATCAGACATCTCATTCCCATTAAATCTATCTTCTCAAGGATTACCATGGCAATAGAATAGATTCAAAGCATCTTCAGGCCTTTCTCTATGTTACAGAAGATGTGTAAATGCAAGTTGTCAGCCACTTCTTTCCCCTCCTTCCTTAAAGGCACTAGAGTTAATTTTTGCCTCGCATGAGCAGTGAAAGGAGTACAGTCCAAAGTCCTGGCCACATGGCTCAAGCCATTTTGAGAACCACGGCCGAATTTGGTTACTGCTGATGGGCTGTTCCAGTGCTGGCTGTATTTTGGGCAGCCTGCAGCACTCCCTTTAAAGACTGCTGATAAGACTGCTCAATGCCCAGTACCAATGGGTGACTCCTAGAGTGATGGTTGCTGGGGTATGGTAGTATGGTCACCTACATCCATCTGATGCTTCACTGAGATGTCCAATGTTTAAGCATGAATCTAGATGGGTGAGTGTCAGCAAGCTGTATGTCAGTAGGGAGCATCACAGCCAAACTCAATCCTGCCCTTACCTAGTGTCTGCTCGTACACACTCACACACGAACACTTCCAACAGGGATCAGGAACCAAAGTTTATTTTTCTTCTCACTGGTCTAGGGGTTCTGCCATCAATGCTTCTGCAGAGATCAGATGATCCAGCAAATACCAGGCATTGAAACTGGGACCTTCACAACCTGTATGGCTCCGCATCACACTAAGGAGTGTTTGTATCCACTGAGATGCCTGTAAAAACTTGAGTACCTTGTAAATGGTCTCTTCGAATATTTGGCTAAGAGCATTTAACATTTGGCATTCCAAGGTCCAGGACTATGTGCTGAGGGATGCCCTAAAGCTTGAGGCAGCTACCACAAAGGGTCAATGGGAAATGCCACAGTCTAAGGCCCTCTTGCCATAGTACACTGAGGGGCTGGAACCCGTGTAAAACCCCTCAGGCTGTATGCACCAGGGAATGTTTAACATGAAATGTATATTGTAAATATAACCTATATTTGTAAGTGTAGTGAGGCACCACAGAGTACCACATATTGTATTGAAAGAAATTGAACTGTATTGCACTTTATGTAATGTCAAAGTTGAACTGTTATTCAAAGCACTTTTGCAAAATTTTATAAATAAGGTATATTTTTGGAGAAAAAAATTGTATCACTTAGCATTCCTCAGCCTTCTATTTTAATAGAGGTTTCTGCCTATTTAAAGTAAAAAGGTTAACAGCTCAGTTGGGAACGAGCCAAATGAGTTTCCTACAAACATTAAATGTGGCCGCACTAATATTCAAAGAGCCAACCATCAAGTACCAGAGACAGTAATGTTTGAAATGGAAAAAAATTGAGGGGATTGGTGGAGATTTAAAAATGTAAAAGGAACAGCCAACACATAGAGAGGTTGAAAGGAACTTTATAAAATCTGCAAAATACATTTAAGGCAACATTTGTAACTCTTACTACAAGATGTGGATTGAGATTAACATCCTTCCTGTTTCTCTTTGTCTGTTTCTCTTGCAGAGCGAAAACCTGAATCCATTCAACACCTTTGACTGTCTCTAACTGAAGTAGGTGCTCACGTTTTGAGATTGCTGCCACAATTGTTGGCTGATGCTAAGATACAATATGATCTTTAATGCATTACCATTTTGCTCTGTCAATATTTAACAGATTCCCAGCACTGATGGTCAAGGGAAGCTGTAGCCACATGGAACGTATCACTGACTGCCCCCACCACTATCCTTAAAGGGACCATGGCACAAAATTCATATTTCCCCTCCCCACCACTCCCCCCCCCAAAAAAAACACTGCACCTGCAATCAGGGATCGTGCATGATAAATACTGAACCTTCTTAGAATTGATAGGGTTAGGGATGTGACAGTTAGTGAACTGTAGGGTTAGTGGCAGGGGCAGTGGAGTTAAGGTGTCAACCGTAGGTCAGTGGTAGTACTCCTGTTCCTCAGTCAGAAGGTTGTGAGTTCAAGTCCCACTCTAGAGACTTGAATACAAAATCTAGGCTGACATTCCAATACTGAGGGAGTGCTGTTAGAGGTGATGACTTTCAGATTGAGACGTTAAACTGGGGTCCTATCCTGTCTATTCTTTCACAACATAAAAGATCCCATGGCACCATCAAAAAAGATTAGGAGAGTTCTCCCAGTGTCCTGCCCAATATTTATCCCTCAACCAACATCACTGAAACAGGTTATCTGGTAATTATCACATTGCTGTTTGTGGGACCTTGCTGTGCAGAAAATGTCTGTTGTGCTTCCCACATTGCAACAGTGACTACACTTCAAAAGTATTTAATTAACTGTAAAGCACTTTGGGTTGCCCCGAGATCATGAAAGATACTATATAAATGTCCATTCTGTCTACAGAGAAAGGACTGAAGTAATAGTCTGAGATATATGATGAATAAACCACGGTGTTGACAAGAGTGCAGTCTAATGAAATGCCAACGGAAGAGTGTGTAAGAAGACATGACACAGACTTCATGGTAAGTGCGCTAAAGCGACTCTGAATCTGGTTAAACACTCACATCATTGACTGAGAAAAGGGAAGCCAAGGATCTCTTAGTGCGTAAGCCCTGGTCCCGAAATTCCTTTGCAACAAAATAGTAACAAATGGCGTCTAGGCAACAGTTGACATTGGCTAAACACATGGCACCTTGAACAAATAAACTGATGCTCCTACGCGTTGAACAGTAATTTCTGCCAATGATATCCCGCCGCACTAAAAACTGAAGGATGATGCCAAGGTGGGTGGGCGCAAATGAACAGATGAAGATTGCCAGATTGGCAATGATGATTCTTGTGCAGGCCTGGCTGTTTCCGGGAGTCTTGCTTTGTCTCTGTCGAAGTTTCCGTATGATCCGGACTGAACAAAAGACCATGACGGCCATCGGGATCACAAAGCCCAGCAGCTCTACAAAGGCAATCAGGCCCGGGCTCCACGACTTATCGGAGAATTTATGGAAACAGGCAATGGTGGAGTTAGTGCTGTCATGGAACCCATAGATGGGTATGCTCCCCAACCACACAAAGGTCCAAATGGCAAGGCAAACTATCACAGTGTTCCGGGGGGATCGGAAATTCCTTGCCTTCAAAGGGTGGATAATGGCAAGATAGCGATCGATGCAGATGGAGGTGATGATGAAGATACTGGCATACATGTTGACAAAGTAGAGGGATTCTACAAAGGAGCAGAAGGCCATGTTGAAGGGCCAGCCTCCATCCTGGTCGAGCATCTTAAAAGGAAGGGAGAACAGCAGCAGGATGTCTGCCAGAGCAAGGTTGCTCATGTAAATGGTGGATTCAGTCCATCTCTTGATCTTGCAGCAGAACATGAGGAGAGCCAGGAGGTTGAACAGCAGCCCCAGGATGAAGGTGGGGATGTAGATCACCAGCTGCATAGTGTTCTCCTCCTTACTTGTGTTAAACTCACACAAATTAGATTTTTCTTGGTAACCCTGATCCATGGCTTGGTTGCTCCTGCAAAAGGAAAGCATGCCTTAGAGCCCAGTCACTTTCTTGAAATCACGCAAGGGTAGAAATCATGGCCAATGATGTTACTGTACAAAGGCAGGTGTTCTGTCCTCACTGCCGACAGGAAGCATAATCCATCAGTAGCCCATTTGGAATTTCAGGCAGCACAGACTCCTAAAGTGACCTCTTTAATGCGCTCATATGAAATTCCTCCCTCTGTTTTTTAACAGAGGTGTTATAAATAAACAGATGAAAGCTTTTATTAAAATAACAGAGAGAAGGGCATTTGGGATGAGTCTATTAAGTATCAAAACGATAGCACCACTAATAATCTTTTCTACTTACTCTTCTATCACTCTCATGTTGTTACTATCTGGAATACACTGCCTGAAAGGATGGTGGAAGCAGATTCAATGGTAACTTTCAAAAAGGATATACACTTGAAAAAGAAAACATTCATCGGGCTATGGCGAAGGAGTGGGGGAGTAATTCGATAGATCTTTCAAAGAGTCGGCAGATGCACATTGAGCTGAATGACTTCCTTCTGTGCTATATGATTCCATGATTCTATCTCAAACATTACATACAAAACCTACCACCTCTAACCTGCAGATAATTACACATCTGCAGTTTATTTAAACTTTTAACATTTGTAAGGATTCTGAATGGCGACGTACAACTCAACACATTACAGACGGATATTTTCAAACACTGAAATATCCACTGAACCAACCACTTTTAAAAGTCCTGGTCAGAAATCAATGTTATTTGTATAAATTGCATTCAACTAACTTGCCAGTTCTTCTGTTCAGAAAGCCAACTGCCTATTTTGGTTCTACTGTTCATTTCTTTGCTCCTGTAAATTGGCCGTCTCAATCTTGATTGTCCTCCAGCATCGCCACCCACACCCAATTTTATCAATAATGGTTAATCAATGCTTCAAGCACTCCTTCAATTAGATGCTCAGTTTTCTGCGGTTATCAAGTTATCACTTGTGTCCTCCGTGATAAGTAATAAATTAAGAATTTATTTCATTCTGTACAGCAACAAGAACAAAATGCCTCCTGAGCGATCCTCCTGGGCAGAGTGAAAGTGGCAGCTTAGAGAACTGGCAAAAGTCGGAGATCATTAGGCAAAAGAATTTAACATCAGCCAAACTGTAGTTCAAATGAGCTTGAAATTCAATGCCCCAACAACAGAGCTAACTCTTGTGGATGGAGAGTTATCTTAGTTTTGAGTACAGGATTCAGGAGGACAATCAAGATGAAAAAACCCACATCAGTGAACAATGATAGATTTTATGACCTAAACCTTATTGGCTGCAAGTGTTTTTTAATTCTACTTTTTGTATGATTTTATACTGAAAATTGGGTAATGTACATGGCTGTACATTATATAGTTGAAATAATCAATTTAAATATGTAATTTCAAGAATAATTTTCTTTTCATCTGACCAAAATCTGACCACTTCTGCAGCCCGACCATCTCTCCAACCTGGCTTCCCCTGTAAATTTCAGGTTGTTGAATTCGGCAGTTTTACTGCATTTGTGATCGAGTTAAATCTATTTCTGTTTAGTACTTTTTGAAAATGTCTCTATCTGCAAATTTTAACAGCGAGGCTGCCACTTGTGTGTGTTATGTTTTGTCAAATATATTTTATAAGCATTGTGCATATATTTTCTCCCAGTAGTCAAATCTTTACACCTCACTAAAAATGGGGATCAGATAAATTTGCCACTCGAAACCGTTAGTGTGTCAAGCTAACTTCTAAAACACGTACAAGTACATAATTCCACACCTTTAAAGTTATATTTAAATACATGGGTGTACTTACGTATATTAGTCAATGGTAGACTTGCTGGAAAGTGAATGACTACACCTCGGCCACCCTTGTATAAATATCGGTATGTCATCTAAAATGTTTTGGTAACACTAGAAATTTTAACCACATCCTATGCCCATTGCCTCTCTCTCCAGAGTCTTTTTGCCAGAAAAGCCTCATTATCATTCAGCAAAATGCACCTACCAGCACACCTGCAAGTCCCCGGCTGCATTCCTATTTAGATGATTTCTGATTTATACTCCTTTTCTTGCCATGATATCTGCCATTCTGTCTTCTGCCTGGCATGGCACTTCCCATCCATTTTGGACTGTTTCTGAGCTCATGCTTAACCTTCTGCCTGCTCTAGCCCCAGCTCTGCACTTTTTTTACTCTCCTAGCCAGCTCAGGATCTACTGGGTTTGTAAATATTCCTAGCGTGACAGAGAAAAACTTAGTGGTTACCAAGTTGTCTTCATGTGGGTGTTAGAGTCATAACAGCTTTTGTAAATGAAAGAGCATTCTGAGAATATCATGCCCCGCTACACAGTGAAACCAGCAGCAATCTGTGACTGGCACTGAACAGAAGGAATACAGAACACCACACTAAATAAACCCAGCTTCAGCCCAGTTGCTGTTCAGATTGAGCCCAGAAAGAGAACAGCAAACATGAGTAAAGCAGATTGATAGCGAAGGTATGGAATATTATAAGGAGAATTCGCTCAAGCAACCCATGCAGGAGGTCTACACAGGAGGAACTTCTTCAGAGGTATGATAGAGCGCTGGGGGCAGGGGCTGTGGTAGTTGAAACCAAAAAGTATTGCTTTTCTGGTTATTTAGAGGAAGAAAAAATTGAAACAGGAGTATTCGCGATTTTTTTCAATAGTTTAGCAAATAAACAAGCAATTTGAATTATATATGCTAGAAAATTTCAGAAAGATGTACAAACAATAGAGTAGGGATAATGGGGGACTTAATTATCCTAATATAGACTGGAGGCAAAACACAGTGAATAGGGGGAAGAAGGCAGAGGAATTCCTGAAATGTGTACAGGAGAACTTTCTCGATCAGTCTGTTTCCAGCCCAATGAGGAAGGAAGCATCACTGGATCAAGTTCCAGGAAATGAAGAGTGGCAAATGGAGTATGTTCCAAAGGGAAAGCATTTGGGAAACAGTGATCACAATATCATTAGGTTGAGAGTAGTTATGGAAAAGGACAAGGAAGAATCAAAGGTGAAGATACTAAACTGGAAGAGGGTTAATTACAGTGAGTTGAAAAGGGATGTGACCCAGGTAGATTTGAATCAAAGATTGGCAGGTAAAACAATCAATGAGCAATGGAAGGCCTTCAAGGATGAGATAGTTTGGATACAGAGTAGACACATTCCCACAAGGGGAAAGGGAAGGGCACCCAAAGCTAGACTTCCTTTTGTGACTAACAAAACTTAGATTAAAATTAAACAGAGAAAGGAGGCTTATAATACATGTCACGTTCATAAAACTTTAGGGAATCAAGTAGAATACAGAAAGTGCAGAGGAGAGCTGTTAAAGGAAATAAGAAGGGCATAGAGAAAATCCATGTGAAATGATTAAAGGGTAACATAAAAATGAACACTAAAGTATATTATATAAGCATATAAATAGTAAAAGCCTAGTCAAAGGAAGGACGGGACTGATAGGAACCAAAAAAGGGAATCATCTCATAGAAGCTGTGGGCATGGCTAAGGCACAAAATGAGAGCTTTGCATCTGTGTTCACAAAAGAAGAGGATACTGGCAATGTCACAGTAAAGAGCAGGTAGAGAAATTGGATAGGATACAAATAGTTAATGGGGAGGTACTTAAAAATAGAAAAGTCACCCAGTTTGGATAGGATGCTAGTTTGCTGGAGGAAGTAAAAATGGGAACAGCAGAGGCTCCGGCTACAATCTTACAATTCTCCTGAGATTTTGGAGTGGTGCCAGACAACTGAAGGGTTACAAATGTTACATCCCTATTCAAAAAGAGAAATAAACTCCATCAGCCTAATATCAGTGGTAGGGAAACTTCTAGAGAGAATAATGAGGGACAAAATTAATTGTTACATTGAAAAATATGGCTTAATAAATGAAAGTCCACATGGATTTGTTGAAGGCAAACGGTGTCCAACTAACGCGGTTGAGTTCTTCAAAGAAATAAGGGAGAGGGTTAATGAAGTTGGTATTGTTGATGTTGTGTATGTGGGCTTTCAAAAGGCATTTGATAAAGTGCCACACAATAGACTTGTTAGAAAAATTGAAGGCCATAGGATTAAAGGGACAGTGGCAGCATGGATACAAAATACAAAAGAGACAAAACAGAGAGTAGTAGTAAACGGTTACTTCTCAAACTGGAGGGAAGTATATGGTGGTATCCCCCGAGGGTCAGTTTTAGGACCCGTGCTCATTTTGCATATATTAGTGTATATAGTGTATCTTGGGTATACTTGGGTATACAGTGCATCATTTTTAAAGCTTGCAGTTGGCACAAGACTTGGAAATGTAGCAAAGAACGGGGAAGATAGTAACAGCCCCTGGTCAGTAAGGTTCTGTCCCGCCAAAGATTCTCTAGACAGGGGAAACTGCCTCTCAGAATTATATATGTTTCAATGAGTTCACCTCCCAGTCTTCTAAACTCCAGAGGGTATAGGGCCAGTCTACTCAATCTCTCCTAGTAGAATAATCCTCTCATCCCAGGAATCAATCCATTCAGGACTTCTGATTGAAGATGGTTGCAAACATTTCAGCCTTGTCTTTTGTACTCACATGCTGGTCTTTGCCATCATTGAGGATGGGGATATTCATGGAGCCTCCTCCTCCCGTTTACTGTTTAATTTAACAGCACTAAATGTGGCAGACCTGCAAAGCTTTGATGTGATCTGTTGGTTGTGGGATCACGTAGCTTTGTCTGTAACATGCTGCTTCTGCTGTTTTAGTGTGTATGCATTCCTTTGTTGTAGCTTCACCAGTTTGGCACTCAATTTTAGGTGTGCCTGATGCTGCCCCGGCATGCTCTTCTATACACCTCATTGAATCTGGTTGGTTCCCTGGCTTAATGGTAATGATAGAGTGAGGGATATGCTGGTCTGTGAGGTCACAAATTATGAAGGAATGCAATTGTACTGCTTCTGTTGGCCCACATTGTCTCATGGATGCCCAGTTATGAGCTGTTACATATGTTCTGAATCTATTCCATTTCGCACAGTGGTTAAAAGAACGTGCATTTACATAGTGCCTTTCATGACCACCAGAACGCTTTACAGCCAATGAAGTACTTTTATAGTGTAGTCGTTGTTGTAATGTTGTAAGGAAACATGGCAGCCAATTTGTGCACAACACTCAAGAAGTTCGACACCATCCAGGACAAAGCAGCCCGCTTGACTGGCACCCCATTCACAAACATTCACTCCCTCCACCACCGATGCACAGTGGCAGCAGTGTGTACCATCTACAAGATGCACTGCAGCAACGCACCAAGGCTCCTTAGACAGCACCTGCCAAACCCGCGACCTCTACCAACTTGAAGGACAAGAGCAGCAGATGCATGGGAACATCACCACCTGCAAGTTCCCATCCAAGTCACACACCATCCTGACTTGGAACTATATCGCCATTCCTTCATTGTCGCTGGGTCAAAATCCTGGAACTCCTTTGCTAACAGCACTGTGGGTTTACCTACCTCACATGGACTGCAGCGGTTCAAGAAGGCAGCTCACCACCACCTTCTCAAGGGCAATTAGGGATGGGCAATAAATGCTGGCATAGCCAGTGACGCCCACAGCCCATGAATGAATAAAAAAAAATATTGTTGCTCCTCATTTTTCCTTCCAAAATGCATCACTTCATACTTCTCTGCATTAAATCTCATCTGCCATGTGCCTGCTCATTTCACCAGTCTATGTCTTCCCGAAGTCTGTTACTATCTTCCCCGTTCCAGAACTAAGGTTCATAGCCTCAGAATAAGGGGTCGTTCATTACAGAATGAGATGAGAAGAAATTTTTTCACTCAGAGGGTTGTGATTCTTTGGAATTCTCTACCCCAGAGGACTGCGAGTGCTCTGTCACAGAGTACACTCAAGGGAGATTTTTGAACTCTAAAGGATATGCGGATTGAGCAGGAAATTGGAGTTGAGGGCGAATATCAATCATGATCTTATTGAATGGTGAAGCTGACTCGAGGGGCCGTATGGCTTACTCCTGCCCCCATTTCTCATGGTCTCATATGGATGATTCACCTTGGCCTTCTCCTGAGGTCCCCAGCATCACAGATGCCAATCTTCAGCTGCGGTATCAAGAAATAGCTGAAGGTACTGGATACAGCAAAGGCTATGGGCCCTGACAACATTAAGATTGTAGTGCTGAAGACTCGTGCTCCAGAACTAGTCACACCTTTATCCAAGCTGTTCCAGAACCAGCGACAACACTGGCATCTTCTCGAAAAAGTAGAAAATTGACTAGGTATGTCCTGTCTACAAAAAGCTGGAGAAATGCAATCCAACCAATTATTGCCCCATCAGCCTACTCTCAATCATCAGCAAAGTGATGGAAGGTGTCATCGACAGTGCTACCAAGTGGCACTTACTCTCCAATAAACTGCTTACCAATGCTCAGTTTGTACTCTGCCAGAGGCACTCAGCTCCAGCCCTCAATACTGTCTTGGTCCAAAGATGGACAAAAGAGCTGAATTCCAGAGGTGAACTGAGAGTGACAGTCTTAACATCAAGGCATCATTTGACCAAGTGTGGCATCAAGGAACCTTAGTAAATAGGAAGTCAATGGGAATTGGAGGTAAACTGGCTGGAGACATACCTAGCAAAAAGGAAGATGGTGATGGTTGTTGCAGGCTAATCATCTCAGCCCCAGAACATCACTGCAGGTGTTCCTCAGGGTAGTGTCCTCAGTCTAACCATCTCCGTGGGGATGTTCGCTGATGATTGCACAGTGTTCAGTTCCAATTTCAACTCCTCAGATACTGAAGCAGTCTGTGCCCACATGTAGGAAGACCTAGACAACATTCAGGCTTGGGCTGATAAGTGACAATTAACATTTGTGCCACACAAGTTCCGGACAATGACCATTTTGAACAAGAGAATGTAACCACCCTCTTTTTACGAGAAACAGAATTATCATTGCTGAATCATCCACCATCAACGTCCTGAGGGCTACTGTTGACCAGAAACTTAACTGGACCAGCCATGAAAATACTGTGAATACAGGTGTAGGCCAGAGGCTGGGGTATTCTGTGGTGATTTACTCACCTCCTGATTCCTCAATGCCTTTTGACAACCTACAAGGCACAAATCAGGAGTGTGATGGAATACTCTCCATTTGCCTGGATGAGTGCAGCTCCAACAACACTCAAGAATCTCGACACTATCCAGGACAAAGCAGTCTACTTGATTTGTCACCAGATCCATCACCTTAAACATTCACTGCCTCCATCACCAGTGCACAGTGGCAGCAATGTGCCCCATCTACAAGATGCAGTGCAGCAATTCACTAAGCCTCCTTCAATAGAACCTTCCAAACCCACAACCTATACCGCCTAGAAGTACAAGGGCAGCAGGCGTGTGGGGACACCACCAAGCCCCACAACATCCTGGAAATATATTGCCTTTCCTTCACTGGCACTGGGTCAAAAACCTGGATCTTCCTTCCTAATAGCACTGTTGGTGTACCTGCACCACATGAACTGCAGTAGTTCAGGAATACGGCTCACCACCAACTTCTCAGGGCAATTAGGGATGTGCAATAAATGCTGGCCTTGCAGTGAGGCTCACATCCCGTGAATGAAGAAAAAAAATTACTTTATCCAAAACTGTATTCATAACTCCCTAGCCATAACATCCCAACTATAACTTTCATTTCTAGTAATTCAGCAATCTATTTATAAAGCCAAGGTTCATATATGCTTTTTAAAAATCAACCTTATCAACTTATCCTGCCATCTTCAAAGGTCCAATTTCCTTTTGAAAACAATGATTGTCTCCGCTTCCACCACCCTAGTGGGCAACAAGTTCCAGGGCATTACCACCCTCTATGTAAAATTGTTTCCTCACATTCCCCTGCATCTCTTGCCCAAATCTTCAATATGTGTCCCCTAGTCCTTGTACCATTAGTTAATGGGAACAGTTTTTCCTTGTTTAACTTATCTAAGCATGTCATAATCTTGTACACCTCTATCAAATCTCCCTCAATCTCCTTAGCTCCAGGGAGAACGACCCCGGCTTTTCCAACCTGACTTTGTATCTAAAATCACCCATCCCTGGAACCATTCTGGTAAATCTCCTCTGCACCCTCTCAAGGACCCTCACATCCTTTCTAAAGTGTGGTGACCAGACTGGACAAAATACTCCAGTTGGGGCCTAACCAGAGTTTTATTAAGGTTCAGCATAACTTCCCTGCTTTTGTACTCTATTTATATTTTGTACTTTCGGCCTCTATTTATTATGAAGCCCAAGATTCTAAATGCTCTGCTAAACACTCTTTCAACATCTCCTGCCACCTTCAAAGATCTATTTGTCTGCACCCCAGGTCTCTCTGTTCCTGCACATTCTTTAGAACTGCACGATTAAGTCTATATTGCCTTACCCTACCCCTTTTGCCAAAATACATCACCTTATGCTCTTCTGTATTAAATTCCATCTGCCACCTGTCTGCCCATTCTTCTAGCCTATCTATGTCCCAGTAGTTTCATGGTCACTGAGACAATCCTTTTATTCCATATTATACCATATCATTAGTCCAGTTCTCAGGATTACTAGTCCAGTAACATAACTACCTACCATCACATTATAGATGAGAAATATTAATTAGTAATGCAGAATGAAGACTAGATGTAGGCTGTCCACTCCCTCTCGGCTCAGCTCCAGAACACTCAACTACCCTCCCTAACCCCATTCTTGTTGGCATCATAACTGTTCCATCACATGAGGTCTTGTTCCTCCCATTCCTGCCATTATCTCTCCGCACTGAAAAGTCTAACCTCAACTACTTCATCCACTTTATCCAGTGTCCCATTCGAACCTCCGCTTTCTAAAGAAACTCAACTCCATGTACGTTTTCCCACCTCTCCATGTTTAGATCCCATTGGTCTAATTTCTGTCCCAATCATTGTATTGAGAGCACTCCGGGCAGTGTTACCAACAACATTTTGAGCAAATGCATTATTGCTCCTCATCTTCCTTGATATCTCTCTGCTGACTCTGACACAGTTGAAGGCACTGTCTTCCCCCAAAGCTTCTTCTCCGTGTTTTACTACTGCAACACTTCACTTGCATGGCCCGTTCCTACTTCCTTGACTCCTTCTGGCCAATTCCAACATGGCCAGCACATCTGCTGTCGTGGCTTATCCTCCAGTGCCATGTGGTCACCTCCTTGCCCATTTCCTATTCCTTAATCACATGTTCTGTCTGTGACATTACAAGTAAGCAGCGAGTAAGCTGTCATATGTATATTGATGATACCGAGCTCTGTGTCCCTACTACCATCTTTGATTAATGACTATTGCTGCCTGTCCTCAATAATAACACTGAAGGTTTGTTAAGAGAGCAACTGAGGTTTACTGTGATCTATGGAAAACAATGGAAGTGGCAGTAGATGCCAACCTTCTTGTCTTTGCTGTTACATTTGCCAAAATTTTGCACCTCAACATATAACCTGAGTAATACTGCATGCAAGCAGAGTATTTAAAAAAAAGACTTGCATTTATTTGGCCTTTCATGAGCACAGGGCATTCCAAAGCACTTCACAACCAATGAAGTACTTTGAAGTGTAGTTACTGTTGTAATGTAGGAAACATGGCAGCCAATTTGCACACAGCAAGCTCCCACAAACAGCAATAATGACCAGATAACCTTTTTTTTGTGATGTTGATTGAGGGATAAATATTTACAAGGACACTGGGGATAACTCCACTGCAAAATAGTACCATGGGATCTTTTACATCCCATTGAGGGGGTAGACAGGGCCTCGATTTAACATTTCATCCAAAAGGCAGCACCCACTTACTACAATACTGGAAGGTCAGCCTTAATTTTTGTTCCCACATCCTAGACCGAGACTCGAACCCACAGCTATTGAAGCAAGAGTGCTATCACTAAGCCTACTCACAAACAGAAAGACATTCTCTCCTCTATGAAGTAGCCAGCATTTCCATTTAATGGTGTTGAACTCAGTTTTCAATCATTACTGATCATAAATGGCTAAAGTCTATTTTCCACATTGCAAAATCAGAGTTACTTGCTCAGATCGGAAGATACTGTGCACCGTACCACATTACAGCCACGCTTAAGATAAACTCAGCAGATTACATTTCTCTATGCCCTCTGCCAAATCAAAGTCCACAAACTAACAGGATAGTGAGCTTTTTAAAAAATTCATACATAGGATGTGGGCGTCACTGGCTATGCCAGCATTTATTGCCCATCCCTAATTGCTCTTGAGAAGATGGTGGTGAGCTGCCTTCTTGAACCGCTACAATCCATGTGAGGTAGATACACCCACAGTGCTGTTAGGAAGGGAGTTCCAGGATTTTGACCCAGCGACAGTGAAGGAACAGCGATATAGTTCCAAGTCAGGATGATGTGTGACTTGGTAGAGGTCGCAGGTTTGGAAGGTGCTGTCTAAGGAGCCTTG
The DNA here is from genome assembly GCF_036365525.1 of Heterodontus francisci. Classification (NCBI taxonomy): domain Eukaryota; kingdom Metazoa; phylum Chordata; class Chondrichthyes; order Heterodontiformes; family Heterodontidae; genus Heterodontus; species Heterodontus francisci. The sequence continues at coordinate 32,405,222 of NC_090381.1, read as the reverse complement.
GTGCATTGCTGCAGTGCATCTTGTAGATGGTACACACTGCTGCCACTGTGCGCCGGTGGTGGAGGGAGTGAATGTTTGTGAATGGGGTGCCAATCAAGTGGGCTGCTTTGTCCTGGATGGTGTCGAGCTTCTTGAGTGTTGTTGGAGCTGCACCCATCCAGGCAAGTGGAGAGTATTCCATCACACTCCTGACTTGTGCCTTGTAGATGGTGGACAGGCTTTGTGGAGTCAGGAGGTGAGTTACTCGCCTCAGGATTCCTAGCCTCTGACCTGCTCTTGTAGCCACGGTATTTATATGGCTACTCCAGTTCAGTTTCTGGTCAATGGTAGCCTCTAGGATGTTGATAGTGGGAGATTTAGTGATGGTAATGCCATCGAATGTCAAGGAGAGATGGTTAAGGTTCTCTCTTGTTGGAGATGGTCATTACCTGGCACTTGTGTGGCACAGATGTTACTTGCCACTTATCAGCCCAAGCCTGGATACTGTCCATGATTTGTTGCATTTCTACACGGACTGCTTCAGTGTCTGAGGAGTCACGAATGGTGCTGGACATTGTGCAATCATCAGCGAACATTCCCACTTCTGACCTTATGATTGAAGGAAGGTTATTGATGAAGCAACTGAAGATGGTTGGGCCTAGGACACTACCCTGACGAACTCCTGCAGTGATGTCCTGGAGCTCAGATGATTGACCTCCAACAACCACAACCATCTTCCTTTCTGTTAGATATGACTCCAACCAGCAAGGGAGTTTTCCCCCTGATTCCCATTGACTTCAGTTTTTCTAGGGCTCCGTGATACCATACTCAGTCAAATGCTGCCTTGATATCAAGGGCAGTCACTCTCACCTCACCTCTTGAGTTCAGCTCTTTTGTCCATGTTTGAATCAAGGCTGTAATGAGGTCAGTGGCTGAGTGGCCCTGGTGGAATCCAAACTGCGCGTCACTGAGGAGGTTATTGCTAAGCAAGTGCTGCTTGATGGCACTGTTGATGACACCTTCCATCGCTTTACTGATGATTGAGAGTAGACTGATGGGGGAGTAATTGACCGGGTTGGACTTGTCCTGCTTTTTGTGTACAGGACATACCTGGGCAATTTTCCACATTGCTGGGTAGATGCCAGTGTTGTAGCTGTACTGGAACAGCTTGGCTAGGGGCGCGGAAGGTTCTGGAGCACAGGTCTTCAGTACTATTGCCGGAATTTTGTCAGGGCCCATAGCCTTTGCAGTATCCAGTGCCTTCAGTCGTTTCTTGATATCACGTGGAGTGAATCGGAGTGCAACATCAAATATTATCTTAATTTCATCTTTTCAACGCGAGAGATCAAATAATGATCCAAACTTGCAGGTCATCAGAATGCGGAATGATCTGACAATATTAATGTGACCCAGGACTCGATATCAACGTTCAGAATCATTTTTCAATATCTCTGATGTGCTTACTATTTTAGTGGACATTGAGGTAGTTCTGCAAGGTACAATGTTCAGGCATCAAGGGTGAAAAAATATGGCTTTTCGAGATAGATATATTGTGAAGACCTGATTACTACCTGTCTTCCCTGTCCATGCATGCTGTCTGGCAACAAAACTCAGCCCCGACAGATGTTACAATTATTTGTAAAAAGGTAGGACATGGTTTCTGTGCTCCTTTCTCCTCCGGAAGTCATCTCCTTGCGATAATTTACATACCCACTTGTACATTTCATGAAATCTACAATAGGAAACATGCTTTGACCACTGTTGACCACGCTGATTTAGAATACCTGAAATGACTAAAATTCAGGATGGCATTGTTTTGGCAGATTTCTGCAGAAATAATTCATATTATCCTTAAATAAAGACCAAACTATTCATGGAGAGCTGTTTATGCGCTGGTTTATTGGAGTTTGTGATGAGTGAGCTGTTTATGCCCTGCTTTACTGGAGTCTGTGAGGACAGGGCTGTTTACTCCCAGATTTAACCTCAGGCAGTAAGTATTAGAAGTATTTAAAACAGGAACTGCATTGCACAGGACATCTGTCTGGGATGAGGTGATGGTTTAGCGAATATCTTATAGGAAACTCTTTGCGTGCAGTTCTGAACCACTTCCCTTTGAGTAATAAATCAGTATAGTTCTAAATGTGCTGTAGCTGCACGTCATTGAGTAATAACAAAAGCTTCAAAATCACTCAGCTATTTTGTTAATAAGGTGGTTAAAGATTGAGAACATTAATTTACTGTAACAACACACTCAAACTGCAGCATACCTACAAGTATCACAATCAGAAACTCCTTTCCAAAACCAAATATAGAAATGGTTCCCTTTTATCGCTCAGAGTTTGATTTCCTGTTGTTCGCTGTTACATGTTGAAATTTTTTACGTAACTTATTAACAGCGGACCTGGCAGAGGCCGAACGTGTCAGACAGCCAACAGCCACAGTGCTTGATGGAAGAGATGGGTGGTGCCAATGGTGGTAACAGACCATGGACAAATAGTGGCGATAGGAGGGTGGATGCATGTTCTAGATTTTTTTTTCTTCCATTCTCCAATATGCCATGGCCGAGATTATGAATATTCTGCGTGTGTAATTGTGGGCATTAATCTTCACCCAGGTCACAGTGCATTCACACTTCCCTGTCTGCCATGTCTAACCCCTTCCCCGCCTGTCACAACTTTCTCCTCTACCCCCATCCTCAAATCAAAATTGTTGACTCATGCTGGGGTATGGGTTCCACAACTACCCTTCAGTAGCTTACTCAAATAACAGTGCATAATCAGACATGGAGTGCACCCTAACGTGGAAATTCTCTGATCACTTCGTGGAAATGGAGTAAGTGCTGTGCTGCTCCACCTTATTGGACACTTGGAATGCACTGCCTGAAGAGGTGGTGGAGGCAGGAACCCTCACAACATTTAAGAAGTATTTAGATAAGCACTTGAAATGCCATAGCATACAAGGCTATGGGCCAAGTGCAGGAATATGGGATTAGAATAGTTGGGTGCTGGATGGCCGGCATAGACACAATGGGCCAAAGGGCCTGTTTCTGTGCGGTATAACTCTATGACTCTATGACCTTATAGTAGTCACCAGGAGAAAGGGAGTGTTTGGTCATTGGCATATTGCTAGGGGGTCCCCCTTGGTCTGTAGGAGGAAGGGGAGGAGGACACGAAGCCAGGCAGAGCATCACCAGCTGCTGCAGGAGAAGGGGACAGCAGAGCGATGTGGAATCCTTCCCCTCTGTGCATACAAGATCTCCCTCCTTCTCAGAGCCTCCCACCAGGATCTCCAGTGCCACATACGAGAACCTGTGCACAGTCTCACTCGGACGCTGTCATCCTGAAATATGCCACTGTGTACCAGTCAGAGCATCCCACACCTTCAGTGGAAGTGGGTGCAAGGAGTCCACATATACTGCTCTATGTAAATTGGGCCTAATCAGCACTTGAGAGCTAAACCTGCAGCTATATTGGTGTTCAAAATCATGAGGGGTCTGGACAGAGTACATAAGGAAAAACTGTTCCCTTTGGTGGAAGGATCAAGAATTAGAGGGCACAGATTTAAGGTAATTGGCAAAAGAAGCAATAGCGTCATGAGGGAAAACTTATTCACGCAGCGAGTGGTTAGGATCTGGAATGCACTTCCTGAGAGTGTGATGCAGGAAGGTTCAATCAAAGCATTCAAAAAGGAATAGGATTGCTATCTGAAAAGAAAGAATGTGCAGGGCTACAGGGAGAAGGCACTAGGTAAATTGCTCTTTCAGAGAGCCAGCACAGACACGACGGGCCCAATGGCCTCCTTCTGTGCTTTAACAGTTCTGTGACAGCTCTGTTTCAACTCCTCCAAGCAAGTTCAAATTATGCTGATCAGCAATTAGGCCTAACATTTCATGCTAAAACCAGACTTTCAAACAGGCTTACAATAGCAAAATACTGCGGATGCTGGAAATCTGAAAATAAAAAAAACAGAAAATGCCGGAAATTTTCAGCAGCTCAGTTGAAAGGTCAGCAACCAGAAACCTTAACTATGTTTCTTTCTCCACAGATGCTGCCTGACCTGCTGAGTAATTTCTGGAATTTTCTGTTTTTATTTCAAACTGGTGGGCTAGATATTCATCTGTCCCAATTTCTGGACGTGGGCCATGATTCACAGTGCACCTGCGCCCGTTCAGTTCGAGGTGGGTAAGATACAAAATTGGTCTACCTGCCTCATCTGAATGATTTCAATGCAGGAGCCTGGGCCTCCAGCGCAGGTCTCCTCTTTGCAATGCTGCCAGCGTGGTCTACACACAGCAGGTGGAGCTGGCAACATTGTTTCCCAATCACACGATACAGGCAGTCTGCTTTTTCTTAAAGGCAGGATGCCTCTTAAAGGCAAAATGGAAAAAAAGTTTGCTAAAATGGAAAATATTGAAAAATAAACATCAGGGTGCCTTGAAGGATCCAGAGTGAAGGATGTGGCTAGAGACATTAGTAGTGAGGGTGGGCAACAGGACAGACGCCGTGGTCCTGCGGGGGGCCAGGAGAACCTCAAGGACCACCCTGAGAAGGGAGTGGGAGCAGGTGGCCAGAAAGATCAATGTCTGGAGTCTGGACCCAAGGACCTGGCAGCAGTGCCACAAGAAGGCCAATGACCTCATGCAGGTGGTCAACATCAGTGAATGTAATTTCACATGACATCTCCTACCCACTGCTCTACCAACCTCTCACACTGCTCAATGCAGCACACCCCCATTACTCAAACAGCAACCCTCATGCCGATCATCCAGATTTTCCACCTCACCCTCACATACCTACCAATGCTGCCAGCCTCACACCCACCTCTCGCTGCCTTCAGATACCTCCAGCTATTCAGCTTTGGCAGGCCCATCACCCAAGCACAGCTTGACACAATCACTGACATTCTTCCCTCTCTCTTGCAGGACAAGCTGCTACACAATAGAAGGTAGCACAGCAGAACTGGAGGAGGACAGGACACCTGGATCTTCTGAGTCCTATGGAGGAGTTGGCTCTCAGCATCATGGTGCCAGCTGTGAGGGGATCGTAACATCTGAAATCACTGAGAACAGTGAGGATGATGGCATCTTCCTGCCTTATGCCCCTTCTCAACTCCCAGCACACCTCATCCTGCTACCTGGCATGATGAACAAGCTGCTGATGACGTGACCAAGGAGGACCTCTTGCATTAAACCCCACCCGCTTCCCTCACCCCAAACTTCCTCTTCTGATTTTCTGCTTTCAGACACTCAAGACCTGCCACCTGCCCAGCTGCAGCAAGTCCAGGAGGAGAGAGAGCAACTGCACAACACTGATGAAGAGGCCCGATCACTTGATATCACACTTGCAGCCATTAGTTCTCATACTGGCACTGCACCTACCTTAGATGCTGGTATAAAGTTGGGATCAGCACATGTTGAGACATCTGGGCTTGAGTGAGCTGCAGCCAGGTCAGGGGTAATGGATGTTTTGTTTGCCAGCTCACCAGAGGGCAAGGTTGCAGATGAGTTCTGCTACAGAGGACTCAGATGAGGACCTCAATGGGGCAGCATACAGGACAGTGCTGATGGGCATGCGTACTGAGATGCTGGATGTATTGGCTTGCCTGCTAGACAGCAACCTGTCAAGAGCATGGAGGAGTCTGGCTCCAAGTTGAAATACTGCATCACACGGAGTTTGCTCTCTCTGTAGCCTCTGCTCCATCTCCCTTTCATGCTGCAGACCCAGAGGGACTGCTACTGCTGTCCCCATACCTGTTGCAGCCTTTGTGTGGACAGGTCACCTACTCCTCTGCCATCCCTGTGAAAATGCAGGAGCACTCTCTGGACAATCCAAGAACTTACCTCAACACCTCCAGAAACACTCCAGAGTACTTCCAGGCACCTTCCAGTGGAAGAAGTTCCAAAAATTTTGCTTACCTTCTATTGGGGTGCCTCGTCCTTTAAAGAATACTATTACAGGGCTTATCTTTCTGCCTCATCCTTTTTTTCATTTCTGGACAACGAAAGCATTGCTCGGACCTGTGCTGTCCAATATAGATTGGGATAGTCGTCGTGTAGAGGGCAGATAGGGGCAAGAGTTCCTAGAACGTGTTCAGGAAAATTGTCTACAGCAGTATGTTTCCAATCCAACGAGAGAGGAGGCTCTGCTGGACCTGGTTCTTAGGAATGAGGTGGGCAAGTGGATCAAATATCAATGGGAGAACATTTAGGGGACAGTGATCAATGTATCATAAGATTTAGGTTGGCTATGGAAAGGGACAAATAACAATCTAGAGTAAGAATAATTAACCAGGGGAAAGCCAACTTCAATGGGTAAGAATTGATCTGGACTGAGTAAATTGGAATCAAAGGTTGGTAGGAAAAGTGGTAGCCTAATAATGGGCTACCTTCAAAGAAGAGATAGTTCGGGCACAGTCAAGGTATATTCCCTGAAAGGGGAAAGATAAGGCAAAAAAATCTAGAGCTTCCTGGATGACAAAAGAGATAGAGATTAAGATGATGAAGAAAAAGTGCACTTATGACAGATGTCAGATAGATAATACAATGAACAACCAGGCTGAATATAGAGGGTTCAGAGGGGAAGTGAAGTGGCAGATAAGAGAAGCAAAGAGGAAGTATAAAAAGAGACTGGCAGCTAACATAAAAGGGAATCTTAAAGTCTTCTATAGGTGTATAAATAGTAAACAGGTGGTAAAAGGAGGAGTGGGTCGATTAGAGAACAATAAGGGGATTTACACTTGGATACAGGGGAACTGTTGAGTTGCTAACTGACTACTTTGCATCTATATTTACTAAAGAAGATGCTACCTAAGCCACGGTGAGAGGAGGAAATTAATACACTAGAAGGATTTTAAATTGATAAGGAAGAGGTATTAGATAGGCTATCTATACTTAAAGTTGATAAAGCACAAGGACCAATGAGATGCATCCAAGGATGCTGCGGGAAGTGAGAGTGGAAATTGTGGAGGCACTGGCCATAGTTTTCCAGTCTTCCTTAGACTCAGGGGTGATGTCAGAAGACTGGAGAATTGCAAATGTTACACCCTTCTTCAAAAAAGCGTGTGGAGACAAGCCCAGCAACCACAGGCAGTCAGTTTAACTTTGGTGGTGGGGAACCAATAATTTGGAACAAAATTAATAGGCACATGGACAAATGCGAGTTAATTAAGGAAAGCCAGCAAGGATTTGTCAAGGGAAAATCATGTTTAACTAACTTGCTGGAGTTTTTTGAGGAGGTAACAGAGAGGGTTGATGAGGGCAATGCTGTTGATGTGGTGTACATGGACTTCCTGAAGGCATTTGATACAATGCCGTCACAACAAACCTGTGAGCAAAGGTATAGCTCATGGAACAAAAGGGATGGTAGCAACATGGATACAAAATTGGCTGAGTGACAGGAAACCAAGAATAGTGATTGATAGATATTTTTTGGGCTGGAGGAAGGTTTGTAGTGGAGTTCCCAGGGGTCAGTTTTGGAACCTTTGCTCTTCTTGATATATATTAATGACCTAGGCCTTGGTGTACAAGGCACAATTTCAAAATTTGAGGATGATATGAAACTTGGAAACATTGTGAACTATGAGGAGGATAGTGTAGAACTTCAAAAGGACATAGACAAGTTGATGGAATGGGCGGACAAGTGGCAGATGAAGTTCAATGTGAAGAAATATGAAGTGATTCATTTTAGTAGGAAGAACATAGACCGAAAAGATAAGATAAAGGGTACAACTAGAAAAGGGGTGCAGGACCTCTAGGGTTGTAATCTCGGGATTACTCCCTGTGCGACGTGCCAGCGAGGCTAGAAATAATAAGATAGTGCAGCTGAACACGTGGCTGAACAGCTGGTGTAGAAGGGAGGGTTTCAGATATCTGGACCATTGGGATCTCTTCAGGGACAGATGGGACCTGTACAAGAAGGACGGGTTGCATCTAAACTGTAGGGGCACAAATATCCTGGCTGCAAGGTTTGCTAGCGTCACTTGGGAGGGTTTAAACTAGTGTGGCAGGGGGTGGGAACCAGAGCAGTAGGACAGCAAGTGAAATAAATGAGGGAGAACTCATAAATAAGGCCAGTAAGACTAAGAGGAAGAGCAGGCAGGGAGATGTTGCAGAGCACAGAGGGACTGTTGGTCTGAAGTGCATTTGTTTCAATGCGAGAAGTATAACAGGTAAGGCAGATGAACTTAGAGCTTGGATTAGTACTTGGAACTATGATGTTGTTACTATTACAGAGACTTGGTTGAGGGAAGGACAGGATTGGCAGCTTAATGTTCCAGGATTTAGAAGCTTCAGGCGGGATAGAGGGGGATGTAAAAGGGGTGGGGGAGTTGCATTGCTGGTTAAGGAGAATATCACAGCTGTACTGCGGGAGGACACCTCAGAGGGGTCATGCAGTGAGGCAATATGAGTGGAGCTCAGGAATAGGAAGGGTGCAGTCACAATGTTGGGGGTTTTCTACAGGCCTCACAACAGCCAGCGGGATGTAAAGGAGCACATATGTAGACAGATTTTGGAAATATGTAAAGGTAACAGGGTTGTAGTGGTGGGTGATTTTAACTTCCCCTATATTGACTGGGATTCACTTAGTGCGAGGGGCTTGGATGGGGCAGAATTTGTAAGGAGCATCCAGGAGGGCTTCTTGAAACAATATGTAGATAGTCCAACTACGGATGGGGTCATACTGGACCTGGTATTGGGGAATGAGGCCGGCCAGGTGGTCGAAGTTTCAGTAGGGGAGCATCTTGGGAACAGTGACCTTAATTCCATAAGTTTTAAGGTATTACTTGTGGATAAGGATAAGAGTAGTCCTCGGGTGAAGGTGCTAAATTGGGGGAAGGCTAGTTATAACAATATTAGGCAGGAACTGAAGAATTTAGATTGGGGGCGGCTGTTTTAGGGTAAATCAACATCTGACATGTGGGAGTCTTTCAAACGTCAGTTGATTAGAATCCAGGACCGGCATGTTCCTGTGAGGAAGAAGGATAAATTTGGCAAGTTTCGGGAACCTTGGATAACGCGGGATATTGTGAGTCTAGTCGAAAAGAAAAAGGAAGCATTCATAAAGGCTGGAAGGCAAGGAATAGACGAATCCCTTGAGGAATATAAAGACAGTAGGAAGGAACTTAAGCAAGGAGTCAGGAGGGCTAAAAGGGGTCATGAAAAGTCATTGGCAAACAGGAATAAGGAAAATCCCAAGGCTTTTTATACGTATATAAAGAGCAAGAGGGTAACTAGGGAAAGGGTTGGCCCACTCAAGGACAGAGGAGGGAATCTATGTGTGGAGCCAGAGGAAATGGGTGAGGTACTAAATGAGTACTTTGCATCAGTATTCACCAAAGAGAAGGACTTGGTGGATGATGAGCCTAGGGAAGGGAGTGAAGATAGTCTCAGTCATCTCATTATCAAAAAGGAGGAGGTGTTGGGTGTCTTGCAAAGCATTAAGGTAGATAAGTCCCCAGGGCCTGATGGGATCTACCCCAGAATACTGAGGGAGGCAAGGGAAGAAATTGCTGGGGCCTTGACAGAAATCTTTGCATCCTCATTGGCTCCAGATGAGGTCCCAGAGGACTGGAGAATAGCCAATGTTGTTACTTTGTTTAAGAAGGGTAGCAAGGATAATCCAGGAAATTATAGGCCAGTGAGCCTTACGTCAGTGGGAGGGAAATTATTAGAGAGGATTCTTCGGGACAGACTTTACTCCCATTTGGAAACAAACAGACTTATTAGTGAGAGGCAGCATGGTTTTGTGAAGGGAAGGTCATGTCTCACTAATTTGATTGAGTTTTTTGAGGAAGTGACGAAGATGATTGATGAAGGAAGGGCAGTGGATGTTATCTCTGGACTTCAGTAAAGCCTTTGACAAGGTCCCTCATGGCAGACTGGCACAAAACGTGAAGTCACATGGGATCAGAGGTGAGCTGGCAAGATGGATACAGAACTGGTTCTGTCATAGAAGACAGAAGGTAGCAGTGGAAGGGTGCTTTTCTGAATGGAGGGATGTGACTAGTGGTGTTCCGCAGGGATCAGTGCTGGGACCTTTGCTGTTTGTAGTATATATAAATGATTTGGAGGAAAATGTAGCTGGTCTGATTAGTAAGTTTGCGGATGACACAAAGGTTGGAGGAGTTGCGGATAGTGGTGAGGATTGTCAGAGGATACAGCAGGATATATACCAGTTGGAGACTTGGGCGGAGAAATGGCAGATGGAGTTTAATCCGGACAAATGTGAGGTAATGCATTTTGGAAGGTCTAATGCAGGTGGGAAGTATACAGTAAATGGCCAAACCCTTAGGAGTATTGACAGGCAGAGAGATCTGGGCGTACAGGTCCACAGGTCACTGAAAGTGGCAACACAGGTGGATAAGGCAGTCAAGAAGGCATACGGCATCCTTGCCTTCATTGGTCGGGGCATAGAGTATAAAAATTGGCAAGTCATGCTGCAGCTGTACAGAACTTTAGTTATGCCACACTTAGAATATTGCATGCAATTCTGGTCGCCACACTACCAGAAGGACGTGGAGGCTTTGGAGAGGGTACAGAAGAGGTTTACCAGGATGTTGCCTGGTTTGGAGGGCATTAGCTATGAGGAGAGGTTGGATAAACTCGGATTGTTTTCACTGGAATGACGGAGGTGGAGGGGCGACATGATAGAGTTTTACAAAGTTATGAGCGGCATGGACAGAGTGGATATTCAGAAGCTTTTTCCCAGGGTGGAAGAGTCAGTTATTCGGGGACATAGGTGAGGGGGCAATGTTTAGAGGGGATGTGCGAGGCAAGTTCTTTACACAGAGGGTGGTGAGTGCCTGGAACTTGCTGCCGGGGCAGGTGGTGGAAGCAGGTACGATAGCGACGTTTAAGAGGCATCTTGACAAATACATGTTTAGGATGGGAATAGAGGGATACGGACCCCAGAAGTGCAGAAGGTTTTAGTTTAGGCAGGCATCAAGATCGGCGCAGGCTTGGAGGGCCGAATGGCCTGTTCCTGTGCTGCACTGTTCTTTGTTCTTTGTTCTTTGAACGGAGGGACCTGGGTGTATATGTGAATAAGTCATTGAAGGTGGCAGGGCAGGTTGGGAGAGTGGTTAATAAAGCTTACAGTATCCTCTGCTTTATTAATAGGGGCATAGAGTGCAAGAGCAAGGAAAATTATGTTGGATTTATATACGACACTAGTTCGGCCTCAGCTGGAGCATTGCGTCCAAATAATTCTGGCTGCTCTACTTTAGGAAAGATGTGAGGGCATTGGAGAGAGTACAGAAGAGAATGGTTCCAAGGATGGGGAATTTCAGTTATGAAGATAGATTGAAGAAGTTAGGACTGTTTTCCTTGGACAAAAGAAGGCTGAGAGGTGATTTGATAGAGGTAATCAAAATCACGTGGTGTCTGGACAGACTAGATCGGGAGAAACTGTTCCCATTGGTGGAAAGATCAAGAATGAGAGGGCACAGATTTAAGGTAATTGGCAAGAAAAACAAAAGTGACATGAGGACAAACTTTTTCATGCGGTGACTGGTTAAGGTCTGGAATGCACTGGCTGAGAGTGTGGTGCAGGCAGGTTTAATTGACATATTCAAAAGAGAATTATACTGCGATCTGAAAAGGAAGAATTTTTAAGGTTACGGGAAGAGATTTTTTCAGAGTGCTGGTGCAGACACAATGGGCCGAATGGCCTCCTTCTGTGCTGTAATAATTCTGTGATTTTGGTACCCTGGCGTCCCATCAACAAGTTGGGATGTGTGTTGTCAGGATAGTGTCATTTTCATTTGTTTGGGCACATACACTGGAAGGGGTTGCAAGTGCCCATATAAATGATGGATACCATGCAGGGAGCAGCCCATGGGTTTTTTTTTTCATGGGTGTGGACAAGGCCAAATTTATTGCCCATCCCTAATTGCCTTTGACAACTGAATGGCTTGCTAGGCCATTTCAGAGGGCAGTTTAGAGCCAACCACATTGCTGTGCATCTGGAGTCATATGTAGGCCAGACCAGGTAAAGACCGTACATTTCCTTCCCTAAAGGTCATTCATGCGCTAGATGAGTTTTTATGAAAATCGCTGATGGTTTCATGGCACCATTACTGAGACTAGTTTTCAATGCCATCGAATTTAAATTCCACCAGCTGCCATGGTGGGACTTGAACCCTTGTCTGCGTGGCATTAGCCTGGGCCTCTTGGTTACTAGTTCAGTGACATTAGCACAGTGCCACCGCCTCCCCTATGTTAGTGCTGCCTGCCTCTAAAGAATGAATGAAAGTCTGTGTAGTGCCACAATACACCATTGAATTTCTCACCCTGGAGTTTCTTTTGGCCCCAACGACCCCTGTGTCTTATTAGCACAGCACCCATTTCATGTCCGTTTTTACCCTTTCACTAAAATAACCTCCTTAGAGATTTAAAATTAAACAGGACAAGGGGTCTTATAATAAATGTTAGGTATATAATTCAATAGAGAACCAAGCTAAATACAGAAATTACAGGGGAGAACTGAAACAGGAAATGAGGGGCAAAGAGAATGTGGAAGAATAGATTATCAGCTAACATGGAAGAGAAACCAAAAGTCTTCTATAAACATATAAATAGTAAAGAAGTAGTCAACAGAAGTGTTACGACCAGGTGAGGAAGGGGTCTCAGGCTTCCCTCTTTCCCCTTCTGTAGTTTGGCCGTAACAGAGTTTATCTTTTAAAACAGTGATTTTAACTTACCACCTCATGAGCCCTTACTCACTGCACTCTCATTACAATTGCAAATGAACCAGACAGGTTTTCTTAGGTTTAAACAAGCAAGGTGTAAGTTTATTAACCTTATCACTCGAACCTGGTTAAAATTACTAAAATACGCAATGGAACGACGCTTGCATGCATACGAGAGGCATACCCACACAAATAGATACAGAGGAGAAGGAAGAATTGGGGGGAGGTGGTGGTTGAAGTAGAGTTTGTAATAACTGGAAAACAGCTTCGGTTCTTAGTATCCTTGCAGTAGTGTCCTTGATTGAAGTGACAGTCCGAGAGTCCTCGCTGGGGCTGGTGCACAATTTCAGGCTTGTTTCTCTGGTACCAGAAGGCCGAAGAGGTGCTTTGTCTGTAGTCTTGAAGTTTAAGCTGCACCATGGATTCCCTGGAACTTTGCTGCAAAGAGAGACAGAAAGAGAGAGAAACTTTTCTTCTGCCAGTCCAGTTGCAGTCTGTTTCCTGTCTGTGAGGCACAATTCAAAAAAGCCCCAGTCTTACCAGCAGGTAGGTCAATGTGACCATCTCTTTGTTTGAAACAACAGCTTCTCGGAGGGTTGTGGGATTTCAAAGACTTTCAGACATACTTGGTGGGGGGTGGAGTTTGGCTCTTACAAAGTCCAAGGCTGTCAATATTTTTTGATCATCACTATTGACAAACCCATCTTGCTATTTGAATCAGTGAGCACTCCCATTGTCTCTCTATTCGACTGTCTCTCAGCGAGTCTTTGTCTTCTCAGAATGCTAATATGCAACCATATTTTCAGCTGGATAGTTCTGCTTTTTTAAACAAGTTATTTGCAATGTCCAGTAAAAAGGTTTCAAGTGGTGTTCCATATGACAAAATTAATATGTTTCCATTTGACAGGTGTGATTTCCGTCACAGAAGGGTAGGATTGATTAAGAACCAAAATGGAAAACTCCTTCTGGAGGCAGATAGCAGGGCTATGGTCTTAAATGAGTACTTTGCATCTGTCTTCATTAAAGATGAGGATGCTGCCAAAGTCACAGTAAAAGAGAAGGTAATAGACAAATTGGATAGAATAAAAATAGATAGAGGAGGTACTTAAAAGGTTAGCAGTGGTGTAAGGAGAAAAGTCACCCAGTCGAGATGGAATGCATCCTAGGTTGCCGAGAGAAGGATGGAAATTGCTGATCCTCCTTAGAAATGGGATTTGAGGATTGAAACTGTTACGCCGCTCTTTAAAAAGTGGCAAAGGGATAAACACGGTAACTACTGGCCAGTCAGCCTAATTTCAATAGTGGGGAAACTTTTAGACAATAATCCAGGCCAAAATAAATTGCCACAATAAAAATCATGGGTTAATAAATTAAAACCAGCATGAATTTGTTAAAGACAAATCATATTTGACTAATTGATTAAGTTCTTTGACTAGGTAACAGAGAGGGTTGATGAGGGTAGTGTGGTTGACATTGTGTACATGGACTTTCAAAAGGATAAAGTGCCACATAATAAATCTATTCGCAAAATTGAAGCCCAGAGGATTAAAGGGGCAGTGGGAGTGTGGATAAGAAATGGATCAATTTACTCTGCAGTACAGGATATGTAGAGATCAGTTTATCCTTCAGTATAGGTGCCTAAGCATATTGATGAAGACAACCAGGGCAATGGTGGTCTTGCCTTTGTCAAGGACATGTGGCTTTCAGAAGCAACCCTTGCACTTTCCCCCACCCACCCACCTGGATCTTAGATAAGGCCCTCCCCTGGCCCCAAAGACTCCTGCTGCAAAGGACTAGCCATCACCTTTGAACCTCCTACCCAGAAGGTGGCACCCAGAAAGATAGAGAATGTTAGGTCCAAAGTAGATATAAAGAAGGCATCACAGGTTTAGGTGATAATTGCAAGCAGGATCAACCAAACACATTAAACACTGTTAGATACCTTAGTACCAATGACCAGTATTCAGAGGGTTACTTAACAGATACTAATGTGGTAGGTATATTGAGAGTCTTCTGTTCTGATGCAAGAGCCCAGGTTGCTATCACAAGCATGTAGTGGGCAGAGAACCATATTATCAGAGGTTGTCCTTTATTAAGAATTCCTATAGTCCTCTTGCTGTTGGCACGGGCTCTTCATCATGCTCCTAGTTTTGTAAAACTTTGGACTCCTGAGCCTGCTAGCCTTGATTTTTCTGATTGGCTTCTTCAGCCTCTAAGATGAAGACCCCAATGGGAAGATTGTGAAGGATGCAGCAAGTCATAATGATACAGGACTCTCTTGCAGAACTATACACTAGTTCCATTCCACTCCCAAATTAGTCCAAACACTAGAATAGAGCCTTGAAACACTTAAGTCAGCCGTGGCTCAGTAGTAGCACTCTTACCTCTGATTTAGAAGATCATGGGCTCAAGTTCCACTAAAGAAGCTTGAGCATATAATCTAGGATGGCACTTCAGTGCAGTACCAAAAAACTACTACAATGTTGAAGGTGTTGTCTTTAGGATGTGACATTAAACCGAGGTCCTGTTTGCCTCCTCAGGTGGACGTTAAGAATCCCAAGGCACTATTTCAAAGAAGAGCAAGAGAGTTCTCTCCAGTATCCTGGCCAATACTTATCACTAAAAATGATGATCTGCCATTGTCACATTGGGAGCTTGCTGTGTGCAAACCGGCTACTCTGTTTCCTACAAATGACTACATTTTGGAAGTTCTTCAGTGGCTGTAAAACATTTTGGATGTATTGGTGTTGTAAAAAGTGGTATATAAATGAAAATTATTTTTCCTTTCTTTCAAGATGCCAATGGTTTGCTGCATACCAATCCACATGGCGCTATGCGCTTCATTTGATGCCATTTTCTTGGGTTTTGCCCTGGAGCTATGACTCATTGCTATATGACCTGCAAATAGCCATCTTGAACCCATAGCTTTGGCTGGGAAACATTTCTAAGATATTTGACTGGCTTATCATAAAGGCATTATGACACGGTAGCAAGTGTCACATACCCAATGATGTGTTTTTCATAGCAAGCAACTTGAACGTTTAGTAACTGTGCCTCTTGTCTATTGCCAAAGTTCATGTAATCCTGCAAAGAGGGTAAAATGGTGACCTTGGCCCCTACATCACTGGGCCCCTAGACCAGGACAAATACCAACAGTTAGTGAAACTGGGTGGCACTTTCCAATGCTGCCTTTTCACAGGGAATGGGATGAACTGCCCAGGTCGCCTACACAGAGCATCTGGCACCTGCTTAGTCCAGCATAGGCTGACCGATGTAGTGCATATTCCCCAAAGTAGACTGAAAAGCTCTAGTAGCATAGAAATTGAGTGCTGCTGTAATTTTGACCATCACTTGGCTATGGCGGATGAAAGCACCAAGTCAAGGGATTGTATTTGTCACTATCTCCGTCACTGTCTCCTTAGGAAACCAGTCTTCCAAAGCACTGGTTTACAGATGTGATACAGCAGATGTCTGTGGGTTCATGCCAGCTTATGTTGCTGTTGTTTTGCCAATCTCGCATAAATTCCTAGAAACTTCCTGCACAGAAAGAAACCATTCAGCCCATGTCTCCAGGCTTCCTTATCTTCCTCCTCCTCACAACTCAGGTAGAAGGGGATTACTAGGGAGGGCAAGGCAATAGCTACCACAGATTAAAGGTGGCTGCCTCACAGGCAGCACCCCCAAGCACCATCCTCCAGTCAACAAAATGCAAGTGCCTAGACCTCAATAACATCTGCAGCAATCAGATGGTCGCCAAGCAGCCTTCTCTGTTCATCAGCAACTTGGGCAATCTGCATCAACACTGATTACAGGGGAGAGGTAGCCTGGGATTGGGGAGAGAAATGGTGTGCTGAACAAGGATTTTAATGGCAAGGACAAGGTTTCAGTGAGTAATGCAAGGAACTGGGAACAGGAGCAGCAAAAACCCTTCTGGGCCCAATAGAGTTTCAGGTCTCAGCCTGTCCAGCAGATGTTTTCCTACTCTTAGTGCTGAGGCAGCACCAAACAAAATTGATCAGAAGAAAATCTACATACGGTTACATAAGATAAATGGCACAGAAATAGGCCATTCAGCCCATCAGTCCATGCCAGCATTTATGCTCCGCTCGAGCCTCCTCCCATCTTTCCTCATCTAAACCTATCATCGGAACCCTCTATTCCCTTCTCCCTCATATGCTTCTCTAGCCTCCCCTTAAATGCATTTATACTATTCGCTTCAACCACTCCATGTGATAGCAAGTTCCACATTCTCACCACCCTTTGGGTACAGAAGTTTCTTCTGAATTCCCTATTGGATTTCTTGGTGA
The DNA here is from genome assembly GCF_036365525.1 of Heterodontus francisci. Taxonomy (NCBI): domain Eukaryota; kingdom Metazoa; phylum Chordata; class Chondrichthyes; order Heterodontiformes; family Heterodontidae; genus Heterodontus; species Heterodontus francisci. Next base: position 32,388,249 of record NC_090381.1, on the reverse strand, counting down.
CTATACAAGATTGATGGCCTTTAGTTTTGCTTTCCCACAAGAGGAAACATTATCTCTGTATCCACTCTTATCAAAACCTGTCATCATTTCAAAGAGCTCTATGAGGTCTCCCCTCAGCATTCTTTTTTCAAGAGATGTGTTTGGACCAGGTGAGAAAGAGGTCTAGGGTTCCCTTTCAGCCTTCACATGGTCTTGCTGTAACAGGGTTTTATTTTTTTAAACACACTTTTTAGCTCCCCCTTGGTGAATCCATATTCACCGCTTTCCAATTATAAGGCAAAGAAACGAGGACAAACTGGCTTTCTTAGGTTTACAAAAGAAAAGTGAAATTTATTAAAACTTAAACTTAAACTCTAATTCGCTTAACGCCTACGGATACGTGACACGCCTACGCCAGCAATATACACATGCAGATAGGGACAGAAAAGAGCAGAAGAAAAAAATTAAGTGGAAAGGTTTGAGGCAATATCTGAAGAGTTGTTACGATTCTTCGAGCTCACAGTAGAGTCCTTGCTTGTTGGTAATTCTTGCTTTTCGTTGGGGCCCAGTATTCTTCTTAAACCTTGTTCACTGTAGGAGACTGTTCTCTCTTGGGGTTCATGTGTCTTCAATGGGTCTTGGAGTTCCGTGAGAAAGAGATGGGAGCAGACAGGAGGAGAGGAGGTCTTTTCCAGTTCAGGAGCAAAGAGCTTTCTGGCAGTTCAAACACTATCTCTACAATTTAAAACTCCCTAAGTTGGCCAGCAGGGTGGTCATGTGACCAACTGGTTTGACCAGGTCTTTTCTGTGTATTGTATGAGAGCAGGGGATAGCTCCTTTGTGCCAACACTGTCTGCTAATATGCAAAAATGTCTTTCCTGCCAGTGGCCTGGCAATTACTTGTAACAGGCCTTCTCTTCTTTCCAGCAACAATTTGAAATTTAGTGTCCATGTGGTGAAATTAACGTGCCTCATTCTTGGCAGGTGGGGGCCTGCATGACAGAAGAGACTCAGCCTGGTTTCCTTCCCTGATATGTATACCATCGTATTTCTGGTATCATCCTTCTAAATCTTCTCTGCACCCTCTCCAGGGCCGCTATATTTTTTTTTTATAATATGGCAACCAGAACTGCATGCATTACTCTAAGGTACAATAGATGTTTAGCATAATTTCCTTACTTTTCAATTCTATGCCTCTCTAGAAATAAACCCTAGTGTTTGGATTCCTTTTTTTATGGACTTGCTGTCTAATGCTGAATGCTGGCTATAAGATCAACAGGGATATCACAGCCAAGCTCGATCCTGCCTTGGAAAGATGCCCACAGATACACATTTCCAGCAGGGGTCACTGGATAGTGAGCATGAATGGGAACTTCAGCAGCCCTGGGCACCGAAGCTAATTATAGTGCCCCAAATGCTGCGGTCATGTAACTCAGCACACACCAAGGATTGGGCCTGGGCCCTTCCGGATCTGTATGGCTCAGCATCATGTTTGGTGGTGCATCCATCCATGGAAAGTAAGGAATCCATCTTGAAAGGAGGCTACAATGGTAAAAGCCTGCTGGTATATTTTATGTTTGACAGTTAGATTCACGCTCAGGCACATTATAAGTTCATAGAAGCAACAATTTCACAAAAATGTTTCTGTTGAAACTATGGAAACACGAAGGGGATGAGGTTGATCTTGGGGGAAATGTAAATTGGACAACAGCAAATTGGCACCCCTCCCATTTTATTTTCCATCCACTTCAGACAGGTACGTTAGATTTAATTAGGTAAAGAAAATCTTTTTTCTCTCACTTCTTGCAAATACAGTGGTTTTGAAATTCAAGCTGCACAGGGAACAATCCTTGTGCCTGAATGGATAGGTCCTAGCCCACCTGACATTAGAACGTCGACCTCACTATCATCTAACCGGCAAGTTATAATGGCTGTCCTTGGGCAGAGTAGAGGCATCAAAGAGTCACTGGCAGTGGTCTTCAGGTAAGTCCTCCCAGGGGTGTAGGAGCAATGGCGAATGGGAGGGATGGTAAAGGTGGCAGAGATTGGAGTGAGTAAGTAGAAATGGGGAAGGGGGAAGTGGTGACTTATAGTGGACTGTCTGCTTTGAATGTGGAGTAAGGAGAAGCAGGCTCCACATTGAGATAAGTATATTTTTAAATCTTACCTTTTTGACAGCGGCCTGCAGCAGTTCCTTTAAGACTGCCTCAGGGTATCTCAGTATTGCAGATGCACCTCCAACAGATGTTCGGCCTATTATTTGCATATTTGCAAAGAGCCGAATACTGTTTCAGTCAGTGGCCCTGGCTCTGTTTTTTTCCGTCTGTACCAATATGGTATTTTCTGCCCATCCTATTGGAGACTGTTTAGTACTTGAAAAACAGGAAATGCGTGATCAGATTTCTAGGCCAGTTCCTTTATGTCTCATTAACAGTCATATTCCTTACTCCATCAATAATCTTAGCCTCATTATCTTCTGTGGCCTCAACAAGAGCTCCCACCATTCCCATACCACTGACGATGCCTCCAGGAAGTTTGGTTTCATTGATCATGCCAAACCACTTCCTTTTCTCTCAATAACTCCTAACTCTCTATCAAGCTCAAGTGCACCCAAGATGTGAATTCTGCTCCCAAATATAGGGAGGCTTTTCTAGCATATCTCTTGCACTCCTGGACAAGATAAAAGGAGAACTAGGTGTCTGGCAGCTGAACTTTCCTGCATCATTAGCAACCTCCACTGACTCCACCACAACATTTCTTGCCTCACTATTTTATCCATACTATTACTCAGTGCTCCTCATGAAAATACTTCCCGAATTCCTCTAATGTCCATCTTGCACACTCTTCTCTCTCCTTGTGTCTACACTGTGTTGAAATCAAGATTCATCAAACATACTCCTACTCCACATGATTCTGACCCAGGAGGTTAAAAGTCCTTAACTCATCCTGTCTTCCCTTCTTCTGAAGTTACCTGACCATTACTTCCAATTTCGCCTCATCTCTCTTAATGTTGGTTTCCCAGTTGAATAAAGCATAAAGTATCATGTTGTAACAGTGCTGCTGAAAGCAGATATTACATTTAATGCAGAAGGAACTTCAATGGGAACTTGCTAGAGAGTTAGATGTTGTTGAGGGGAAAGGAAGTGATTGGCATGAGCGATGAAACCATACTTCCTGGAGGCAACTTCAGTGATGGTGGGGTGGGGCAGGAGGGGGGTGGGGGGAGGTGACGGCGGGGGCAGACATGAGAGCCAGAGGAGAATGTGTGATAGAGAAGGGTGGAGCATCCAAGTTGAGATGTTGGAGCTACTTATTGGATTTGCAATGAAATTCGTTTCAAAGAAACTCAGTTTGAAGAAGTGAAAGCAACAAGATTTTCATTATCTGATTACAGAGCAAGGAGAGGATCGTGGGCTTATAATTCAGCCACTGCACAGTGAAGAGGAGTGTTGATGGTCCATGGTTAAATACACTTTTTAACATTATTTACAGGATGCAGTGGCTGCAAAGTAGAATTTATTGAACAGCATGTTGCCGCTGTTCCCGAGGTATAAAAAGTAAACATACGAACATATGAATTAGGAGCAGGGGTAGGCCATTCAGCCCTTCGAGCCTCCTCCGCCATTCAATAAGTTCATGGCTGAACTGATTATTCCACATTTCCAGCTACCCCTGATAACCTTCCACCCCCTTACATATCAGGAATCTATTTACCTCTGCCTTAAAAATATTCAAAGACTCTGCTTCCACTGCCTTTTGAGGAAGAGAATTCCAAAGACTCCTGACCCTCTGAAAGAAAAACTTTCTCCTCATCTCTTTCTTAAATGGATGACCCCTTATTTTTAAACAGTGACCCCTAGTTCTAGATTCTCCCACAAGGGGAAACATCCATTCCATATCCACCTTGTCAAGACCCCTCAGGATCTTATATGTTTCAATCAAGTCGCCTCTTACTCTTCTAAATTCCAGTGGATACATGCCTAGCCTGTCCAATCTTTCCTCATAAGACAGCCCACCCATTCGAGGTATTAGTCTAGTAAACCTTCTCTGTACTGCCTCCAACACATTTACATCCTTCCTTAAATAAGGAGACCAATACTGTACACAGTACTCCAGATGTGGTCTCACCAATGCCCTGTATAGCTGAAGCATAACTTCCCTACTTTTGTATTCAATTCCCCTCACCATAAATGATAACATTCTATTAGCTTTCCTAATTACGTGCTGTACCTGCATACTAACCTTTTGCAATTCATGCACTAAGACACCCAGATCCCTCTGCATCTCAGAGCTCTGCAATCTCTCATCATTTAGACAATATGCTTTTTTTATTCTTCCTGCCAAAGTGAACAATTTAACACTTTCCCACATTATGTTCCATTTGCCAGGTCTTTGCCCACTCACTTAACCTATCTATATCCCTTTCACAAGTCCTCTTCACAAGTTACTTTCCTACCTATCTTTGTGTCATCAGCAAATTTAGCAACCATACCTTCGGTCCCTTCATCTAAGTAATTTATATAAATTGTAATCAGTTGAGGCCCCAGCACAGATCCCTGTGGCACACCACTCGTTACATCTTGCCAACCAGAAAATGACCCATTTATGCTGACTCTCTGTTTTCTGTTAGCTAACCAATCTTCTATCCATGCCAAAATGTTACCCCCTACACCATGAACTTTTATTTTCTGCAATAACCTTTGATGTGGCACCTTATCAAATGCCTTCTGGAAATCTAAGTACAATACATCCCCTTTATCTGCAGCACATGTAACTCCCTCAAAGAACTCCAATAAATTGGTTAAACATGATTTCCCTTTCACAAAACCATGTTGACTCTGCCTGATTACCTTGAATTTTTCTAAATGCCCTGCTATAACATCTTTAATAATAGCTTCTAACATTTTCCCTGAGACAGATGTTAAAGCTAACTGGCCTGCAGTTTCCTGCTTTCTATCATTCCTTTTTTGAATAAAGGAGTTACATTCGCTATCTTCCAATCTAACGGAACCTTCCCCGAATCTAGGAATTTTGAAAAGTTGAAACTAATGCATCAATATCTCAGTAGCCACTTCTTTTAACACCCTTGGATGAAGTCCATCAGGACCAGGGGACTTGTCAGCCCACTGCTCCAACAATCTGTTCAGTACCACTTCCCTGGTGATTGCAATTTTCATGAGTTCCTCCCTCCCTTCCATTTCCTGACTTACAGATAATACTGGGATGTTACTTGTATCCTTTAATAATGAAGACCGATGCAAAATATCTGTTCAATTCATCTACATCTCCTTATTATCCATTATTAATTCCCCAGACTCACTTTTTATAGGACCAACGCTCACTTTGTTAACTCTTTTCTTTTTTAAATATCTATAGAAACGCTTAATATCAGCCTTTATATTTCTAGCTAGCCTTCTCTCATACTCTAATTTTACCTTCCTTATCAATCTTTTAGTCATTCTTTGCTGTTTTTAAATGATGTCTGATCATCTGACCTGCCTCCCATCTTTGCGCAATTATAGGCTTTTTCTTTAAGTTTGATACTATCTTTAACTGTTGTAGTTAACCATGATGGCGGGTGCCACCCTTGGAAATTTTCTTTCTTGTTGAAATATATCTATTCTATGTATTCTGAAAGATCCCCTTAATGTCTGCCACTGCATCTCTATTGACCTATCCCTTAACCTGATTTTCCAGTTCACTTTAGCTAGCTCTGCTTTCTTGCCTTCATATTTGCTCTTATTTAAGTTTAAAATGCTAGTCTTGGACCCACACTTCTCTCCCTCAAACTGAATGTAAAATTCAATCATATTATAATCGCTGCTACCTAGGGGTATCTTAACTATGAGGTCATTAATTAATCCTATCTTGTTGCACAATACCAGGTCAAGTATAGCCTGCTCTCTGATTGGCTTCAGAATGTATTGTTCCAAGAAATTATCCCAAAAACATTCTATGTATTCCTCATCTAGGCTACCTCTGCCCATCTGATTTTTCCAGTCTATATGTAAGTTAAATCCCCCATAATTATCGCTGAATCTTTCTGACAAGCTGCCATTATTTCTTCCTTTATACCCCGTCCTACAGTGTGGTTAATGTTAGGTGGCCTGTACACCACTCCCACAAGTGACTTCTTGCCTTTATGATTTCTCATTTATACCCAAACTGCTTCTACATCCTGGTCTCCAGAACTTAGGTCATCCCTCTCTATTGCACTAATACCATCATTAATTAACACCTTTTCCTAGCTTCCTGCCCTTCCTAAATGCCATGTACCCTTCAATATTCAGGTCCCAATCTATGTCATCCTTCAGCCATGTCTCTGTAATGGCTATCAGATCGTACTTATTTATTTCTATTTGCACTCTCAGTTCATCGGTTTTGTTTTGAATGCTACGTGCATTCAGATAGAGTCTTTAGTTTTGTCCTTTTATTATTTTTGTAACCTCCAGCCTTATCTGTTGATTTACTCTTAGATTTATACGCTCTGTCCCTTCCTGTCACAGTCTGTTTATCATTTCTCACATTAATATTTTCTCTCTTGCCTTGTCTCCACTCCTTGATTTACCATATCTTCCCAAATTTGATCCCTTGCCCCCAATATTCAGTTGAACCTCTCTACTTCCCTAGTTATGTGGCCCCAGCACAGTTCAGGTTTAGACCGTCTCAATGGTACAGCCATCACTTTCCCCAGTGCTAGTGCCAGTGCCCCATGAACCGGAACCCACTTCTACCATACCAGTCTTTGAGCCCCGCATTAATTTTTCTAATCTTATTTGCCCTATTACAATTTTCACATGGCTCAGGTAATAATCCAGAGATTATTACCTTTGAGGTTCTGTTTCTTAATTTGGTGACTAGTTCCTCATACCGACTATGCAGAACCTCTTTCATTGACCTGCCTATGTCGTTGGACCTCCCCCTCCCACTATAAGTTCCTCTCCAGCCCTGATCAAAGGCGGAGGCTCCTGATTCCTGCCTGCTGGGTCCCCTTACCTGCCTCAGCTGCAGCCACACTCTCCTGTCCCTGACCACTGACCAAATCAAAAGACCCTATCCTAAGGGGTGTGACCCCCCCCCACCCCGGTACAAAATGTCCAGGTAACCTCCCCCTCCCTGATGTGTTGCAGTGTCTGCAGCTGGGCCTCCAGTTCACTGACTCTGAGCCGAAGCTCTTCGAGCCACAAACACTTACTGCAGACATGTTTGCCCTGGATCACACTGGCATCCAGGAGCTCCCACATGCTGCAGCCTTGTCATATCACCTGTCCTGCCATCCTTAATGTGTTTTAATTAACTACTTAATTATTTTATTCAATTATTTATTTTATTTTCCTATTTTTTATATATTTTATTAAGCTTACCACTAGTTCCTTTACTATTTCAAACATTAGGATTAGAATGGACCTTAATTACTTACCAGATACTCACCAAACAGGTAGCTTCTTCCCAAACCAATCACCTACCTGCTTGCCTGTGATGTTTGATGCCATGTTTGATTGAAATTAAATTAAATTAAATTAAATTACAAGCTTACCTGTATACGCACCCCGGTGTCTCTCTGTTTCCCTGCTCTCTCTGTTGAATTTGATGTCACTCTAATGTCGCTTTCCAATTTTCCCACGATGCTCCTCTCTCTCTCGCTCTGTCTCCAGTCTCAAATCATAGCTAAAAGTGCCTTTTATCAAACCACAGGTTTACAAATGGGAATCGAAGTCGTCTTTATCACTGTCTTCTGGAAGTGTTTCAGCATTGACTCTTTTGAAGAGGGTTACATTTCTCTTCACAATGTAGTTTCTTCTCTTTGCTATGATCATGCTTCCTTTTCTCTGAACTACTAAGCACTCTTGGGTCAAATGGTGAGCTAATTTTCTGCTTAATTCGGCTGGGTTCTCTTCGTCTTTGCCTGGTTTGTATATTAGTTGATGGTTGTATGTTTTCGTTTGCCGAACCAGGACTTCTTTTGTCTCCTTCTTTTATCTTGCTATCTTTTGTCTGCGTCTTTATCCTCTGTTTTTGACTCTTGCCTCTATCCTTCAAGCGTTCCGTTGAATGCTTAAAGGGTTAAGTAGGCATGAATTGTGGAAGTTTGCACTTTATCTGTCTTCCATTTATAGCAAAGCTTGGTGATACATTCGTGGTTGAATGAGGGGTTGCCCTGTAGGTTCTGAGTTGTCTCGAAAGAGTTGTTCCTCTTTCCTTCAGTGTGAGCTGTTTGTATGGTTTTCATTAGGGTGCGATTAATGCATTCTGTCTCTCCATTCGTTCTTGACCATAAGGGTGTGATTATTCAATGGGTGAATCTTAAATGGGTAGCAAATTTGACAAATTCATGACCGTTAAATGACGGGCCATTGTCTGATCTTACTGTATCCCTTGTCTTGAGAAGACGGCATCAAATTTCGGTAGAGTTGTTCTTGTAGATGTTGATGTCGCTATTTCTACCTCTGGATACCTATTGTAGTCATCTATAATGACGAAAATGTATTCACCAGACAGAACAGTTCCTAAAAAAAAAATCAGCTGATACTTCCTTCCAGGGCCTCTCAGTACCTTCATTCGTTGCAGCTTGGCATGGTACGCATTCTCTTACTGCTTTTTCTACCATTTTGTCAATTCCAGGAAACCATATTTTCTCTCGCTAAAGGCTTTTTGTCTTTACGATTCCTTAATGTGTTGCATGCGTGATCTCAATTGCTTTTCTCCTTAATGGTGTAAGGAGGACAAGTCTGTTGCCTCTGAGTATGAGTCTGTCATGCGCTGTGAACTCATCCTTGCCTGATTGGTAAACTTTTACAACAGGGTGTTTCCAATTGTCAAGCTTCTGTGTTTGTAAGGCTTTCGTGAGAAGTTGTAGCGTTTCATCTTCCCTGTTTCTTCTCTTACTTCACCTATCATCATGGCCTTGGGCACAGTGTGACCGCATATGTAATTTAGGTAGTCAATGTCTAGGTCAGGCTCAGCAGGATTGACTTTGATTGAATTTCTTCTTAAGTCGGCTGGGTTCTCTTCATCTTTTCCTCATTTGTCTATTAGTTGACTGTTGTATGGCATGAGTCTCAATCTCCATCTCTTGATTCTTGTGGACATTGTTTTTTGTTTTGTAAAAATGCCCAGTAATGGTTTGTGATCTGTCACAGCATTGAACTTTGCTCCATAAAGGTATAGGTGGAAATGTCCTCCTCCCCATACAACTGTGAGCATTTCTTACTCTGCCTGCAGATATCTTGTTTCTGTGCCCATCAATGATCTGCTTGTGTATGATATTGGTTTGTTGTCTTGGCAGAGCACGGCTCCAAGACCAACTGGACTGGCATCCACTATCAACTTTGTGTGACTTCTGGGATTGAAATAAGGCATTGTTTGTGTGTTTGTCAAAGCTTTTTTTAAGTTTTGAAATGCCTGCATTCTGCCTTGTCCCATTTCCAATTGATATCTTGTCAAGTGAGTTGTCGAAATTGGGGTTGTGATGGAGGCACACTTTGGTATAAATCTCTCAATGTACAATGCTAATCCTAGGAGAGATTTGACTTGTTTTGCATTCGCAGGAGGATCTGCGTTCAGATTGCAATTTTACAATCTGGAGATAGCCTTTTTTTGTTAAATATGTGCCCATAGTACTTCACTTCCATTGCTGAAAAAATGAACTTGTCTTTATTTAGTCGCAAATTATGTGCTTGGAGTCGATCCAACACTGCTTGTATGTGCTTGCTATGTTCTGCTTGTGTTCTCCTGTATACAATTATGCCATCTGAGACATTCTTGATTCCATTCTGGCCTGTAAGTAGTTCTGCCACTGTTGATTGAAAAATTTCTGAGGCTGTGTTTTCTCCAAACGTTAAGCACTTGTAACTTTTTAATCCAACATGGTACTGAAGGTGGTTATGTATTTACTGGATTTGTCTAACTCAAATTGGTGATATCCAATGGTCAGGTCTAGGGTACTGAAGACTGTTGACCCATTCATATCTTCAATTATCTCATTTAGCGTTGGCACTGGGGGCCTTTCTCGTTTTATCACTTTGCTGGCCTGTTTCATGTCCACACAAATTCATACTTGTCCTGTGGGTTTGGGGGCTACAACAATTGGCTTGATCCATGGCAATGGCCCTTCTATCGTTTCAGTGATGTATAACTTCTCCAGTCTGTCCAATTCTTTCTCTACGTCTTTTCTGGTATGGAATGGAATCCTGTGTTTCCGTTGTTTGGGTTGGACTGACTCATCCATGTGGAACTTGATTTACTTGTTTTTCACTTTGCTGATGCCTTCAAATAAATGTAGATATTTCTTTAGGCTGTCTTCTTTCGTCAGGTAATTCTGTCCTCTGACGGTTTTGATTGTGATCAGCTTCAATTCACAGGCAATTGTAAAACTTAACAGAGTTCCCTTGCTTGTGTCTACAACATGGAACTCAGGCTGACATGTGGCCCTATGGGAGGATTTGAGAATAACGTAGGACTGGTAGAGAGGTATCTGATCCCTAGGAAAAGATTTTAGATATCTGCTTGTTCAATTGCAGTTTCGGTTTTCTCTGTAATTTGTGGAATGTCGGGACACCCATTATGTTGACTGTTGCTCCTGAGCCAAATGCAGCTGATATTGTTGAAATGCCTATGGACACATCACACATGGGGAGGCGTCGATACTTGTGGTTGTGAGCAACAAAAATCTTCTCTCGTGCTACAAATATGTAATCTTCCTTCCAGCATTCAGCTCTATTAATGTGTTCTGAACACTTCGATTGGCAGACACTTGCAAAATGTTCCATTTTTCCGCAGGCTTTGCACTTCTTTCCTTTCCCAGGACAGATTTTGTAATGAGGATATGCAGCACTGCAATGATTGCATGTTCGAATGTGAGGTGATTGTAACCTCTGTCTTGGTCTTCCTTGACATGCCTGTTCCTTGACATGCCTCGGACTTTTCTCTGTGCCCTTGTGTTTGGTGTGTTTCTCTGGTGAAAACCTCCTCTTGTGGCATTCAGGGATTCTGTCAATGATCCTAACCTAGCCTCAGGAGATTCTTGACTTATGTTATTTGCCTCTTTCTCTTCTAAGACTTTCTTTCACTGGTTTCCAGCATTCTTCCAATAGCAAGTGACCTTTGCAAATTTAATGATTCACCCTCTCTGCCTTCTTTGTCTTGGTGATTGGCAGGCCATAATGACCTGGGAGATGATTTCTTTGTCCACGTCTGTGAAGTTGCAATTCTGGCTCAAGCTTCTGAGTCTTGTCAAGTACTGGTCAAGGGTCTCGCACTTGCCTTGTTTTGCTTGCTTGAAGACATAAATTGCATAGTATAAATCTATAAAAGCATATATATAGAAAGAGAGAATACACCATGTGCTAATGTTGCGATAGCGTGTAGCCAGCCAGCTAAACCATTACATGATAAAAATACATAGTTGGTAAGTTGCATTAAAATTTTGGATTCACATTCAATTACCCTTGGAAACTGAAAAGAAATTCCAGAAGAAAAAAACAAAAGCAACTGCTCTGTTGTCTGAATATACTTTTCTTGTAAATCTTGCTATCTTTTATGTGTATTTAAGACCAGAACAAATTAGCAACTGAAAGTAGCAAGAATTGAAGAGGTAATGATGTTATGGACACGTAGTATGATGTGAGTGGTTCCCACTGTTCAACTCCCCACCTGACTACAGCAAATGTTTTGTTATTAGTGTTTAACCCCTTGGTGTTTTTTCCCTCAAATAAACAGACAGTGAAAGGTTTTCTTTTAGGTTTAAAACAACAGAAAATCAAATGTTTATTGATCAATATGCCTCATTCCAAAATTGTCGCAATGGCGTCCACTCATGTATTCGCTCGTGCACGTGCACACGCACACACACGAAGAGACAAATAGAGAGGGAAAAAGGGAAAATTATTTTTAGTGGAGGGAGGTCACGATAAACCTGATGAATTCTCTTGGAAATCAAGTTCTCGATGGGTGCAGGCCAGAGATGATTGTAGATTTCTCTCTTGATTGAAATTTCAGTTGAAGATGCTGGGTCACTTCTAGTTCACTGTTGTCTAATGTAGATGTAGGATTCTACAGCAGGGCACGTGCCTTCTGGCTTGCTGGAAAACAAGCTGCTGGATGTTGTTTCACTCTCTTTCTCTTTGGCTCTCTCTCTCTTTAGGCTGTCTTTTTTTTAAGGTAAAGCTGTGTTACCTCTCACCTCCTGGTAGGAAATGGTCTGGTCTCTTCCCCATGGTGATCACACAATGAACCAGGATGTGGCTACTTCACATCTTCTTTGTTTCAGAAGAAGGCATCCAATTCTGGAAAGTTTTAGGATGGGATGCAATTGACACCTCTTAGCTTTCAATATCTTAGCTTTGTCAGACAGTTTGTATACACAGCGGCCAATCCCTTTTCCTTTCACGCTCATTTTGCACCACTGTTCACTTTTTAAAATAAAGGTTCATTTTTAAAAGACAAAGTCAATTTTTCATAACTCTTCAGAGTTATTTCATAATTTGTATCATTGCACTTCCAGTGTGTGTGACAATAGCAGCTTGTCAAATGTGCAGGAGATCTTGGCTCTCATAGCAACCGTAACATTCAGCACAATTATGAGAACAGAAAACACTGAAACTACACAGTCAGGTCTGTCAACATCTGCAAAAAGAGTAGACAGATTTGATGCTCCAGGTGCAAGACTGTCCCTCACAAACAAAAACATCAATGGTGTCCTAACTGTTTGAAAAGCATCAGACCTTGAAATGCAAAATTATTCTCATGTTGAGTGCCCAAAATGCAAATAACAAATGTCAAGGTACTAGCTCCACCCCAGCAGCAGCACAGATGATAAGATATTCATGGAGCTGTTTGAGCCTCCTCAAACCAGCTGCCGCTTTAATGCTGATTGAAGCTGGTTTCCGGCCAGTAGACCCTTAATGGGAACTAGACACACTTCCATTAACCAGCGGTCTCTTTATGGGCACCAGGTCCGTACCCCCTTCCATTAAATGGTGATTCTGCAATTTTCTCCATTCCTCACCTCCTTCACAACAACATCCTGCAAACTCATCCAGGCTCTGTCACTGCACAAAAGTGAAAGGTCAGATAAAATCCCAGCCTGTCTGCACAAGCGCAGCATGTGGAAATCAGAGCAGTCAGCTGTAGCATGTCAGCACATGCTCTTTCCCCAGTGCTCTGTCCGATCCTTTCTAATTACTTTAGTTCATGGTGATTTTAAATGTCTTGCTCCAAGCCTTTAAACTTGTGTTTTAAAATAACCTAGCAGCATTTAAAATTACCAGAGACCTCAAAACATTTATCACAGATGCTGGTGTCCATGTATAGACACGTTGCCGACTGGTAATTGTTGTGCACACATGATGATTGCTTTTGCTTAAATCTGGAATTGTCAATGCAAGTCTTCTGTATGTTCCTTGGTTGTCCATGTGGTGGTAGCTGTAAAATGTTTTTCTTTCTGTTCCAGCCCATGTTTTCTGTCTATTTCTGTCTACGTTTTCTCTCTGAACTAGTTCTGGTTTTCTATCTTTGTTTATCCTGTATTCTCTGTCCTTGGACCCTTCTATGCCTCGTCTTTTATTTTTTCTCTTTTTTTCCTCCTCTAATCACCAGAAAATATAATGTTGTGCTGGTGAGTCTTAAGGATAGATGCAGGCTTGATATTTAGATTCAACACAATACTCTTTATTACCTTAACTATTTACATTATGTTGTGTATTCATAGTAAAATTAACATGAGGTCTTTACTGGGTACAGCCATGTTGGAAAGTTTTATTTACACCTCCCAACAGAGAGGGCAACAGAGAGGACAGTATGCAAAAGATATCACAATATACCACACTCCCTCCTTACTTAAAAAAAATTATACAGTAAATGTAAAATGGTACATGTACATAATTTCCCAGAATACAATAACAATACCATGAAATTTAACAGGTTGAGTTGCATGCTTGTTACTGTAATCATGGTTAAAACATATGTAACCAATATTTCCAGAATAATTTACATGTTAAAAAATTATTTTTCCTTATTACCAGTATGTCTTTTCAAAAATATTATCATTGACAAAAAGTCATGAAAAGAACAACTTATTTCTTCTCCCTTCCTACATGCTTCCAAATAACCTATCTGGCTTCTTTCTCTTTCTGTCTGGATATCTTCATCCATTTCCATGAGCTTGACTCTGCTTTCCCAACATCTCAGACTATGTCAACCCTGAACTTATACTTTGACTACCAACTCCACTTCATGGTTGGGACTGTGAAATTGTTTGATTAGTCTCAATCAAAGTCCCTGATTCACTTTGCTGTATCGGTGGATTCTGTGATACCAGCAAACTTTCAGTTTCTTGTGACTGGCACGTTCCTCCTGATTTTCCCTTGGAACTGTAGGATCTTGGACTATAGGAGGTTTCCTCTAACAAGAAAATGATCTTTTTAGAATTAGAATTAGAATTAGAACATTACAGTGCAGTACAGGCCCTTCGGCCCTTGATGTTGCGCCGACCTGTGAAACCATCTGACCTACACTATTCCATTTTCATCCATATGTCTATCCAATGACCACTTAAATGCCCTTAAAGTTGGCGAGACTACTACTGTTGCAGGCAGGGCGTTCCACGCCCCTACTACTCTCTGAGTAAAGAAACTACCTCTAACATCTGTCCTATATCTATCACCCCTCAACTTAAAGCTATGTCCCCTCGTGTTTGCCATCACCATCCGAGGAAAAAGACTCTCACTATCCACCCTATCTAACCCTCTGATTATCTTATATGTCTCTATTAAGTCACCTCTCCTCCTCCTTCTCTCCAGCGAAAACAACCTCAAGTCCCTCAGCCTTTCCTCGTAAGACCTTCCCTCCATACCAGGCAACATCCTAGTAAATCTCCTCTGCACCCTTTCCAAAGCTTCCACATCCTTCCTATAATGCGGTGACCAGAACTGCACGCAATACTCCAGGTGCGGTCTCACCAGAGTTTTGTACAGCTGCAGCATGACCTCGTGGCTCTGAAACTCGATCCCCCTACTAATAAAAGCTAACACACCATATGCCTTCTTAACAGCCCTATTAACCTGGGTAGCAACTTTCAGGGATTTATGTACCTGGACACCAAGATCTCTCTGTTCATCTACACTACCAAGAATCTTCCCATTAGCCCAGTACTCTGCATTCCTGTTACTCCTTCCAAAGTGAATCACCTCACACCTTTCCGCATTAAACTCCATTTGCCATCTCTCAGCCCAGCTCTGCAGCCTATCTATGTCCCAATGATCTACATGACACTGATGGAGTTTTTCTCCAACCTTCATTAGATATGTGAATACACTTAGTCTTTTTACAACAAATCCAAACACATACTTCTCCTTATCACCTCGGTGGTTTTTCACCATGACCTTCTGACCAGCACTGAGCTCTCTAAGTTTCATGCCTCAATTATCATGACTCATCTGTGCTGTATCTTGCTTTTCTCTTACCTTGCTATGGATATCTGGCTTAAGCAAACTAAACCTTGTCCTAGGACTGTGTTTAAGCATTAGCTCATAAGATATGCAACCTGTTGTAGACTATGGTTATTCTGTAAGAAAACGGAACATTTTCTAGCCTGTGTCAAAGAGCAGCATAGAAATTACTGCTGAGCTTGTCACCTAGCAAATACTTCTGCAAAGACCTCCTCCCAATTCGTACACTTCTTTCTGCAGCAGTATTTGATGCTGGGTGATACAGAAGTATTAAAGTGTGTTTGACTCCATTCTTGCTCAGAAATACTTCAAACTCTTCTGACGTAAACTGTGGACCATTATCTGACACCAATATTTCTGGCAATCCATAAATTGCAAACCAACTTCTCAAAACCTCAATAGTTTTTGCACTTGTGGTATTGAGCATAAACTCTACATTTATCCACTTGCTATAGCTATCAACCAAAACAAAATACTCTTTCCCTTCCACTTCAAAGAAATCGACCTGTACTCATTCCCACAGTTTTTTTTGTGTTTGACCATAAAATAAAAAGAACTTTGGTTGGATAATTTCTCATTCTGAGACAGACCACAACTTTTTAACCAACTCTTTAATATCTCTATCTACCTTTGGATACCAAAAATCGATTATTGCTACTGCTTTCATATGGACTATCCCTGTGTGCTCTTGATGAAATTCCTCTAACATTTTGTCCCTAAACATTGGCAGAATAATGACTCTTAAACCCCATAGGAAATAGTTTTGATCTACTCTTCGTTCATTTCTACATGTGAAATACTCCTGCAATTATTCATCATCACACTCTTTAGACCAGCCATTCATAACATAATTGAGTACTTTACTGAGCACCACATCCTTGTGAGTTTCTTCAGAAATTTCTCTGGCAGACACAGGCTTGTCATCTGTGTATATAAAGTAATTCACAGGTAACTCAATGGCTAAAATTGTATCAGTCTTCAGTTCCACAATGTCAGGTATACTCTTACTGATCCCTACTGTAAATGACTTGACCCAGTTTAAACATATGTTCCTAAGCCAATTTTTCCCATCAGGGAGATTTTGTTCCCTCCTACTACTACCAATGGCAAGTAATAGGATGCATCATTGTATTCCACCTTAACACTCACTTCACCTAATACTGGAATACTGTTATTGGAACAACTAGTCACTTTCATACCAGTTTTTTGTAAGGGAATGTGACTTAGGCCCTTTGGCCTATCGTGTCTGTGCTGGCTATCAAGCACCTAATTATTCTAGTCCCATTTTCCAGCACTTGGTCCATAGCCTTGTATGGCATTTCAAGTGTTCATCTAAATACTTCTGAAATGTTATGAGGGTTCCTGCCTCCACTACCTCTTCAGGCAGTGTGTTCCAGATTCCAACCAACCTCTGGGTGAAAATATTTTTCCTCAAATTCCCTCTAAACCTCCTGTCCCTTACCTTAAATCTTTGCCCCCCCCCCCCTCCCCCCGGTTATTGACCCCTCTGCTAAGGGAAAAAGTCTCTTCTTATCTAAGCTATCAATGCCCCTCATAATTTTGTATACCTCAATCAGGTCCCCCCCTCATCCTTCTCTGTTCCAACGAAAACAACTCTAGCCTTTTCAGTCTCTCTTCATAGCTGAAATGCTCCAGCCCAGGCAACATCCTGGTGAATCTCCTCTGCACCCTCTCCAGTGCAATCACATCCTTCCTATAGTGTGGTGCCCAGAACTGTACACAGTACTCCAGCTGTGGGCTAACTAGCGTTTTATACAGTTCCTTCATAACCTCCCTGCTCTTATATTCTATGCCTCAGCTGATAAAGGCGCATATCCCATATGCCTTCCTAACCACATCTACCTGTGCTGCTGCCTTCAGTGATCTATGGACAAGTACACCAAGGTCCCTCTGACACTCTGTCCTTCCTAGGGTCCTACCATCCATTGTATATTCCCTTGCCTTGTTAGTCCTCCCAAAATGCATCACCTCGATAACATCAACTTCTGTTTCCATATCTATCATATCTGCATTCTAGGTCTTCCAGGAGCCTGATCTAGCTTTCAGTCTACCACAACCTCGACCTGTTACATTGCTGCAACCTGGAACTTTTCTGTCACCTGGAGCATTACTGTTTTCCCTACTCCTACAAGCCATCTGGATATGACTGACTTTCTGACAGGCATAGCACTTTGACTGGAAATAGGAGCATTTAGATGGTTGGCGTGTTGTGCCTAATACTCACGTACTCTTAAAGAATCCGCGGAATCCGATTGGTGAAAGGTATATCGATATTTTATTCACACACTAAATCATCAAATACAAGCTCTCACTACTTGTGCAGTATCAAAACTCATCAAAGTTACAAGTTCTCACTGCTTGCACAGTATACAACCTGTCAAGACACAAAGCAATCAGTCTCGGACTTGCGGCTGCTCTTCTGTTCTCTGAGCCCCTGGCTCAGGGTTTCTTCTCGAGTGTTCTTCCCCGGGATTCTCGTACCTTCCCCAGTTTCAGTCAGGGGTTAAATCTTGTTTCCAAGACCTGCCCTTCTTACTTACTCATAGGGGTCTGGTATACTGACATAATGATAATTCCTTATTTGGCTCAGTGAGAACCTGTTCAAAACTTCACAGTTTCCCATTATCTACTATGAGTCAAATCTTATCTGGTATCCATAACAACTCCCTTTATCTGCTATGTGCAAAGACAGGGTCTGGTATCATCAATATGTCTTATCTATACTGTTTACAATTCCTCAGCCATCTGTGTGCTATGGCCCCTTACTACTCATCCTCCCTATGCTTTAACACATTATTTATTATTGTATGAGTAGCCCCTTTGTTTTAACTAAGTTTTTATGTGTTTTTACTGGGCCTACAGGTGGCTAGCATAGCAATGATAGCATATAAATTTCTGACTCTGAATCTGTGAACATGGCTGCCTAGTTCCTGCTGAGATCTGGGGGATCTCCCCTGCCAGCTCAGCAAAAGAACTTCCTTGCAATCTGCAGCTATCTCTTCCTGCCATTTCCATGCCTGTGGCCTCATCGCAGGCCTCCTTCCACGTTAGCTTATTGCCTTTACACAATAGCTTGATCTGCATTTTACTGTTCTGTGCCAGATATTCCAATGTTCTTGACCACTCAAAAACCTGTCACAGCATTGGAAGCTGGAGTGCCAAGAAGGAAGAGGCATCACTGGGTGAGGGTGAGAGGGAGTCGGAGTGGCAGACTGGGTGAGAAAAGTTGGAGTGGTAGACTGGGTGAAAGGGAGATGAAGTGGCAGACAGGGTAAGAGAGAAGATGGAAAAGCAGACTGGGTCATAGATATGGATTGACAGACTGAGAGATAGATTGATTGGCAGACTGGGTAAGCAAGAGATCTAGATTGGCAGGACTAAGTAATACAAACTGTGTGAGAGGGAGGTGGTGGCAGAGATTTTCCACTGCTGACAGCAGCCCTACCCCCAACTTTGTGTGCAGATTTTGTGGATGTGGTGAGTTTTTCTCACAGTATTATTAGAACATGGAATGTTTTACCATGATTGACTATTGAGGCACAAACTACAGAATCATTTAAAAGGGAATTGGATAAGAGTGTGAAAATGAAAATTATAAAATAAATACTGAGAAAGGGTAAGAGAACAGGATAACTCCGGTTTAAGAGCTGGCTCAAGCATGGGGAAAGTGGGCCAGAGGTTTCCTTCTGTGCCATAAATTCAATGACAACAATAAGATGAATGGATTGAGTGGGTGACTGAGAATAGTGCACTGATTGAGTTATGGGTGAATGGATTGACTGGGTGAGTGTGGACCCAGTGCACAACTGAGATATGGGTGAATGGGTTGAGTGGGTGACTGAGATCAGTGCACATACTGAGCAATAAGTGACTATGCAATGTGCACAGACTGAGTGATGGTTGACTATGAGAGAGTTGCACTGACTGAGAAATGAATAAACAAATTAACTGCGAGTAGGTGGCCCAGCCTGACATTTTGATCTGTATGCTATTAAAAGTATTTGAGGTTGGGTGTGGTATAATTTCCTGTGCTGGTGGGAGGGGTAATGTGGGTGTTATTGCTGTTATCTGTGGAACACAACAGATAAAAACATTGAGCGTGTCAGAGTATTTGTTTTTTCAAAAGAAAGTAACACCAGAAGTGTACCAGGGCCCAATTCTCACTGATGATATTTGTGCCCAGGGAAAGGGTAAAAACAACTGTACATCTAAATCAGAATTAAGTCCCCCTCCCCCACAAAAAAAAATTCCTGGGCATTGCTCACATGTCCTATTCAGGTTTAAACCTGTTGCTATCCCTTGTAACAGTTTCCCTTGTTTCACAACAAAAAGTTCCTATCAGAAAGATGGGAATTATGCAATTTAGACTTCTGTTTGGACTGAAGCCCAAAGTGCAAATTCTAAATTGTTGCGCTAAAAAGAAAACAGCAAATGCTGAAAATCTACAGCAGATTGATCAGCATCTGAGTGAGGAAGACAGACCAACATTTCAAGTGTTTTGTTCCCTAAAAGTATCAGAACCTCTAGAGAAGAGACTTAATGAGATGCAAATTCTCTTTTTTCCCTTCCAGATACTGATCCATCTGATGTGTCTTTCCAGCGGTTCGTGCTTTTTGCAAAAAAAATGGTCTCTATCAAATTTAGGAACGTTAGTGCTCAGGAACAGAGCAGTCCAGGAATCCAGACCTCCATCTTATAATGCCCTGTGCTACCAAGATCCATCATGTGCTATCATCCACAATATTGGTTATGGGATCTTGAGCAGCAGATGTGCTGCGCATCTGATTAACTGATTCATTTCAAGAAAAAGCGCAGAGTTCTGACTCTTAAAACTAAATCTGATTTGGGGGTCAGTTTGGAGAAGCTCTTTTTTATTTGGTGCAACCTTTCAAAGACTTTCCATTGAATGGTTTGCACTAGCTGTCTTGCCTTCTAGGTGTTCATTTTCTACAAGGTTTGCAGAAGCTGCTGGTCTTCAGGTATTAACTTGAACCTTTTAGGAGGGTAGAGCTGTGCGTCTCTGCATCTGCTCTCCTGCATGGTATGGTTTGAATCAGGAGGATCATTTTGTTCTGGGCCATTACCTGCAGGTCTGAAGACATCAGGAAAATCTATGTGCTGATGTACAACTGACCCAAGATCCAATTGAACAGACCATGGTATGTCAGTTTGAGACCATGGGCTGAATTTTCACTGTGGGGCAGGAAACTGAAACCAGGACTGTTTCTGGATCCCAAACCTGCCCCCGGGGCGAAACAATCACTCATTGGGATTTTGACCAGGGCACCACCACCTGCCGCCACCCCCCCCCCCCACCCCCCCGCCCACCCCCTGCCAATTGGTATGAAGACAGGTTCCTTGTCTAATTAAGGGTGGCGGGCAGGCCCTCTAAATTGGAGGGCCAATCAGAGGCCTTCCAGCTTTAGAGCAGCACCAGGCTGCAGTAAAAGGCATATAACTGAAATGTTGCTTGAACAAGAAGGTGCCCTCTCAGCCACTTTTTCAAACATTTAATTAAAAAATAGAGAGAACAACCAGGGCACAACTGTTGGGGGGGTGGGGAGCCCCACTACAGGGCGGCCTTTGGCTGCACCCCCACCCAGACAGGCAGGGAATGCTTGCAGGCCTGCCTGGAGCACTGGCATCCCAGCCTGCCACTGAGTGACCGCCTCCAGGCAGCTGATCTGCTCCCCCGTCGCATCGGGAAACTGGAAGCCAACTGGAAAATCCCAGTCGGCCTCCTGAACATATCTTTAAAATGCTCTTAATGAGCCTAATTAGCTTTCTGTCTGGTGGGGGCAGGCAGCCCTTCCAGTACCGAACCTACCTCAGCCAAAAAGGCTGATGCTGCGATCGCGGTTGGGAAACTGGCAAACTGGCCAGTTCTGGTATTTTTGGGTCTTGTCCACCTCTGTTCCCGACCACGATGGGGCCTGAAAATCTTGCCTTATATCTTTGACACCTTCACTTCCCTGCACGGATTCTAACAGAACTGCACCATCTGCTGCAGCTTGATTTTCAGACCACACAAAGGAGTGGCATAGCCCTTCCTGTGCCTGTCAAGGTGACATTCTAAACCACACCATCTTCCTTTGCAACAGGCATAACTCCAGCCACAGAAGGTTTTTCTTCTTGCTGGGTAGGTGCCAGTCTAATAGCTTTAATGGAACAGCTTGCCCAGGGGAGCAGCTAGCTCTGGTGCATAAGTCTCACTACAGCCAGGATGTTGTTAGGGCCCACAGGCTTTGCTGTGTCCGTTGCACTCAGCTGCTTCTTAATGTCATGTGGAGTGAACTAAATTGGCTGGACACTGGTATCTATGATGTTGGGGACCTCCAGGAGGAGGCCAGGGAGGATCATCCATTCAGCACATTTGGCTGAAGACACTTGCAAACACTTCAGCCTTATCTCTTGTCCTTGCTTCTTGTGCTCCACCATGGGGTCTGAGAATGAAGGTGTTCATGGAGCCTCCTCCTCCATCTGGTTGTCCATCATCATTCTCAACTGGATGTGGCAGAGATACTAAAGTTTCCTCTGATCTTTTGGTTCTGGAATGCTTAGCTCTGTCTATAGTCTTCTGCTTTTGGTGTTTGGATTCAGGTAGCCCTATGTAGTAGCTTCACTAGGCTGGTACCTGATCATAAGGTATGCTTCCGATGAAGGGTCACTGACCCAAAACGTTAACTCTGCTTCTCTTTCCACAGATGCTGCCAGACCTGCTGAGTGGTTCCAGCATTTCTTGTTTTTATTACATAAGCTATGCTTGCTGTTTAAAGCTGTGCCTGCTGTTGCTCCTGGTGTGACCTTCTACAATCTTCATTGAACCAAAGTTGGTTTGATGGTTGTCAGGGAGTGAGGGGCATGCCAAGCCACAAGGTAACACATTGTGGTGTTATACAATTGTGCTGCCAGTGATGCTCAGATCTGGGTTGCAAGATCTGTCCTTACTACGTCCCACACTCAGTACAGTGGTAGAGCTGCAATGCTACAGATTGTCTTCCTACCCAAAGCTGGCCACCAATAGAGAGAAGAAATATCAGAGCAGGTGATAAGATGTGAAGTGATATCAGTGATAAGCAGAAGTGCATGTTGCACTGCTACTTTAGTGCAAAAAGCAATGAAGGAAAATCTAAGCCATTGGTATTAAGCAGTGCAACTGACACAACAAAGCACATAAAATGTTGCTTTTGTTGTTTGACTGCTAATTATTTCCTGTCATGTTAAGTACGTGGTTGTTTTTTTAGGCCAAATCACTTGGCTGTTTGCTGAACTGAAGATGTTGCCCTAGCATGGGCCATAAAGTGAGTTTGGCAAGTGCAACCCCATTCCTAGTGGGTGCATATCCATGGCACAAAAACTACCCTCAAGCTAGTACTAGTTATTGGTTATTGGTTTAATTGATAGAGGCAAAAAAGGATGGATCTAAGATGTCTGAAGGCTCCACCACTGGAAGTGGAGTGGAGGGAAAGTGTTAAAGGAGCTGCAGTTGCAGGGTGTGTGTGCTGGCATGGAGGGCCTGAGGAGTTCACAGAGGTAGGAAAGGACTGCAGCATGGAAAGAATTGTGAACAAAGCCAAGGATTTTGAATTCAATGTTTTGGGGGAGTGGAGATCAGGAAAAATGGGGGTTATGGAGTAGTGGTTGTTAGTGGTGGAGTATCAACAGAGTTTTGGATATGCTGAAGTTTATGTAGGAGGTGAAGGAGATGAAGAACATTGGAATAGTTGGCCTGAATCTTTATTCCGGTGTTAGGAACCCAATGCTTGGATCACTTCCAACACAGCGCTATTTTTAAATGCAAAGGGCTTAATTGACCAGGGGACGGGAATAGCACCCAATTAATGTGTCAGGAGGACAGCATGGAGGAAGGACTCAGTAAAGGAGGGCCCTTTAAAAAGGCAAGCAGCTGGCATGGCTGGGCTTGCTGCTCACTGAAGAAATGGAGCAGCAGGGGATCTCCACAAAAAGAGATGGAACAGGCAGGCATTCATGGGAGACGCCATGATTTTCAGACGTCCCCCTTGAGGCATTAATGGAGGCTGTCAGTGAGAGAAGAGCCATCTTCCCACCATCTGGGAGAAGGAAACTCTGAAGGGGACAGAAAAGGCATGGATGGAGGTGGCGAATGAGGTCAGTGGCAGGGGAGTGATCCAAAGGATGTGGGTCCAGTGCTACAAGAGATTAAATGACCTCATAAGGTCTGGAAAGGTGAGCAGAGAGTGGCACCGGGATGACAGGTGACCAGCTCTGTATGCAGCAGAATGCAGATGCACTGAACTCGCGGAATGTCCATAGGTCTCCCTAACATTGTCAGAAAAAGTGCCCAGTTTGATCTCTGAGACTGCAGCCAATGCTACGCATAGGGTGATATTCAGAAGGGGGCATCACTGAGAAGGGCACCAGTTGATGTGAATGTCATGTTGGAATAGGTGAAGGATGGCATCATACTCATGAATCTTTCTCTGCTCATCCTGCAGGAAAAGAAAGCCCACAATGCCCATGAAATGGCCAGAATTGGTGGTGGTGTGCCCAAGCTGCACAGTCTAATGCCAATGGAGGAGGCAGTACTGGATATTGCCAGGGTGCCAATGCGCCAGTCCATGGGCAATGGGGAAATGGGAAGCTGAGATCAACAGGGTCATTTTATAGCTCTATCTTGGGGTGAAGGACATGGAGGAGACTCCTGCCCAATGCCCACTTTGGCTCTTCGACAGATGTCTTCTATGGGGTTGGTTGTGTGGGGGCACACGATGACTAGGCCGGGTTCTCATAACTACCTTCTTTTGACTCCCACAGGGCTAGTAGCTAATGGGGAGTGCAGTAACGAAGGACAAACGTCACCATCCTCCTCAGCAGGGGGAGAGCTACTGGACAAGCACCGTCACATCATTCCTCAGCACCTTCCACCAACACAGACACACTGACGTTGGTAGGGGCCACAAACTAGCTTAGAACGTGGAGCACTGGGTGAACCTCATCGCATGTGAGTAGAAGAAGGAGGGTGAGGCAGAGTCAGCTGTGGACATTCCCCCTCGGAGGACGGAGGACATACACAGTGATGCTCCAATGGGAGAAGATGCTGTCACAAACAAGGAGGGTCTTCCTCGAGAACCAGACGCAGATAAATTCCCGATTGTTGGAGACCCCTGAGGAGTTGCAGTACCATGGGCAGGCAATGGAGGGGTCCATGCAGCGCAAGTGCTTCGTAATGACCCAGGGTTTCGAGCGCATGAGCTCCTCCATTGAGAGATTGGGCAACTTCTGGGAGAGCCATATGCAGCGCTACTTTGAGTGGATGCATGAGCAGCACATTGATATACACAGAAAGAGTGAGACTCTCTGTTGCATTGACAGTTCAGTGTCGCTGATGGTGCTGAGACACTCGGAGTGGATGCCAGCTGCTACCCAACCAATGGCCTCATCCAGCATCCAAGGGGCTAGGAAAGGGCTGAGGCAGACGAAGTCGCAGATGAAGAGGTGTCATCCTTCGCTCCTCACCCCCTCTGACTCAGGAACCAGCTATGCCGCAAGGTCCTGTGACACAATGATGCTGGCGCGGCAGCCTGTGGAGGAGCCCCCACGGGCATTTTGGCCACAGGTAGAGATGAGGGCGCAGGCTGCCTCCATCTCATCCTCTGCCATAAGGGGAGCAATTGCCAGAAGAGATAGGGAAAAGTGTTGTACCATTGATTTCACTTAAGGGGTGACCTCAGTGCTGTTTTCCACAATTTGTTTGCTGTTTTACTTTCATTTTACCATCAATTGTTGATGTAATCAAACTGATATGGGTGTTATTGATGATTTATGTCAAGGGAGGTGGAGTCTCAGGGTGGGTGAGGGGCAGGCGGAGCCTTGGATTGCTGTACTTCCATGCTCCGTGTTGTTAGAGAATGTTGGCAGTGGAAACCTCATTCTCCATATTCATGGTTGGCAATGGGAATCCTCAGATGTGGGACATTGCGGCATTGCTTTCTATACTGGAGGGTGATTTATGGGGTCATCTGTCATAAGGGTTTAGAGGTGATCAGGTGAAACGCTGCTGAATCAGCACAGTCCTTGTGGCCATGCCAGCCTGCAGTTCACCCTGGAGTCAGGGATGGCATCAGTGGTCTTCCTCCAATGCCTGAGTGTTGTCCACCTTTGGAGCAATCCCTTTCTCCTTCTCTTCCTCCTCTTCCTCCTCCTCCCAGTCTTCCTCCAAGGTTGAGTTGGGTTCCAGGTCCTCCTCCTCATTCAGCTCCAGGCCTTTTTGTATTGTCAAGTTGTGCAGGGTGCAACAAATGACCACAATGTGAGACAACCTGGCTGGCTTGTACTGGAGGGCACCACCCAACTGGTCAAGGCAAAGGAAGCATGACTTCAAGAGGCCAATGGTCTGTTCAATGCATCTTTGTGTTAGGAAATGACTCTGGTTGTAGTGCCTCTTTCCATCCATGTCCGGGTGGCAGACGGGCATCGGGAGTTGTATCTTTAGTGGATAATCCTTATCCCCCAGCAGCCATCCACCGAGTCTGGAAGCGGGCCTGAAGAGGTGCGGTACCTGGGACTTTTGCAGGATAAAGGAGTCATGACAGCTGCCTAGGAACCAAGTGCAGACCTGCAAGATTTGCTTCCTGTGGTCACAGACCAGCTGGACATTCAATGAGTGGTAGCCCCTTCTGTTCAGGAATCTGACTGACTGGTCTGACCATGCCTTAATGGCTACATGGGTGCAACTGATGACCCCCTGGACCTGAGAGAATCCATTGATAGCGGCAACCTTTAATGCCCACTGTGCCTGTGCAGGCCTGTCTATCTCAAAATGAATGTAGTTCCCCTGCCCTCTGGAATAGGGCATCTGATGGCGTGATGAGCTGTCGACTGCTAGGTCCACAGCTGATCCCTGGTACGGCCCGGTTGCATAAATATTCAACGCCATGATGACCTTGACGGCTGCAGGAGGGGAGACGTGACATCAGGTCATTGTGGATCAGAACACAGGACTGAGACCACCTGCATGGATAGGCACAGCCTCCTACAGCACTGGTGCTCTGTCATTTGCAAGTAGTTGATTCTTGGACGACACACTTGATGTCTTGGGTAGTGCCTTCTTCCCCTTGCAGCCCCCCGCTGTCTTCCTCTGGCTTCCTCCTGTCCAGGAGGTTGCATCTGCTGAAGCTTATCCTGGCTGCTCTGTCCAATGTCAGAGTAGCCTGTACCCATTTCAACACCCTCAGTTGGTGCTCGTTCGTTCACTAGAGTTTCCCTTCCAACCCCAGCTGTCCAAACAATGCTAGCAGCCTCACGTACCTCTCCAGATTCCTGCCACTCGCCACTCAAAAATGCAAGTCTTTCAACTCTAGCGATGGCTACTCTGAGCCACTGTTTGAGCAGCTGAGCTTTATTCTGTGCTTCTAAAATATGTTAAATAGCCCTTCCAATAGCCCTCATGGCCCTCCACGGTGTTCACGACTTCTACACCCTGCCATGTTCCAGCCATTGCTTTTCCCCCATGCCCTTCTAGTGAACATCGCAAACTGCTGTTGACAAGCCTTTCAATGAGCTCCTCAACGAACACTTAATTGGAGGCGTGCGGTTTCCCTTTCCTCCGCCCCCCACAACCACCCCCCAACCCCCGTCCATCCCTCAGTGTCCCTTTAAAAAGTGCTTTGCGTTCTGGAGGCAGCGTTTCCCAGTGCCACCCTCCAGGAACACAATTGTCAAATCGTGCCCGCACCCACTTCCACTTCTATCCCCACTGGCATTTGAAAATCCAGCCGATCGAGTCTGGAGTTGAAAAAAGCATATTCAAGGAGCTCAGTAGCAGATGGGCTGAGGCAGAGCTATAGATGGGCAATGTTAGAGGTGGAAAGAGGTGGTCTTTGTGATGGAACACATATGAGGTCAGAAGCTTAGGGTAGAGCAGACTGCTGAAGAGATGGTTGAAATCAGTGGCCATCTAAGATTGTATCGGGGTCGAAGATGATGAGCAATGCTTAACTGGTTGAAATTGTAACTCACTAAAGACTGGATATCAGGCAAGCAGTCGTGAATGATGGTGGACAATTAATCAACTAACTGGAGGAGGAGGCCCCACAAGCATCCCCATCCTCAATGATGGGGGAGCCCAGCACGTCAGTGCAAAAGATGAGGCTGAAGCATTTGTAACCATCTTCAGTCAGAAGCACCAAGTGGATGATCCATCTCGGCCTCCGCCTGAGGTCCCTAACAGATGCCAGTCTTCATTCAATTCTATTCATTCCACATGATATCAAGTAACAGCTGAAGACACTGGATACAGCAAAGGCTTTGGACCCTGGAAATATCCTGGTTGTAGTGCTGAAGACTTGCACTCCAGAACTAGCTGCACCCCTAGCCAAGCTGTTCCAGTACCGCTACAACCCAAAAAGCAGGACAAATCCAATCCAGCCAATTACCACCTCATCAGCAAAGTGATGGAAGGTGTCATTGATAGTGCTACCAAGCGACACTTACTCAGCAATAACCTACACACCAATGCTCAGTGTTATGACCAGGTGAGAAAGGTGTCCAGGAGTCTTTTACTGTCTTCACATGGTCTTCACAAGAGGGTAACCAGGAAAAGGGTTGGCCCACTCAAGGACAGAGGAGGGAATCTATGTGTGGAGCCAGAGGAAATGGGCGAGGTACTAAATGAGTACTTTGCATCAGTATTCACCAAAGAGAAGGACTTGGTGGATGATGAGTCCAGGGAAGGGAGTGTAAATAGTCTGGGTCATGTCGATATCAAAAAGGAGGAGGTGTTGGGCGTCTTGAAAAACATTAAGGTAGATAAGTCCCCAGGGCCTTATGGGATATACCCCAGAATACTGAGGGAGGTAAGGGAGGAAATTGCTGGGGCCTTGACAGAAATCTTTGTATCCTCATTGGCTACAGGTGAGATCCCAGAGGACTGGAGAACAGCCAATGTTGTTCTTTTGTTTAAGAAGGGTAGCAAGGGTAATCCAGGAAAGTACAGGCCGGTGAGCCTTGCGTCAGTGGTAGGGAAATTATTGGAGAGGATTCTTCGGGACAGGATTTACTCCCATTTGGAAACAAACAAACTTATTAGCGAGAGGCAGCATGGTTTTGTGAATGGGAGGTCTTGTCTCACTAACTAGATCGAGTTTTTTGAGGAAGTAACGAAGCTGATTGATGAAGGAAGGGCAGTGGATGTTGTCTATATGGACTTCAGTAAAGCCTTTGACAAGGTCCCTCATGGCAGACTGGTACAAAAGGTGAAGTCACACGGGATCAGAGGTGAGCTGGCAAGATGGATACAGAACTGGCTCGGTCATAGAAGACAGAGGGTAGCAGTGGAAGGGTGCTTTTCTGAATGGAGGGATGTGACCAGTGGTGTTCCGCAGGGATCAGTGCTGGGACGTTTGCTGTTTGTAGTATATATAAATGATTTGGAGGAAAATTAGCTGGTCTGATTAGTACGTTTGCGGACGATACAAAGGTTGGTGGAGTTGCGGATAGTGATGAGGATTGTCAGAGGATACAGCAGGATATAGATCGGTTGGAGACTTGGGCGGAGAAATGGCAGATGGAGTTTAATCCGGACAAATGTGAGGTAATGCATTTTGGAAGGTCTAATGCAGGTGGGAAGTATACAGTAAATGGTAGAACCCTTAGGAGTATTGACAGGCAGAGAGATCTGGGTGTACAGGTCCACAGGTCACTGAAAGTGGCAACACAGGTGGATAAGGTAGTCAAGAAGGCATACGGCATGCTTGCCTTCATCGGTCGGGGCATAGAGTATAAAAATTGGCAAGTCATGCTGCAGCTGTACAGAAACCTAGTTAGGCCACACTTAGAATATTGCGTGCAATTCTGGTCGCCACACTACCAGAAGGATGCGGAGGCTTTGGAAAGGGTACAGAAGAGGTTTACCAGGATGTTGCCTGGTCTGGAGGTTATTAGCTATGAGGAGAGGTTGGATAAACTCGGATTGTTTTCACTGGAACACTGGAGGTGGAGGGGCGACATGATAGAGGTTTACAAAGTTATGAGCGGCATGGACAGAGTGGATAGTCAGAAGCTTTTTCCCAGGGTGGAAGAGTCAGTTACTAGCGGACATAGGTTTAAGGTGCGAGGGGCAAAGTTTAGAGTGGATGTGCGAGGTGAGTTTTTTACACGGAGGGTGGTGAATGCCTGGAATTTGCTGCCGGGGGAGGTGGTGGAACCAGGTATGATAATGACGTTTAAGAGGCATCTTGACAAATACAGGAATAGGATGGGAATAGAGGGATACGGACCCCGGAAGTGCAGAAGGTTTTAGTTTAGGCAGGCATCAAAATCGGCGCAGGCTTGGAGGGCCGAATGGCCTGTTCCTGTGCTGTACTGTTCTTTAGAACATAGAACATAGAACAGTACAGCACAGTACAGGCCCTTCGGCCCACGATGTTGTGCCGAACCTTTAACCTACTCTAAGATCAAACTACCTACCTACCCTTCATTCTACTATCATCCATGTACCAAGAGTCGCTTAAATGTCCCTAATGTATCTGCTTCTACTACCACCGCTGGCAGTGCATTCCACACACCCACCACTCTCTGTGCAAAGAACCTACCTCTGACATCTCCCCGAAACCTTCCTCCAATCATCTTAAAATTATGTCCCCTGGTGATAGCCCTTTCCGCCCTGGGAAAAAGTCTCTGGCTATCCACTCTATCTATGCCTCTCATCATCTTGTCCCCCTCTATCAAGTCACCTCTCATCCTTCTTCGCTCCAATGAGAAAAGCCCTAGCTCCCTCAATCTTTCTTTGTAGGACATGCCCTCCAGTCCAGGCAGCATCCTGGTAAATCTCCTCTGCACCCTCTCTAAAGCTTCCACATCCTTCCTATAATGAGGCGACCAGAACTGAACACAATATTCCAAGTGTGGTCGAACCAGGGCCTTATAGAGCTGCAGCATAACCTCGCGGCTCTTAAACTCAATCCCCCTGTTAATGAAAGCCAATACACCACACGCCTTCTTAACAACCCTATCAACTTGGGTGGCAACTTTGAGCGATCTATGGACATGGACCCCAAGATCCCTCTGTTCCTCCACACTACCAAGAATCCTGTCTCTAAGCCTGTATTCTGCATTCAAATTTGACCTTCCAAAATGAATCACTTCACACTTTTCCAGGTTGAACTCCATCTGCCACTTCTCAGCCCAGCTCTGCATCCTGTCAATGTCCCGTTGCAACCTACAACAGCCTTCCACACTATCCACAACTCCAGCAACCTTCGTGTCATCAGCAAACTTGCTAACCCAGCCTTCCACTTCCTCATCCAAGTCATTCTTTGTTCTCTTTGTTCTTATGAATGGCCTCTGAATATCTTTATTTATATTTCCATCCCCATGAGGCCTGCAAGTCCATCAGTTATTTTTATTCTGACTCTCTCTTAATTGAAATGGGGAGGGACGGCCATCAGATTTCTGCTATTGTTGCAACGGCAGGCACATGCTTTTTCACCGTCTTTCCAGTACAGCATATGAATATACATTTCACATAACAACATGATTCCAGATGTAGGTACACAACTTAATCCTAATATAATGCATTGCCACAAATACAAAGTATAACTATCCCTGAGCATAACCACATGATTTCTTAAAAGCATTCTATTTTAAAAATATAGCACCTCATGTAAACTGCAGCAAGCCATAACCTGCACAGTTTCATTCAAGCAGTACAGTAACAATAGATTAAACATGGCAGCTGTTAACCCCTTAGTTCCTACAGTCCCCACCATGAGGGTAAAATGCTGGATGGTATTGTTCCCTATACATTATTTCTTAAAGAGGGCATATCCTTTCGTGGTCTCCTGTCTAATTCTCATTTTCTTTATCATTCTCCTGATTTGTCTTAAGGCACATATTAAAGTTAGAATTATCACAAATTCGGCAATCACTTAGACATGGGAAATAATCCTAATCTAAGGAACTATTTCAATATTTAACCCTATGTCCCACCAGTGGCTTTCATCCCCTATATCTGGGATTCCTTCTTAAATTCCCCATTTTGTTGTTGCAGGACATTAAAAGTGTTTGTAGGATGGATTGATTCTTTGCAATAACTCAGTCAGATGTTCAGGTAAGGGGGAAATGCTGTAATCAAGTCTACTAACATATTGATGTAGCTGTTCCTTGAGGCCATCCTTAGCAGTGATATTTATTTGTTGATGATTCCTTACACTGAATGGAACATGCTTCCTAAGCGAGCTGTTAGAGAGGCCTAAAGCAAAATTCTCCCTTACCCAATTGACCCACAGCACAATGCCTTCCCTCATCTTGGTAGGCAGATGAATGGGGAACTCCTCTCTGCCCATTATTTCCATTGTAGAGTTGAGGGGGGTCTTTGTTCCAGGTGAATCCACATGCAGGAGCAGAGTTTTCTACTATATCATAAGGACAAACAAAGGCATCCTCTGACTGGAGACACCCAGTGATGTCTAGAGCAATCCAAGTGGTTTCATTGACTAAGGAAGTATACTTAGGTAAATTTTGGTATCCAACAGTGTGATTCCTCATTATAATTTGTTCCTTAACAACTGTTGCTGTAATTTCAGATTCCCAAAACCAATTCTTTATTCTTTTGCCGAAGCATCTTTAATGCTAAGTTATTGGCTTGTTGTAAGTACTTTTGGTTCAAGTAACAGATCAAGCATGGACTTAAAAGATTCTCCAACTCTCCCTTTGCTGTATCCATCTTGTGGATAATTCCTAGCCCTTCAACTGTCTTTCTGAACTTTAATTTTATTCCCTCTGCCCATTAGCAGTGTGTTTAATTCTATCCTAATTGTTTTAAAGTCAGTTTCTCTTTGGAATATGCCAATGCCTTGATAATTTAAAAATGTTGTTTCACTCTACGGGCCACACTAACCATTTCCTGGCGTGCTGTTGTCACGTAGCTGAGCATGTCTCGGACCCATACTTCAGTGCAAGATTGCCATGTATTTCCACATGTTAGTTACCTCACACATAGCATCCTATTTGCACACTTCCACTGGTGTCCCAATAATACGTCACCCATTCTTGACTCTCCAGTGATCTTATCAAAAGATCAAAAGGGAGGAGGGGGGAGGTGTCTGTCTCAAGATCCTTACTCATTTCCCCCTGCATGATCCCAATGCATTGGGTAGTGGCCAGCTTATCAAATTCAGTTTTCTTAAAAAAAATTCATAGGCATGAACACATATCTCCAAGAAAGCTATTAAATTAGAATTCTTAACTACAATCTCCTAACTCATACTAGAAAGTTCTGGACTTCTTGGAAATTCTGCACATTAAGTTAATAGTTTGAATTCTGGTTCTGCCAATTCTTGTTCCCAAAATTCCTTTAATAGCTCTCGCATCAACCAGATTTTATTTCCAATTCCCATTAATTACAATTCTATTTCATTGTTGAGCCCTGGAGAAACTTTACAGTCCATTACCAATAATACCTTTAAAACAGGAATCAAACAGGCCCTTGATCATTATCTCGCTGTAACGGCAGTCGCCATCAACACAACATAGGACTTAGGAGCAGGAGTAGGCTATTCAGCCCTTTGAACATGCTCCGCCATTTGATAAGATCATTGCTGATCTGGTTCTGGTCTCTACTCCACTTTCCTGTCTGACCCCCATAACCCTTGACTCCCTTGTCTATCAAAAATCTATCTAAATCAGACCTGAATAAATTCAATGACCCAGCCTCTGTTACTTTCTGGGGAAGAGAATTGCATAGATTAACGACCCTTTGAGAAAAAAAATTCTCCACATGTCTGTCTTAAAAGGGAGACTTATTATTCTTAAACTGTGACTCCTAGTTCTAGTCTCCCCTGCAAGAGGAAGCATCCTCCCGTTATTCACTCTATTAAGTCCAATCAGAATCTTATAATTTTCAGTAAGATCACCTCTCATTCTTCTAAACTCCAATGGGTATAGGCCCAACCTGTTCAACCTTTCTTCATAAATCCTTCATCCCTGGAATTAGTTGAGTGACCCTTATCTGAACTGCTTCTAATGCAATTATAGCCTTTTTCAAATAAGGAGATCAAAACTGTATGCAGTACTCCTGATGCCATCTTACTAAGGTCCTATATGGCTGCAGTGAAACTTCCCTGCTTTTATATTTGATTCCCCTTTCAATAAATGCCAACATTCCACTTGCCTTCCTAATCACTTGCTGTACCTGCAGACTAATCTTTTGTGATTCATGTACCAGGACACCCAGATCCCTCTGTACCGCCGAGTTGTGCAATCCCTCTCCATTTAAATAATATACAGCTTTTCTATTCTTCCTGACAAAATGGACAAGTTCACATTTTCGCACATTATACTCCATCTGCCAAAGTTTTGCCCACCCACTTAACCTATCTAAATCCTTTTGTAGACTCTTTACCTCCTTCCTACCTTGGTGTCATTGGCAAATTTAGCTACCATAGTCATTGATATAAATTGTAAATAGTTGAGGCACCAGCAATGATCCCTGTGACACGCCACTAGTTACAGCTTGCCAACCCAAAAAAGACCCATTTATCCCTACTCTCTGCTTCCTGTTAGCTAACCAGTGCTTTATCCATTCTAATATGTGACCCGCCTACACCATATGCTCTTATCTAGTGTATAGTAACTTTTGATGTGGCATCTTATCAAGTGCCTTTTGGAAATCTAAGTGCACCACATCTACATGTTCTCCTTTATCCACTTTGCTTGTTACTTCCTCAAAGAACCCAAATAAATTAGTTAATCACAATTTCCCTTTCACAAACCAAGTTGACTCTGTCTGATCCCATTATGATTTTCTAAGTATCCTGCTTTTAACCTCCTTAATAATTGTTCTTAACAATTTCACTATGACTGATATTAGGCTAACTGGCCTATAGTTTCCTATTTTCTGTCTCCCTCCTTTCTTTAATAAAGGCGTTACATTTGCTATTTTCTAATCCGCTGGCACCCTTCCAGAATCTAAGGAATGTTGGAAGGTTGTAACTAAAGCCTCTACTATCGCTCCAGCCACTTCTTAAAACCATAGGATGCAGGCCATCTGGTCCTGGGGACTTGTCAGCCTTTAGGTCTAATAGTTTTCCCAGCACCTTTTTCCTGGTGATGCTGATTGCTTTAAATTCCTCCCTCTCTTTCACCTCTTGATTTTCAAGTATCTTTGGCAGTCTTCTACAGTGAAAATAGACACAAAATACCTGTTCAATGCCTCCACCATTTCCTTGTTTTCCATTATCAATTCCCCAGACTCACTCTCTAGAGGACCAACACTAGCTTTAGTTACTCTTTTCCTATTTAAATACTTGTAGAAACTCTTACTATCTGTTTTTATATTGCTAGCTAGTTTTCTCTCATATCTACTTTCTCCTTTTTATTTTTTTGTCATTCTTTGCTGCTTCTTAAAATCTGTCTAATCTTCTGACTGACCACTAATCTTTGCAGATTTGTACAGTGTTTCTTTCAATTTGATACTTTCCTTATGGATGATGCATCATTCTCAAAGAATCTTTCTTTCTTACTAGGATAAATCTTTGCTGAGAGTTATTAAATATCTCCTTAAAAGTCTGCATCTCTACCATCCTATCTTTAACCTAGTTTTCCAGTTCATTTTAGCTAACTCTGCCTTCATACCCTGGCAATTACCTTTATTTAGGCTTAAAACGCAAGTCTTAGACCCACACTTCTCTCCTTCAAACTGAATGTGAAGTTCGATCATGTTATGATCGCTGTCACTTAGAGGCTCCTTTACCATGAGGTTATTGAGTAATCCTGTCTCATTGTACATTACCAGTCTAGAATAGCCTTAGTTAGTATTAGAACATACTACTCCAAGAAATTGTCCCGAATACACTCTATGAACTCATTTTCCAGGCTACCTTTGTCAATCTGTTTCGCCCAATCTACATGTAAATTAAAGTCACCAATGATTATTGTGGTACCTTTTTTACATGCCCCATTTATTTCTTCCTGTATACTCTGTCCTACATTGTAGCAACTGTTAGGGGGCCTATAAACTACTTCCAAAAATGCCCTCTCACCTTTCCTATTTCTTAGCTCTACTCCCACCAGGACAGTTTGAGGGCTCTCCTCTTCTTCCTTGAACAGAGACCCAACCAGTCCCCATCCACCGCCACCCTCCTGCGCCTGGCTGAACTTGTTCTCACATTGAACAACTTGTCCTTCAACTCCACTCACTTCCTTCAAGTAAAAGGTGTTGCTAAGGGTACCCGCATGGGTCCTAGTTATGCCTGTCTTTTTGTGGCATATGTCGAACTTTCCTTGTTCCAGTTCTATTCAGGCCCCCTCCCTCAACTCTTTTTCCGGTACATTGATGACTGTATCGGTGCCGTTTCCTGCTCCCGCCACGAACTGGATAACTTTATCAACTTTGCTTCTAATTTCCACCCTGCTCTCACCTTACATGGTCCATCTATGACACTTCCCTTCCCTTCCTCGACTTCTCTGTCTCCATCTCTGGAGATAGGCTGTCTACTAATATCCATTATAAGCCCACCAACTCCCACAGCTACCTCGACTACACTTCTTCACACCCTGCCTCCTGTAAGGACTCCATTCCATTCTTCCAGTTTCTCCATCTCCAGTGCATCTGCTCTGATGATGCTACCTTCCGTGACAGCGCTTCTGATATGTCTTCCTTTTTCCTCAACCGAGGATTCCCCCCCACTGTGGTTGACAGGGCCCTCAACCGTGTCCGGCCCATTTCCCGCACCTTTACCCTCACCCCTTCTCCTCCCTCCCAGAACCGTGACAGGGTTCCCCTTGTCCTCACTTTCCACCCCATCAGCCTCCACATCCAAAGGATCATCCTCCACCATTTCCGCCACCTCCAGCATGATGCCACTACCAAACCCATCTTCCCCTCCCTTCCCCTGTCAGCATTTCGAAGGGATCATTCCCTCCGTAACACCCTGGTCCACTCCTCCATTACCCCCACCACCTCGTCCCCTTCCCACGGCACCTTTCCCTGCAATCGCAGGAGGCTAAATACCTGCCCATTTACCTCTTCTCTCCTCACTATCCAAGGCCCCAAACACTCCTTTCAGGTGAAGCAGCAATTTACTTGTCCTTCTTTCAATGTACTATGCTGTATTCGCTGCTCACAATGTGGTCTCCTCTACATTGGGGAGACTAAATGCAGACTGGGTGATCGCTTTGCGGAACACCTCCACTCAGTCCACAAGCAGGACCCCGAGCTTCCGGTTGCTTGCCATTTCAACATTCCCCCTGCTCTCATGCTCACATCTCTGTCCTGGGATTTCTGCAGTGTTCCAGTAAACATCAACGTAAGCTCGAGAAACAGCATCTCATTTACTGATCAGGCACACTACAGCCTGCCGGACTGAACATTGAGTTCAATGATTTCAGAGCATGACGGGACCCCCATTTTACTTTTATTTTTAGTTATTTTTTATTTTTTAATATTTTTTTGTGTTTATTTTATTTTATTTCATCTTAGTTGGTTCAGTTTGCTTACCCACTATTTTTTTCATGTTTGTGCTTGTGGCTGTTCAGTTTTCAGTCCATTAACACCCTATCTGTGCTAATGCTTTGTCTTTCAACACACTATAAACATATTGTTTGCCTTTGCTCCATGACCTTCTGGTTGGTTATTCTCTGTGACCTTGTCCTATCTACACCTTCCCCTTTGTTATCTCTTGCCCCACCCCCACTTTACTTGCCTAAAACCTTTCATATTTCTAATATCTGCTAGTTCTGGTCACTGACCTGAAACGTTAACTCTGCTTCTCTCTCCACAGATGCTGCCAGACCTGCTGAGTATTTCCAACATTTCTTGTTTTAATTTCAGATGTCCAGCATCACAGTATTTTGTTTTTATTCTACATCTTGTTCTTCCGAGCAAAGGTCATCTCTCAACACTTTGCTCAGCAACAGTTTACTGGCAGGCATACATGTAGTTGCCCCAGGCGTTACCATTTCTTTTGGAAAATCAAAATTTTATCTCTAGCAACTCATATCAATTTGTTTTATCAATTTCCATTTTAGAAATAATTATCCCCAGGCTTGATAGTTTTAAATCGTGCTTTTTCCATCAGACAAAACTGCTTGCACATATTTGGAGGTGACCTTCACATCTCTTATTCTCAAGCATTCTTGCTTGAAGGATTTTCAAAACTGCTGGATTTCTTGCTGTTCTGGCTATACCATCATCACCTGTTTAAAAAAACACAGAATCCATTTAGCTCTGGTTAGGAGCCCAATGGGTTAATATGTCCTATCATATTTGTTAATTCAGAAACTTAAAATTTCATAATGCCCAATATACTGTACATGACTCTTCAATGAACTAAATGTTGTGTGGTGAGCTAAGCTACTAGCTGAAAGGGTTAACCGTCTCGTTTGAATAGGGGTTGGGCAAGAGTTCTCAGATTATGTCATCACTCCTTTTTTAAAAAAAGGTAGAGCAAACATATTCCTCCAAGCCATGTGCACACACCAAAATGGATTAGAACATTTTAAATTAAAGGCCTGCTTGGGTCTGGGAAAAAAAACCCAACCCGAACCCAACAGAACCACATCAGACCTGAGCCCGACCCGGCCCGAGCCCGACCCGAGCCCGACCCGACCCGACCCGACCCAAGCCCAACCCGGCCCAACCCGACCCGAGCCTGAGCCCGACCCGAGCCCGAGCCGACCCGAGCCCGACCCGACCCGAGCCCGACCTGGCCCAAACCGAGCCCGACCCGACCCGACCCGACCCGAGCCCGACCCGACCCGACCCAACCCAACCCAATCCAACCCGACCCGAGCCCGAGCCCGAGCCGACCCAACCCGAGGCCGACCCAACCCAAGCCCGAGCCGACCCGACCCGAGCCCGAGCCGAGCCGACCCAAGCCCGACCCGACCACTGGAATGTTCACTTTACCTACCTTCCGATTCCAAATCCATTTTTCACTTTTTCAGTTTGTGCTGATAAGCAACAAAAACTAATTAGACTTGAAAGGTTGTTTAAAAAGATGAAGATTGGAGCCAGTGATTGTTTAGTCACGAGTTAAACAGAAACCCATGGAGTTGTGCCCAGACAGGTTGTGTCACATTGTACCAGTATCTGTATTGCTTAAAATAAACACAGCAATTGCCCAAAGGCTCAGAAAATATCATTATACATTACCTAGACTCCTGCTTTACTGGTTGAAATACTTGCTCCAAGTTTATCCAGTGAGCAGCTGAGATGCAGAGACCCAGAAATCCTGAGTGATTAATTATTATAAAATATGCAGTATTTATATAAAAATTATAAAATGATCACTGTCAGGACGCTAGACTATACACATACAGTACTGTTACTGTATGGATGGCGGGACTGACGTATGAGGAGAGATTGAGTTGGTTAGGATTTTTTTAGCTGGAGTTCAAGAAGAATGAGGGGGGATCTCATAGAAACCTATAAAATTCTATCAGGACTTGACAGGGTAGATGCAGGAAGGATGTTCCTGATGGTGGGGGAGTCCAGAACCACGGGTCATAGTCTAGGGATACGGGGTAAATCTTTCAGGACTGAGATGAGGAAAAATTTCTTCACCCAGAGAGTGGTGAGCCTGTGGAATTCACTACCACAGAAAGCAGTTGAGGCCAAAACATTGTATGTTTTCAAGAAGGAGTTAGATATAGCTATTGGGTCTAAAGGGATCAAAGGGTATGGGGCGAAAGCGGGAACAAGTTACTGAGTTGGATGATCAGCCACGATCATAATGAATGGCGAAGCAGGCTCGAAGGGCCAAATGGCCGACTCCTGCTCCTATTTTCTATGTTTCTATGTAAAGCAGGAGTCTAGGTAATGTATAATGATATTTTCTGAACCTTCGGGCAATTGCTGTGTTTATTTTAAGCAATACAGATACTGGTACAATGTGGCACAACCTGTCTGGGCACAACTCCATGGGTTCCTGTTTAACTCGTGGCCAAACAATCACTGACTTTGTGGCTCCAATTTTCATCTTTTTAAACAACCTTTCAAGTCCAATTAATACTGTGCGTCCGACCCGAGCCCGAAAGCTGGACCTGGAAGAGCAACCCGACCCGAACCCGACACATGTAGTCAGGTCCCGTCGGATTCGGGTCAGGTAGCAGGCCTTTACTCCCAATTGTCCCCAAAATTCTTTAGCTTTTGTAAAGACCTAAGATTAATTCCAGTCTAGGTGATTGAACAATCACCTCAAACATCCCAAATTTCAATTTATATTTTTAAACTGTAAAAACGACTCCACTCTTACATGTGTGAATTTG
This sequence comes from Heterodontus francisci, assembly GCF_036365525.1. Classification (NCBI taxonomy): domain Eukaryota; kingdom Metazoa; phylum Chordata; class Chondrichthyes; order Heterodontiformes; family Heterodontidae; genus Heterodontus; species Heterodontus francisci. The sequence goes on along the minus strand of NC_090381.1, from coordinate 32,348,554 downwards.
TATCCTGTTACGAAAGTGCTTCTTTTTTAAAAAAAATTTGAGGACTTGTGTTTTAGAATTGTGGAGATGGATTCATTGGAAGACTGAAGAGATTTCAGGAATGTATTTTCTTTAAAAAGGATCACTGAAAGGGCACTTTGTTTTTTTTAAAAAAACAATTACTGGAAGAGTCAAAAAGTGCTAAATATATATCAGAAGCCTTGCTGGCTATAGGAATGTTGACAGAGAAGCCACATATCTCGGTTTGTTGTGATCAAGAGGTTTTGACTTTCTGGTTGAGGTCTGGCATCTTTTGTGTCAATTGACAGTCAGCCTGATAAAAGAGAAGACCAGTTTATCTTTTCGCCATCTCTTTGAGAAACCCTGAGACTCAAGTGTATGAAATAGGGAAACCGAAGTAGTATTTCTCCTGAGAAGCTTCTGGAAGACTTCCTCTCGACATCTCCTGAACAAACTGCTTCTAAAAAGATCCCAGTGTCCCATCTACGTATACTCAGATACCAGACTATATGCCATTTGGAACATAACTTATCTTATGCTTTTTTCTTCAAGAATTAACAAGTACATTGGCCAAAGCATCTTTATTTTTCCTTTAACCGGTGTGTGCGTGTGTGTGTGTGTGTGTGTGTTGGGTAGCTAGAAGGAAAATATATATATATATATATCTATAGATAGTCATATTTCAAACTGTGTTAAAGCTTTGCATCTTTATTGACTAAGTCTTGTTTTATAATAAATTAATACTTTTGTTGTTTATTGAAGAAACTTGGTTAGTGGATTTTATTCTAAAATATCTTCTTCTTTCTTCTTCTTTGGCCTCCTTATCTCGAGAGACAATGGGTAAGCGCCTGGAAGTGGTCAGTGGTTTGTGAAGCAGCACCTGGAGTGGCTATAAAGGCCAATTCTAGAGTGACAGACTCTTCCACAGGTGCTGCAGAAAAATTGTTTGTCGGGGCTGTTACACAGTTGGCTCTCGCCTTGCGCTTTTGTCTTTTTTCCTGCCAACTGCTAAGTCTCTTCGACTCACCACACTAAATATTCTAAAATATATAAAGTATATAATTGGCCATGTTGATAACTGGGTTAAAGCATTTAAATATATGTTGTGGAGAAGTGAGCTGGAGAAAGACAGTGCGCTCCTCCTGCCTTGGTTGTAACAATCCAGATTACAATTCCCACATGTTTTATAATAACTAGAATATTGCTGAAAATAGAGACATGTTATCTTAGCTTTTCATCTTGTACTCATCAGTACAATCCACAAGAATACCAATGTAAAGGGAAAACAACAACTTTACACTGTATGAGGAGGGAGTGCTGATTGGTTAGCAAGTGAACTCTGTAGAGGCATTGCCATGGAGAATGCACCAGTTTACAGTGACTGACAGTTAACTGCCAAGCTTTGTTTGAAATTTAAACCAGACAGCTTGACTCTGATTGGTCAAGGCATTGCCCTGAGGAATGAACGATCGAATGGCTGTCACTTATTTTGTTTAGCTGAAACAGGCATAATGTTTGGACATGTTCTTTCTGTCTGCAAAGAACAGGGCCCTGTGTATTAATATATGTAGCTTCCAGTACACGCAAATGCGCCACACTGCGAGCCCTACTGACAATCTTAAATTGGTTGTCAGTGTAATTCTTAGCACACTAAGGATTATTTAGCAAATGTTTTCCAATCACTGAATCACATCTAATGTTGGACACTGCATCAGGAAAATAAAAAAAACTTAGCCAGCAGTTCACCATGCAAGCTTGATGCCGAAATAGGGCGAATCAAAGACATCCTGTGTGACAATGGTTACCCTGATCAGATCATTTCTCGCTGTATGTCGCGCAAACTTATGAATGGGCCTAAGACCATCATTTTCGACCATGAAAAGTGCCCAGTCTACCTCAAGTTACCCTGCAAGGTTCAGGGTTAGGGTTAGGGTTAGTGGTGCAGTGGTACAGTAGCAACACGTGTGGTGTTCGCCACTAACAGGATGCTGCATCAAGCCAAAAAGGCATCCTATCACACAAATGAGTAATGTGGTATATGAATTTCAATGACAGTGTGATGCTAGGTATGTCGGCCTTACATCTCAAAAGCTGGCGGATCGTATCAAACAACATATCCCTTCCACTCAATGCAACGGGCAAGGTACAGGCCGTACCCAAACTGCCTGTGCTTGCAAAATTCACAACACAGTGTCCAACATTAGATGTGATTCTGTGATTGGACAACATTTGCTAAATAATCCTCAGTGTGCTAAGAATTACACTGACAACCAATTTAAGTTCAGTAGGGCTCGCAGTGTGGCACATTTGCATGTACTGGAAGCTACATATACTAATACGCAGGGCCCTGTTCTTTGCAGACAGAAAGAACATATACAAACGTTGTGCCTGTTTCAGCTAAACAAAATAAATGACAGCTATTTGCTGGTTCATTGCTCAGGGCAATGCCTTGACTAATCAGAGTCAAGCTGCCTGGTTTAAATTTCAAACAAAGCTTGGCAGTTAACTGTCAGTCACTGTAAACTGGTTCAACCTCCTGCTACTTTTCCATATGGTTCCACAGACACTTAATGGTAGACTTGCACAGTCCGCCTCTCAGTGGGGTCGCTGTAGCTCCCTCAGGGCAGCCCGTGAGTCCTCTAACTTCTGGGTCAACTGGGCATTTTCCTGCGTGAGAGTGACAATATGCCTCTCCGCCAACTCTAACTGCTGCTGAGCAGCACCAGCCCGTACGGCATTAAGCGCCTTTTTCTGTATAACGGCAGTAGAGCATGTTAGCTGATTGTGTAACATTTCCGGCTGTGTCTGCTGCTGCTGGATATGTTCACTTTGAGCTACCATCTGTTTTGCCTATGACTGTATCATTTCCTCATCGTGCTGCACATGGTGTAATGCTCATATGCGATAAGATTTAAAGCCCTGTCATTCTTCCAACTTTTAGCCAAGACCTGCCCCGGATAAACCCCATTATTTCTTTGAACAGAACACACTCATGCTTCCGTACACACTCGTCTAACAGGGACTGGATACTATATTACATTTAGTGGCTAACTTTTCCTCATATGTTTCTGAGAGACCCTTCTTTACACTATTCTTTCACCACATAGCTTATACTTTAAAGAGACATCAGTGGGTCAGTATAATCTGCCGCCCCTCAAAAGAGGTTATCCCCGCAGGAGTTATTGCTGGCCAAACAAAGTTCCTAAATTCGTGAAACTTGTTTCAACACACTGGATTTGAGTACTAGTCAAGGTCCCAGGTTTCGGCATTTAATTGTAATTGACCTAAGTCTTACAATTAAATTAAAGCAAACCCCAGATCTTACAACATTGTCATCTTTCATCATTCTTTAATAGATTATGGAACACTCATAGATCATCCAGCACATCATTGATAGACATCGAATTCAGTAGCTGAATGTGGACAAGTTCGCTTTACTCTTTATTCAAAAGAGGTCAGTGATTCTCTGACCTACCCTACATTTCAAGGAGGGCCCTTTGAACTAGCAGACAGGAGACTTTTGTCCCATCAGCCTGGTCTGGATTCAAACCCAAGCTCTGCAGGGCTTGTGACTCACTAACTCACTACACCAGCCAGTTGGCTGATGTGTTTATTGTTTCCTTGTTAGGTTGGTTTCTGTAGGAGTGCAGTGTGGCTTGATGTCTTTCATTACAGTGCTGCTGTGGTTCTGAGGGGTGGAGCTGTGGCTCTTGTTTATCTTTCTGAGCGCCTTCTGTCGAAACTCTCTTAGGCCACCATGTCTGGCCTATTCTGTTGTTAACACGGAGGTGTTGTGCCAACCCAATAAGGAAACATGAAGCCCTGCCTTTATCAGGGTCCTGTGGGGAGCTTTCAAAATGTTTTAATAATTCAACATCAGGTAGTCTGGATTTCAGATTTGTGGTTTTGATGGTAATTCTGTTTAACTTAATTTAATTTTAATTTTATATATTTTAATGGAAGCATTGTGAACTGAGGAGGATAGGGTAGAATTTCAAAAGGACATAGATAAGTTGGTGGAATGGTCTGACTGGTGGCATTGCAGAGAAATGTGAAGTGATTCATTTTGGTAGGAAGTGCATAGAGAGACAATATAAAATAAAGAGTACAATTCTAAAGGGGGTGCAGGAGGAGAGGGACCTGGGTGTATATGTGCACAAATCATTGAAGGTGGCAGGACAGGTTAACAGCGCGGTTAGTAAAGCATACAGTATCCTGGGCTTTTTAATAGGTGCGTAGAGTAGGTTATGTTGAACTTGTATACAACACTAGTTCAGCCTCAACTGGAGTGTTGTGTCCAGTTCTGGGCACCGCAATTTGGGAAAGATGTGAAAACATTGGAGAGAGTGCAGAAAAGATTCCAGGAATGAGGAACTTCAGTTATGAAAATAGATTGGAGCAGTTGAGTCTGTTTTCCTTAGAGAAGAGAAGGCTGAGAGGAGATTTGAAAGAGGTATTCAAAATCATGAGAGATCTCGAGAGTCAATAGGGAGAAAATGTAATTGGCAAAAGAAACAAAAGCGACATGAAGAAAATCATTTTCACACAGCGACTGGTTAAGGTTTGGAATGCACTGCCTGAGAGAGTGGTGCAGCCAGGTTCAATCGAGGCATTCAAAAGGGAATTAGATTATTACCTAAAAAAGAAGGATGTGAAGGGTTACGGGGAGAAGGCGGGGGAATAGCACCAGGTAAATTTCTCATTCGGAGAGCCAGTTCAGACAATGAGTCGAATGGCCTCCTTCTGTGCTGTAATAATTTTGTGAGTCTGTGATTTAATGCCACCAAAAATGCACCATACATACAGGCCAGTAGATCAAATGGTTCCATGGTTTAGGCATTGGTTTGTCACGTTTAGGAATTGACGTGAATCTAACCCCATCTACTGGTCAGTTTGAGAGATGTCTGCACCGGGATCAAGATGCCAGTGTCAGCGTTGTACAGCACAGGTTAACCATAGCAGTACCAAAGATTTTCAGAGCAGGGAAGGAGGGCATTTGGCCCATCATGTCTGAGCAGGCTTTGTTGTTTAAGCAATCCCAAACTAATCCTACTAATCCAGTGTCTACACTGGGTCTTCGAATGAGCAATTCACCTAGTGCTATTCCCCCACCTTCTCCCCGTAACCCTGCACATTCTTCCTTTTTGGATAACAGTCTAACTCCCTTTTCAATGCCTCGATTGAAGCTGCCTGCACCATCCCTCTCTCCCCATATTCCACTGCTTCAAATATTTATGTCTCTCTTCACTCTCTTTAGGACAAATATAGATTGATGGCCCCTCATGACTGACTCCCTAACTAAAGGAAATAGTCTTTCCCAAATCATCCCACCAAAGCCCTTCATAATTTGAAAAACCTTCATTGAATTTCATCTTAGCATTCCCAGCATCAGTGAAAATGGTTCAGGGATCTCAAGATTTTCCTCACCCTATTATCTTCCTGGTGAATTTACACTGCACAATCTCTATAGTTTTATTGTCCTTTCTATAAGGGGCACCCAAAGCTACACACAGTCCTCTAACTGTGGCTTAGTCATTGTTCTGTACAAATTTATCACTACCTCTTTGCTTTTGTAGTTTGTGCCACTGCTCATAAAACTGAATCTGCCATTGTTTGTTTTATAACCATCTATCTGCTCTCACACTTTCAAAGAATGATTTATTTGAACTCTGCTCTACCACCCTATGCATGAAGTGTTTTATTTTCTCTCCTGAATGGCCTGGCTCTGAACTTAGGGTTATGTCCCCTGTCCAAGATTATCCCTACCAGCAGCCAATGTTTACCTCTATCTACCTTCATCAATTCCTTTCAAAATCCTAAAAAGCTCAATCAAATCACCCTTAACCTTTTATATTTCAGGGATTACAAGCCTAATTTATGTAATCTATCCTCATAATCTAACCCTTAGAGCCTTGAGAACATTCTGGTGAATCTGCACTGCACTCCATCTGGTGCCCAGATCCATACACAGTACACCAGATGTGGTCTAACCAGGGCTTCACATAGCTGCATCGAAACTCCCTCCCCTTTATATTCCAGCCCTCTAGTTATAAAGGTTAACACTCTGTGTGCCTTTATGATTTTTGTACCTGACTACTGCATTTTAGTGACCTGTTTATATGGACTCCTAACTCTCTTTGGACCTCCAATGTTCCTAGTTTTTCGCTGTTTAAAAAATATTTGGATCTATACTTTTTTGGTCCAACATTTATTTAGAGATACAGCACTGAAACAGGCCCTTCGGCCCACCGAGTCTGTGCTGACCATCAACCACCCATTTATACTAATCTTACATTAATCCCATATTCCTACCACATCCCCTCAATTCCCCTACCTACACGAGGGGCAATTTACAATGGCCAATTTACCTATCAACCTGCAAGTCTTTGGCCGTAGGAGGAAACCGGAGCACCCAGCGGAAACCCATGCAGTCACAGGGAGAACTTGCAAACTCCACACAGGCAGTACCCAGAATTGAACCCGGGTCGCTGGAGCTGTGATGCTAACCACTGTGCCACTGATGACCTTACATTTACCTATGTTAAAATCCAATTGTTTTGCCCACTTACTTAATTTGTCAATGTCTCTTTGTAATTTTATGCTCCCATCTATGCCACCAATCTTTGTGTCATGGCAAACATAGATATATGGAAGGGTTGAGAGCAGAAGTGCAGGAAATGGGTTGGACACAGTCCCCTGCTTCCCCGAACCACAATAAAGTTCCGCTTGTCCTCACCTTCCATTCCTCCTGCCTCTATATTCAACAGATCATTCTCCACCATTTCTACCACCTCCAGCGTGATGCCACCACCAAATACATCTTCCCCTCCCCTTCCCTTTCAGCATCCCAAAGGGACCATTCCTTCCGCGGCACCCTGGTCCACTCCTCAATCACCCCCAACATCCCATCCCCTTCTTAAGGCATCTTTCCATGCAAGTGCAGGAGATGCAACACCTGCCCTTCTACCTCTTCTCTCCTCACCACCTAAGGCACCAAACACTTCTTCCAAGTGAAACAATGATGTATGTGTACTTCTCTCAATTTAGTATACTGTATTTCCTGCTCACAATGTGGTCTGCTCTACATTGGGGAGACCAAACTTAGATTTGGTGACTGCTTTGCAGAACATCTCCAATCAGTCCGCAAGCATGACCCCGAGCTATCAGTGGCCTGCCATTTTAATCCTCCACCTTGTTCTCTTGCTGACATCTCTGTCCTCAGCCTACTGCAGTGTTCCAGTGAAGCTCAACGCAAGCTCGAGGAACAGCACCTCATCTTTCGATTAGGCACTTTACACACTTCTGGACTCAACATTGACTTCAACAACTTCAGACCGTAATCTCTACCCTCCATTTTTTTCCGTTTCTTTGCATGTTTCAGTATTAATGTTTTTTCTTGTTTTGCTTTGGAATGGCAGTTGTTCATTATTCTCCATTCACACCTCCTCACCACATCTTTTGTTTCTTTACTTGTCCCGTTATGCCTCACCAACTTTTTTTGTCATTTAATGTCTCCCTATCACTGACCTTCCCTTTTGTTCTTTTTTCACCCCGCCCCATTTGACCTACTTAAAACCTATTACATTTCTAACCTTTCCAGTTCTGATGAAAGGTCATCGACCTGAAATGTTAACTTTGTTTCTGTCTCCACAGATGCTGCCGGACCTGCTGAGTATTTCCAGCACTTTCTGTTTTTATTTCAGATTTCCAGCATCTGCATTATTTTGCTTTTGTGTTAGAGAAGTTATGATAAACTTGTATATTGTTAGACCTCCCTTAGAGTACTCTACACAGATTATAAAAAGAATATGAAGGCACTAGAGAAAGGGCAAAAAAGATTTATTATGATAATACCAGAACTGAGAGGTTATCACTATCAGGAAAGACGAAGCAGGCTGGGACTCTCCTCGAGCAAAGAGAAGGCTTAGGGATGATATTGTAGGCATCTTTAAAATTATGAAGGGGTTTGATAGTGTAGATATAGAGAAAATGTTTCCACTTATGGAGAATTGCAAAACTAGGGGCCATCATTATAAGATAGATAATATAAGATAATAAATTCAATAAGAAATTCAGGAGAAACGTCTTTACCCAGAGAGTGGTTAGAATGTAGAACTGACTGCCACAGAGTGTAGGTGGGGCAAATAGTATACATGCCTTTAAGGGGAAGCTAGATAAATACATGAGGGAGAGATGATTAAAAGGACATATTGAAAGGGCCCAATGAAGTAAAGTGGGAGGAAGCTCAGGTGGAGCATAAACAGCAGCATTGACTTGTTGTGCCGACTGGCCTGATTCGATTCTATAGATTCTGTGCAATTCCATGTAAAGGATTGTTCAATGTTGTTACTCAACCAGAGGCTGCTATGCAAGGCCATTTGCCTGAATGGCAGGCCCAGGCAATGAAAAGCAGGAACGGAGTTTGCCTAGTGGAGTCCAGTGTCAAAGTTTGTTTTGGAGCCCTTTGATAAAGGCAAGATTGATTTACCTCAATCCTTAAACTTATCACTAGATCTGCTCGGGACCCCTTGTAGTTGCTCGAGTTAGACAGACCTAAGGCCACTCCCGGGACACACAATAAACCCCTGTCCTGTCACGCAGATACTGGTGACTACACAGATCCCTGATACTAGTTTGAAAATTGAGGAGACTGTACAATCAACATAAGGCATATAATGTATGTTTATTCCGTATTATATAAATATATAAATACATAGAAACATCTCCTGGCAAAATAGAGTGCGGAATATGGAAATACACCAGCACGCTGGGATCCCCAGTATGTTAGCCCCCTTGAGCAAGTGGCGGCTCCATTGACTGGGTCATGTGAGCTGAATGGAGGACGGCCAAATCCCCAAAGACATGCTCTATGACAAACCTACTATCAGCATGAGACCAACAGGATGCCCATATCTGAGAAAGAAGGATGTCTGCAAGTGAGACCTCAAGTTGACCGGGATCGACATCAATGCATGGGAAGTCCTTCCTGCTGAGCAGAATGCCTGGAGACAAGCAGTCAGGAAGGGCATGGAAAAAGTAGAGTCATTGAGTCATTGAGTTATTTACAGCACAGAAGAAGGTCATTCGTCCCATTGAGTCCATGCCGGCTCTCCAAGGAACTATGCAGTCAGTCCAACTCCCCAGCTCGATCCCTGTAACCCTGAAAATCTATTTCTCTCAGTTGGCCGTCCAACTTCCTCTTGAAGTCTTTGCTTCCACCACCCTTGTGGGCAGCGAGTTCCAGGTCATTATCACCCACTGTGTAAAAAAGTGCTTCCTCACATTCCCCCTGCATCTTTTGCCCAAAACCGTCAATCTGTGTCCCCTAGTTCTTGTACCATTTGTTAATGGGAACAGTTTTCCCTTATCAAACCTATCTAAGCCTGTCCTAATCTTGTACACTTCTATTAAATCTCCCCGCAATCTCCTTTGTTCTCACTTAGGTTCGGAGCTGTACTCTAGACATAACAGGAATGAATGACTCAACATCAAATAGTGTGTTAAAACGGTAGTTTTATTGAGTAATTATCAAGTAATTATTAAACAATTATTAATGATAAAAACAGAAAAGAAAGGTAACTTTATTAAAAAGAAAGGAAGGAAAAGAGTATAGAAAGACAAAAAAAACTTGTAGTACAACTGCTATAACCCCAAATTAGTCTGTTCATAACAGCTCCCTAAAAAGGTACAGTGTTCCCCTTGGTACATACACCATCAAGTTTCAAAAAAACTTCTAGCGCAATTGCTATAACCCCAGATTAGTCTGTTCACAACAGCTCCCTGAAATGGTACCGCGTTCTCCCTTGCTACATTCACCATCAAGTCTCCGGAGAACCTTGCACAGGGGTGGACTCTCCGGTCAGTCACTCCGTCGATGTCCCTTCCTCCGTAGTCTTCAGTGGATGACTAGTCCACGCCAGCTGCAGCCCCGAACATTGCATGCTGTGCCCCTTTAAGTCCAATTTCTGGCTCCATTCCAGCTTTCTGCGATTTCCATCCAGACTTTCTCAAAACAAAGTCCGACAACCATGAGTCCTTATCAAATTCTTCTCACAAGCACTACGAGGCCATTCAGGCTGTTAATACATCCTTTGATGGTGTCTCTCACCTGCCATCAATTAGGTTATACTGTCCATCAATTAAACTCCATCTTCTGACTCCACAGCAGTGTTCCACCCCTTGTGCCACTATCCATTGTCCTGGCTTTTCGTTCAAGGGTCATCGAATACCGTAAGAACTGATTTCTGTTTTGAACAATGGGAAAGCAACTGTTATTTTCAAGAAGAGAAAAATTGTAGTTTAGACAAAACAACAGCTGTGCATGGCCTGGCCTGACCAGCATGAAAACAAAAGTAAAAAGTTCTTGGGAAAAACAAGTTCATAGTTAATAATACTATTGATTGCCATTGATTACATAATTGATTACTTACCTGACATAATCAGAGTACAATCGCACTTAGTTTTAAATCAATGTCTACAAAGTAACCTTCAAAAATTCACTACAGGTTTAATACAGGCAGAAGTAAAATGTAAAAGCATAGTAAGTACAAAAGGTATTGCCTGCAGGCCTCAGGCCTAAAATCGCTAGAACCATTCTGGTATATTTCCTCTGAGCGCTCTCAAGGACCCTCACATCCTTCCTAAAGTGTGGGGACAGAACTGGATGCAATACTCTAGTTGGGGCCTAACCAGAGCTTTATAAAAGTTCAGAATAACTTACCTGCTTTTGTACTCAATGCCTCTATTGATAAAGTCCAAGATCCCATATGTTTTACTAACCACTCTTTCAATGTGTCCTGCCACCTTCAAAGATTGATGCACATGCACCCTCTATCCCTGCACACTCTTTAGAACTGTGCCATTAAGTCTATATTGCCTCTCCCTATTCCTTCTGCCAAAATGCTTCACTTCACACTTGTCAGTATTAAGTTCCATCTGCCACCTGTCTGCCCATTCTGTGAGCTTATCTATGTCCTGCTGCAGGTGGTTCATATCATCCTCACCATTTGCCTCACCTCCAAGTTTGATATCGTCAGTAAATTTTGAGATTCTACTCTGTATTCCAAGATCCAAGTCATTTATATATTGCAAACAAAGCAGTGATCCAACACTGACCCTTGGGGAACACCACTGTCTATTACCCCCCAGTCTGAAAAGCAACTCTGTCCTTAAGCCCATTTTTTTGATCCAGTTGGACACTGGTCCTCCTATTCCATGAGCCTCAATTTTGTTAACTAGCCTTTTATGTGGTACCTTATCAAATGCTTTCTTAAAATCCATATGAACAACATCCACCACATTCCCTTCATCAACCTTCTGTTTCCTCATCAAAGAATTCAATTAGATTAGTCAAGCATGATCTACCTTTTACAAATCCATGCTGGCTCTCCTTAATTAACTCAAACCTTTCTAAGTGTCCAACAATATTTTCCCTGATTATTGTTTCTAAAACCTTACCCAATACTGACGTTAAACTAACTGGCCTGTAGTTGCTAGGACAGAGAACAAAAGAAACAACCAGATGACGGAAAAGAGAGCATGGGAGAAGGAAAAAACATCAGTCAACTGTGGGCCAATGCTATTCATCTGTACCAGCTGCGGAAGGGATTGCCACTCACGTGTCGGCCTCTACATCCACAAAAGATGATGTTCAATCCAGAAGTGACATACACCCCGGGCGCAGTCCATCAACTCTTGAGAAGGACGGATGCTGAGAAAAACATCGAAAACTTACAGCACAGAAGGAAACTATTTGGTCCACTGTGCCTGTGCTGGCCGAACAACAGCTATCCAGCTTATTCCACTTTCCAGCTCTTGGGCTGCAGCCCTGTCGATTATGGCATTTCAAATACATATCTAGGTACTTTTTAAATGGGATGAGGGTTTCTGCCTCTGGATGTAAAAGATCTCATGGCACTATCTTGACGAAGAGCAGGGTAATTCTCCGAGGAGTTCTGGCGTAAATATATCCCTCAAGCAACATCACAAAAGCAGACTATCTGTTCATTGTTACATTGCTGTTTGAGGGAGCTTACTGTGTATAAATTGGCTGCTGTTCATATCAACAATGCTTCACTAGCTGTAAAGTGATTTGGGACATCCTGAGGCTTTGAAAGGTACTACATCAGAGACGCCATCTATGAGTCAGCTTTGACCACCTACGGCAAAAATGCGAAGAGAAATGCGGACTGGTTTCAATCTCATAATGAAGAGCTGGAACCTGTCATAGCCGCTAAGCGCATTGCACTGTTGAACTACAAGAAAGCCCCCAGCGATTTAACATCCGCAGCACTTAAAGCAGCCAGAAGCACTGCACAAAGAACAGCCAGGCGCTGCGCAAACGACTACTGGCAACACCTATGCAGTCATATTCAGCTGGCCTCAGACACCAGAAACATCAGAGGAATGTATGATGGCATTAAGAGAGCTCTTGGGCCAACCATCAAGAAGATCGCCCCCCGTCAAATCTAAATCAGGGGACATAATCACTGACCAACGCAAACAAATGGACCGCTGGGTTGAACACTACCTAGAACTGTACTCCAGGGAGAATGTTGTCACTGAGACTGCCCTCAATGCAGCCCAGCCTCTACCAGTCATGGATGAGCTGGACATACAGCCAACAAAATCGGAACTCAGTGATGCCATTGATTCTATAGCCAGCGGAAAAGCCCCTGGGAAGGACAGCATTACCCCTGAAATAATCAAGAGTTCCAAGCCTGCTATACTCTCAGCACTACATGAACTGCTATGCCTGTGCTGGGGCGAGGGAGCAGTACCCCAAGACATGCGCGATACCAATATCATCACCCTCTATAAAAACAAAGGTGACCGTGGTGACTGCAACAACTACCGTGGAATCTCCCTGCTCAGCATAGTGGGGAAAGTCTTTGCTCGAGTCGCTCTAAACAGGCTCCAGAAGCTGGCCGAGCGCGTCTACCCTGAGGCACAGTGTGGCTTTTGTGCAGAGAGATCGACCGTTGACATGCTGTTCTCCCTTCGTCAGATACAGGAGAAATGCCGTGAACAACAGATGCCCCTCTACATTGCTTTCATTGATCTCACCAAAGCCTTTGACCTCGTCAGCAGACGTGGTCTCTTCAGACTACTAGAAAAGATTGGATGCCCACCAAAGCTACTAAGTATCATCACCTCATTCCATGACAATATGAAAGGCACAATTCAACATGGTGGCTCCTTATCAGAGCCCTTTCCTATCCTGAGTGGCGTGAAACAGGGCTGTGTTCTCGCACCCACACTTTTTGGGATTTTCTTCTCCCTGCTGCTTTCACATGCGTTCAAGTCCTCTGAAGAAGGAATTTTCCTCCACACAAGATCAGGGGGCAGGTTGTTCAACCTTGCCCGTCTAAGAGCGAAGTCCAAAGTACAGAAAGTCCTCATCAGGGAACTCCTCTTTGCTGACGATGCTGCTTTAACATCTCACACTGAAGAGTGCCTGCAGAGTCTCATCGACAGGTTTGCGGCTGCCTGCAATGAATTTGGCCTAACCATCAGCCTCAAGAAAATGAACATCATGGGGCAGGATGTCAGAAATGCTCCATTCATCAATATTGGCGACCACGCTCTGGAAGTGATTCAAGAGTTCACCTACCTAGGCTCAACTATCACCAGCAACCTGTCTCTAGATGCAGAAATCAACAAGCGCATGGGAAAGGCTTCCACTGCTATGTCCAGACTGGCCAAGAGAGTGTGGGAAAATGGCGCACTGACACAGAACACAAAAGTCCGAGTGTATCAGGCCTGTGTCCTCAGTACCTTGCTCTACGGCAGCTAGGCCTGGACAACGTACGTCAGCCAAGACGTCTCAATTCATTCCATCTTCGCTGCCTCCGGAAAATACTTGGCATCAGGTGGCAGGACCGTATCTCCAACATAGAAGTCCTCGAGGCGGCCAACATCCCCAGCTTGTACACACTACTGAGTTCATTGGATAGACATATGGATGAAAATGGAATAGTGTAGGTCAGATGATCGGCGCAACATCGAGGGCCGAAGGGCCTGTACTGCGCTGTAATATTCTAATTCTAATTCTAATTCTAATTCAGCGGCGCCTGAGATGGCTTGGCCATGTGAGCCGCATGGAAGATGGCAGGATCCCCAAGGACACATTGTACAGCGAGCTCGTCACTGGTATCAGACCCACCGGCCGTCCATGTCTCCGCTTTAAAGACGTCTGCAAACGCGACATGAAATCCTGTGACATTGATCACAAGTCGTGGGAGTCAGTTGCCAGTGTTCGCCAGAGCTGGCGGGCAGCCATAAAGACGGGGCTAAAGTGTGGCGAGTCGAAGAGACTTAGTAGTTGGCAGGAAAAAAGACAGAGGCGAAAGGGAAGAGCCAACTGTGTAACAGCCCCGACAAACAAATTTCTCTGCAGCACCTGTGGAAGAGCCTGTCACTCTAGAATTGGCCTTTATAGCCACTCCAGGCGCTGCTTCACAAACCACTGACCACCTCCAGGCGCGTATCCATTGTCTCTCGAGATAAGGAGGCCAACGAAGAATATAAATGCAAGTTCTTTCTTATATATGTGTGTGTTTGTCTATGGTTATTTTATATATAGGGTGTTTATTTTCTACATGTATGTTTATTATATATTGGGTATGTTTATTTAAAATATGTTTATTATGTGTAGTTATATGATGATTCTCCAGACGGTTTATTTTCTATGTGCAGTTTTATATCTAACCTGGTCTGTGTTCAGCAGAGGGTGCTGTCGGGCAATCATATTGCAGACAAACCAGTTAAAAAATAAAGACGATTCGGTGTAAATAGGTTGGAGATGGATGTTGATGTGGGTTTAACATTGATCTTCAGTCCTGCTGGCTTGCTGCTGGTCAGGGCTTGGGGTCTGAGTACTCTGGGGGCTGGGCACACGTGAGCTGAATTTCCAATGCAGCATCTCAGTGACAGTGCAGGAGACCGGCAGGGAGGGAGGGAGGGAGCAGACATGCGCCGGCTCTCTAATCTCTCCGCTAATATTGCGGATTTGGACGCGGCCATGGAGGAACCCGCAAATGAAGCTCTTATAGGGTGAAGCTGACCAGTGAAGGGCGGATGGTCCGGAGAAGACTCCAGATTTGCAATTGTATTTCTCATTGTGCTGGGTTCTGCTGGCTGTCTGTCTGGGTCATGGCTTGGCCATGCATCAGTAGGGTCTGTTGCCTCTCTCGCTTCTGGAGCCAGCTGGACAAATCGGATCTCTCGGTGCCATTGACTGTCCAGAATTACTCCGAGGTCATAGAGCAGGAGGTGAGATCGGTAACCCAGCAGGTTCCTCCAGACTCATCCCTAAAGAGCAACCCGCCCTTGGTCCCCGAGCACAGAGGAGCAGAAGGTTCAATCCAGGAGTCAGTGTCCAAGCACGACTTCAAATCCTGGAAAGTCCGCAAGGAGGCGAGCTGTAAACCCAGGCGGGAGTACCATCCGTCCGAGGTCCCTTTCTCCAGCGACACTCAGTACAAACTCGACTTCAGAGCCTGGCCCATCCCTAAAAAGGAGAATTATCCCTGGGTAAAGGGAGGGCAGGAGCAGCGCTCCATCCCCAACAGCTCCAGCGCACACACTTTCCATCCCGGGCCAGCTGCAGACAAGCAGACAGAAGAGAAGCAGCAAAACCCCAGGGAACCCATCCACAGGCACATCAGAGAGGAGCAGATCAGGCCCGCAGTGAAAACCACCTCTTACAGGTCAGTGCCTCGAGCTGTGCACCGGATTTCTCTTTCAGTCCGAACAATTTGTTTTGACCCTGTAGATACCCTACTTTAATGAGACAACGCGATCTCCCTACCCTTTGGGGCTTGTTTTTGTACGTGCGCTTGATTCATAGCTTAGTGCTGCGACTGCTATGAAACTTAATGAGGTTTCTGCTAAGCATCAATCATAACACAATGATTTGATTGTGTGATGTCTATGACTTGGATTATGCTTCACTTTGTTCAAATTATACCTTATGTTTCAATTGTTTTCTTTATCATACATCCTTACAAGGGGAATTTGCATTTTGTTTTCCTGGGGCAAAAAGGTATATAAAGTGAGGATGAGCTGGACTGGGATCATTACTGGTAACTCACCAGGCCTAATAATAACTGAAATTCTCTTTTCACACTTGCCTTGTGCTGTATCAATAGCTCTCAGCAGTTCCTCAGTGTACAGTGTACCACCTAAATCAGGTGTTGCCCAGTTCCACCTCCATCTCATTTCCAACATAGAACCACAGAATTGTTACAGTGCAGAAAGAGTCCATTCGGCCCATCGTGCTCTCTGAAAGAGCAATTCCCTCAGTTCCATTCCCCTGCCTTCTCCCTGTAACCCTGCACATTTTTCCTTTTCATATAACTGTCTAATTCCCTTTTGGATGCTTCAATTGAACCTGTCTCCACCACACTCTAAGGCAGTGCATTCCAGACCTTAACCACTCACTGTGTGAAAAAGTTTTTCCTCATGTCACTTTTGCTTCTGTTAACAAATACTTTAAATCTGTGCCCTCTCGTTCTCGATCCTTTCACGAGTGGGAACAGTTTCTCTCTATGTTCTTTGTCCAGACCCCTCACGATTTTGAATACCTCTATCAAATCACCTCTCAGCCTTCTCTTCGCCAAGGAAAAAACAGTCCTAACTTCGCCAATCTATCTTCATAACTGAAATTCCTCATCCCTGGAACCGTTCTCATGAATTGTTTCTGTACTCTCGCCAATGCCCTCACGTCTTTCCGAAAGTGCGGCCCCAGAACAGGGCTCAGTTCTCCAGCTGAGGCCGAACTAGTGTCTTATACAAGTTCAACATAACTTCCTTGCTCTTGTACTCTATGCCTCTATTAATAAAGCCCAGGATACTGTATGATTTATTAACCACTTTCTCAACCTGTCCAGGCACCTTCCATGACTTATGCACATATACACCCAGGTCCTTCTGCTCCTGCATCCCCTTTAGAATTGTGCCCTTTATTTTTATATTGTCCCTCCATATTCTTCCGACCAAACTGAATCATTTCACTTTCTCTGCATTGAACTTCATCTGCCACCTGTCTGCCCATTTCACCAACTTGTCTACGTTCTTTTGAAGTTCTACACTATCCTCCTCACAGTTCACAATGCTTCCAAGTTTCGTATCATCCGCAAACTTTCTAATTGTGCCCTGTACACCAAGATCCAGGTCATTTATATATATCAGGAAAAGCAAGGGTCCCAACACTGATCCCTGGGGAACTCCACTACAAACCTTACTCCAGCCCAGGAAGCATCCATTGACCACTACTCTTTGTTTCCTGTCACTCAGCCAGTTCCATATCCTTGTTGCTACCGTCCCTTTTATTCCATGAACTATAACCTTGCTCACAAGTCTGTTGTGTGGCACTGTATCAAATGCCTTTTGAAAATCCATGTACACTACATCAGCAGCATTGCCCTCATCAACTCTCTGTGTTACCTCCTCAAAAGCTCCAGCAAGTTAGTCAAACATGATTTTTCCTTAAATCTGTGCTGCCTTTCTTTAATTAGCCCGCATTTGTCCATGTACCTATTAATTTTGTCCTGAATTATTCTTTCTAGAAGTTTCGCAACCACCAAGGTTAAACTGACTGGCCTCCAGTTGCTGGGCTTATCCTAACATCCTTTTTTGAACAACGTGTAACATTTGCAATTCACCAGTCCTCAGGCACCACCTCCGAGTCTAAGAAAGACTGAAAAATTATGGCCAATGCCTCCGTGAATTCCACCCTCTCTCCTCTCAGTATCCTTGGGTGCATCTCATCTTCCCCACTTTAAGTACAGCCAGCCTATTCAATACATCCTCTTTGACAATTTTAAACCCTTCTAGTGTCTGAATTAGTTCCTCTTTTACCATTGCCTGGGTTGCATCTTCTTCCTTGATAAAGACAGTTGTGAAGTATTCATTTAATACGTCAGTTATGCCCTCTGCCTCCATGTGTTGATCCCCTTTCTCGTCATGAATCAGCCCCACTCCTCCTTTTACCACCTTTTTACTATTTATAGGTCTATAGAAAACTTTGGGATTCCCTTTAATGTTAGCTGCCAGTCTCTTTAATGCTCTCTCTTTGCTTCTCTTATTTGTTTTTACACCTGCCCTCTGAGCTTTCGATATTCAGCGTGGTTCTCAATCCCACAACCATCAGATCAGATCTAAGCTCTGCAGTCCTGCCACACCCAGTCGTGAATGGTGGTGGACAATTAAACAACTAACTGGAGGAGGTGGCTCCATAAATATCCCCATCCTCAATGATGGGGGAGCTCAGCAGATCAGTGCGAAAGATAAGGCAGAAGCATTTGCAATCATCTTCAGCCAAAAGTGCCGAGTGATTGATCATCTTGGCCTCCTCTCAAAGTCCCAGGATCACAGATGCCAGTCTTCAGCCAATTCGATTCACTCCACGTGATTACAAGAAATGACTGAAGGCACTGGATACTGCAAAAGCTATAGACCCTGACAACATTCCTGCAATAGTACTGAAGACCTGTGCTCCAGAACTTGCCGTGCCCCTAGCCAAGCTGTTCCAGTACAGCTACAACACTGGCATCTACTCGGCAATGTGGAAAATTGCCCAGGTATGTCCTATCCACAAAAACAGGACAAATCCAACCCGGCCAATTACCGCCCATCAGTCTACAAAACAGCTCTTGCTTAGTAATAACCTGTTCGGTGACGCTCAGTTTGGGTTCCACCAAGGCCACTCAGCTCCTGACCTTATTATAGCCTTGGTCAAAACATGGACAAAAGAGCTGAACTCCAGAGGTGAGGTGAGAGTGACTGCCCTTGACATGAAGGCAGCATTTGACTGAGTATGGCATCAAGGAGCCCTAGCAAAACTGGAGTCAATGGGGATCAGGAGGAAAAACTCTCCACTGGTTGGAGTCATACCTAGCGCAAAGGAAGATGGTTGTGGTTGTTGGAGGTCAATCATCTCAGCTCCAGGACATCTCTGCAGGAGGTCCTTAGGGTAGTGTCCGAGGTCCAACCATCTTCAGCTGCATCATAAACGACCATCCTACAAACATAAGGTCAAAAGTGGGGATGTTCACTGATGATTGCTCAATGTTCTGCACCATTCGCGAGTCCTCAGATACTGAAGCAGTCCGTGTAGAAATGCAGCAAGACCTAGACAATATCCAGGCTTGGGCTGATAAATGATAAGTAACATTCGGGCCAAACAAGTGCCAGGTAATGACCATCTCCAACAAGAGAGAATCTAACCATCTCCCGTTGACATCAATGGTATTACGATCACTGAGTACCCCACAATCAACATCCTGGGGGTTGCCATTGACCAGAAATGAACTGGAGTAGCCATATAAATACACTGGCTACAAGAGCAGGTCTGAGGCTAGGAATCCTGCGACGGGTAACTCATCAAAGCCTGTCCAACATCTACAAGGCACAAGTCCGGAGTGTGATGGAATACTCTCCACTTGCCTATATGGGTGCAGCTCCAACAACACTCAAGAAGCTCGTCACCATCCAGGGCAAAGCAACCCACTTGATTGGCACACCATTCACAAACATTCACTCCCTCCACCACTGACACACAGTGGCAGCAGTGTGTATCATCTACAAGATGCACTGCAGCAAAGCACCAAGGCTCCTTAGACAGCACCTTTCAAACCCGCGACCTCTACCAACTAGAAGGACAAGCTCAACAGATGCATTGGAACACCACCGCCTGCAAGTTCCCGTCCAAGCTACACACCATCTTGACTTGGAACTATATCACCGTTCCTTCACTGTCGCGGGGTCAAAGTCCTGGAATTCGCTTACTAACAACACTGTGGGTGTACCTACCTCACATGGACTGCAGCGGGTCAAGAAGGCAGCTCACCGCCACCTTCTTAAGGGCAATTAGGGATGGGCAATAAATGCTGGCCTGGCCAGCGACGTCCACATCCCATGAATTAATTTTTAAAAGTAGTATTTTGTACCTGGCATCTGTCATAAGCACACTTTTCTTCTTTATCTTAATCTCTACCTCTTTTGTCATCCAGGGAGCTCTGGATTTGTTTGCCCTACCTTTCCCCTTCGAGAGAACATACCTTGACTGTGCCCAAACTATCTCTTCTTTGAAGGTAGCCCATTGTTCAGCTACTGTTTTTCCTGCCAACCTTTGACTCCAATTTATTCGCCCTACCTCTATTCTTACCCCATTGAAGTTGGCTTTCCCCCAGTTAATTATTCTTACCCTGGATTGCTCTTGGTCCTTTTCCATAGTCAGCCTAAACCCTATGATACAGTGATCACTATCCCCTAAATGCTCTCCTGCTGATACTTGATCCACTTAGCCCACCTCATTCCCAAGAACCGGGTCTAGTAGTGCCTCCTTTCTCATTGGACTGGAAACATACTGCTGTCGAAAATTTTCTTGAACACACTCTTGAAACTCTTGCTCCTCACTGCCCTTTACACTACTACTATTCCAGTCTATGTTTGGATAATTAAAGTCCCCCATTATAGCTACCCTATAATTTTTATACCTCTCTGTAATTTCCTTGTCAATTTGTTCCTCCTCGTCCTTCCCACTAGTTGGTGGCCTATAGACAACACCGAGCAATGTAGCTGCACCTTTTTCGTTCCTTAGCTCTAACCAAATTGGTTCTGTCCTCGACCCCTCTGGGACATCCTTTTTCTCTTAATCAATACCGCCACCCCTCCCCCCTTTTTCCCTTTCCTACCTTTCCTGAACACCTTGTATCCAGGAATATTTAACACCCAGTCCTGCCCTTCTTTGAGCCAGGTCTCTGTTATAGCCACAACATCATATTTCCACATGGCAATCTGTGCCTGTACCTCACCAGTCTTATTAACCATACTCCGTGCATTCACATACATGCACACTAACCCTGATTTAGACTTTATTACTTTCTCTGACCCAACCTAATAACTTACTATT
Source organism: Heterodontus francisci (assembly GCF_036365525.1). Classification (NCBI taxonomy): domain Eukaryota; kingdom Metazoa; phylum Chordata; class Chondrichthyes; order Heterodontiformes; family Heterodontidae; genus Heterodontus; species Heterodontus francisci. The sequence goes on along the minus strand of NC_090381.1, from coordinate 32,327,637 downwards.
CGTTACTCTGGTGCTATCTATCTCTCTCAGTATTCTGTGCACCTTGGTATTCCTCTCTGATATTTCCTGCTGGTTCCCACACCCCTGACAAGTTACCAGTTTTGCTTCTGTCCAATCTGAGCTCCCTCTCAGGTCCCCATCCCCCTGACAATTTAGTTTAAACCCTCCCCAACAGCACTAGCAAATCTCACTGCATGGATATTAGTCCCAGTCCTGCTAAGCTGCAACCTGTCCATCTTGTCCAGGTCCCACCTGCCCCAGAACCAGTCCCAATGCCTAAGAAATCTGATGCCCTCCCACTTATAACAGTTCTCCAGCCACATGTTCAGTTGCTCAAGTCTCCTATTCCTTTGCTCATTCGCACGTGGGACTGGGAGTAATCCTGAAATTACTGTGTTTGAGGTCCTGCTTTTTAATCTCCTTCCTAGCTCCCTAAAATCTGCTTTCAGGACTTCATCCCCCTTCCTACCCATGTCATTGGACCACGACCTCTGGCTGTTCACCCTCCCCCAGAAGAATGTCCTGTTGCCATCCGTGACATCCTTGACCCTGGCACCAGGGAGTCTAGGACACATGGTGCGTCCATCACCTCCCACATGCCACAGGCTGTACATTCCACTCAGCCGAGCTGTCATAGCTTAACTTTACAGACTATTTATTATAAGTAGAATAGCTTACCAGTTACTCACCAACCAGCTCCTTCCACTGCACCAAAGTAAGAACCAAATGCTGGAGGGTTAAAAAAAAGTAGAAAAAAGGAGCACCCACCTCACCGAACTCCCCACTCACCAAACTCGTATCTCCACACTGCTTACAATCTGCATGCTGCACCCAGACCTCTGTATTTATACTATATCTGAAGCTGAAACTGCAGCAACCAGATTGGACTGGTTAGCTACTTAACTAGTTAGCTACTCTGCAGTAGAGTTTGTTAATCCCTGTCTAAGGTGGGAAGAAACTTATTTTACTTGCTTAACTTATTTTATTTAGAAAGAAAATCCCAGTTAAATGCTAACTGCAGACCTTTTTAAAGAAAGATATTGACACTTAAAAATCCCCACTCACCAAACTTGTATCTGTAACACTCTGCTTACAATTTCTGCTTACTCTGTCCCATCTCCATTAGGATTAATGTGTCCCATCTCCATCCGATGTTACCCTGTCCCATCTCCATCAAGGGTTATTCTGTTCAAACAACATCAGGAGTTACTCCTTTCCATCTCCATCAGGTGTTACTCTGTCCCATCTCTATCAGGAGTTACTCTGTCGCATCTCCATCAGGTGTTACTCTGTCCCATCTCCATTAGGAGTTACTCTGTCCCATCTCCATCAGGAGGTACTCTCTCCCATCTCCTTCAGGTGTTGCCCTTTTGAACTGGATCTTTAACCCAGTTTCTCTGTCTTTTCACAATACTTTTTGATATTCTTCCAAATACATATCGAATTTCCTTTGAATTTGATTGACGTATGAGGAGAGATTGGGTCGACTAGGCCTATATCCACTAGAGTTTAGAAGAATGAGAAGGGATCACATAGAAACCTGTAAAATTCTAACAGGACTAGACAGGCCAGATGCAGAGAGGATGTTCCGTCCAGAACCAGGGGTCACAGTCTCAGGATATGGGGTATGCCATTTAGAACCGAAATGAGGAGAAATTTCTTCATGCAGAGGGTGGTGAACCTGTGGAATTCTCTACCGCAGAAGGCAGCGGAGGCCAAATCATTAAATATATTCAAGAAGGAGATAGATATATTTCTTAATGCCAAAGGGATCAAGGGATATGGGGAAAAAGTGGGAACAGTGTGCTAAATTAGACGATCAGCCATGATCTTTTTTGAATGGTGGAGCAGGCCCGAAGGGCCGAATGGCCTACTCCTGCTCCTGTTTTCTGTGTTTCTATGAAATGCTGTTTTTTCTCTTCCTCAGTCTTCACATGTGGCAATGCTTTCCATGTTAGAATACACTCTGTTTCTTCTAACTTCCCTGTTCTTCTAGCTATAATCCTGAGTAAATTTCAATTTGCCAAATGTGCAAACACTGTTGAGGAAAAAGCTATGAAGAACCAAATGGCAGTAATTTGAAATTGACAGAGGAACTCTATAGAAGCAAAGCATATGAGCACTGCAATCTGGGTATGTTTTTTATTGACCTTTGAATGAAATAACACAGTGTTTACCAAACAATTGGACATTATAGCTTTAAAGGGACAGGCATCTACTCTTTTTAGCAGAATAACTTATTATGTTTATGTAATGTTTCTATTTTTATAACAACTGCAACTGTCATTTATATAGTGCCTTTAACATAGACAAATGTCCCAAGGTGCACCACAGGGGCATAATGAAAAGAAAATGGATGCCATGCCAAAGAAGGAGATATCGGCACAGGAACCAAAAGCTTGTTCAAAGAAGTTGGTTTAACAGAGTGTCTTAAAGCAGGGTTTTAGGTAGGAAATTCCCAAATGTGGGGCTGATGTGGTTGAAAACACACTAGTGTTGATGCCAATGGAACAGGGATGCACCAGAGGCCAGAATCAGAGGAATAGAGAGTTCTAGGGAGTATGTGGGATTGGGGGACGTTAGAGTTAAGGAGGATCAAGTTTATAAAGGGATTTGAACATGAGGATAAGAATTATATATTGGAGGCATGGCAGACTGGAAGCCAATGTAGCTCAGTGAGCACAGGGGTGTTGGGTGAGTGGTAGTTAGTGCAGGAAAAGGCAGCAGGGTTTTTGGATGAGCTGAAGTTTACAATGTAGAGGATGGAGGGTCGACCAGAGGAGAATTGAAACAGTCAAGTCTGAAGACAACAAAGGCAAGGATTATCGTTTCAGCAGCAGCTGGGCTGAGGGTAGGGGGACAGGCACGTGCTGTTATGGAGGTGAAAGTAAGTGGCATTTTTGTGATATGGGTCAGATGTTCTAGGACTAGGACACCAAGGCTGCAAACAATCTGGGGCAGCATGAAACATTGGTCGGGACAGGAAATGAAATCATTGGTGAGTTTGTGGTGGGGAACCAAAGACAATAGCTTCAATCTTTCCAATGTTTAACTGGGGGAAATTGCAGTTAATCCAAGACTGGCTGTTGGATAAGCAGTCTGACAACATACTGGCAGTGGAGGAGTTGAGCGAGGCAGTGGAGAGGAAGAGCTGGGTGGTTATCAAATGAAGCCTTGGCAAGTTATTGCAGTACATCCTATAGATAGTATACACTAGCTATAATACATTGGTGTGTGGAGAGAATGGAGGTTTAAGCTCACAATGGATATGCATGAGTGGTTGTATAAATAGTAATGGGCAATTGGAAGTGAATACTTTAGAGAATAATTAATACTTGGGAGTGATGCTGTAAATAATATTAGATCATTTAGAGTGATTACTTGGGAGTGTAACTGACTATTATTTATGCAGGCATTATCATATACCATTTTATACAAATTTGTTGTTGACACTAAGATGTGGCTAGCTAACTGTGGTAATAAAGACCAACAGCACTCAAAGCATCTGGATAAATGAAGTTGGTTGGCTGAGGGACGGCCAGTGGTTTTTAGTTTGGTGACACATGTCGAAAGAAGAAGGAAAACAGAAGCGGTGAAATGATGGCAAGTAATGTAGGTGTGATAATTGGCCTCTCATTAAAAATATCCACCCAATGTAACTAATGATGCTGATCATGTACTGGGATATAAATAGGGAACTAGTTATCAGTTCTGTTCATTACTGTTGAGGCAGTTTTTGGAACATTGTGCATTGCTTTGGATGCCTGACCTTCTAAAGGACATTGATGTATTAGGGAGGCTTCAGAGAAATACAATTAGGATAATTCTAGCACTTGGCGAATAACAAAGGAGCACTGAAAGGGACAGGCGACCAGTTCTTGTTTCTTTTTATTTCTTGCTCTATTTATTTCTCTCTTTGATCCTCTTTCACTCTCTTGTTCTTGTTTCTGTATCGCACTATTTCTCTCTCACTGTTGCTGTCTTGTTTTTCTCTCTTCACTCCTTTACTCTGTGTCACTGTCTCCTTCTTTCACTTTGTTTCTCCCCTTTTTTGTCTCCCCCATCTCTCTCTCTTATCACTTTCCCTGTTTGTACAGGGGGAGTTTGGTCCATTGAAGAGTAACTGTAACTCGTGTTTGAAGCTGTGTGTTGTGATTGTTGCCGGGTAATTTGACTCACTGCCTTAGCCCCTCCAGATACAGAGAGATAAATTGGAAGGCACTGTTGCAAGTTGGTTTCCTAGTTGCTTGATGCATTATTTACACTATAGTATTAAAAATGCAGCTGTACACTGCATGGAGCTCAGCACTGATTGGCTGCGGCTCATTGCATTGCTGACAGTTCCAAATTCCGGAGGCAGAAACCTGATTCATCATGCAACATGCACCAGGTTCTCCTGTAAAGAGAGAACAAGGGAGACAAAGGAGTAGAGACAGAATGAGGCCCAAAGGCAGATACACCAGCCTCAATTTTAACCCAATGGGCTGAACATCCCTTGAGCTCAATGGAGTGTAAGGTTAGGCAGGTTATAAAGCAGGCAACCGCTTCAAACTCGCCCCTTTCCCGCCAGGTGGGTTACAGTACATACGAACATACGAATTAGGAGCAGGAGTAGGCCACTCAGCCCTTCGAGCCTGCTCCACCATTCAATAAGTTCATGGCTGAACTGATGAACTGATTACTCCACATTTCCACCGACCCCGATAACCTTCCACCCCCTTACTTATCAAGAATCTATCTACCACTGCCTTAAAAAATATTCAAAGACTCTGCTTCCACTGCCTTTTGAGGAAGAGAATTCCAAAGACTCACGACCTTCTGAGAGAAAAAATTTCTCCTCATCTCTGTCTTAAATGGGCAACTCCTTATTTTTAAACAGTTCCAGATTCTTCAACAAGGGGAAACATCCTTTCCACATCCACCCTGTCCAGACCCCTCAGGATCTTATATGTTTCAATCAAGTTGCCTTTTACGCTTCTAAATTCCAGCGGATACAAGCCTAGCCTGTCCAATCTTTCCTCGTAAGACAGCCCACCCATTCCAGGTATTAGTCTAGTAAACCTTATCTGTACTGCCTCCAATGCATTTACATCCTTCCTTAAATATGGAGAGCAATACTTTTTTTTTATTCATTCATGGGATGTGGACGTCGCTGGCCAGGCCAGCATTTATTGCCCATCCCTAATTGCCCTTGAGAAGGTGGTGGTGAGCTGCCTTCTTGAACCACTGCAGTCCATGTGGGGTAGGTACAGCCACAGTCCTGTTTGTTCCAGGATTTTGACCCAGCGACAGTGAAGGAAAGGCGATATTGTTCCAAGTCAGGATGGTGTGTGACTTGAACGGGAACTTGCAGGTGGTGCTGTTCCCATGCATTTGCTGCCCTTGTCCTTCTAGTTGGTAGAGGTCACGGGTTTGGAGGGTGTTGTCTGAGGAGCCTTGGTGCGTTGCTGCAGTGCATCTTGTAGATGGTACACACTGCTGTCACTGTGCATCGGTGGTGGAGGGAGTGAATGTTTGTAGATGGGGTGCCAATCAAGCAGGCTGCTTTGTCCTGGATGGTGTCGAGCTTCTTGAGTGTTGTTGGAGCTGCACCCATCCAGGCAAGTAGAAAGTATTCCATCACACTCCTGACTTGTGCCTTGTATATGGTGGACAGGCTTTGGGGAGTCAGGAGGTGAGTTACTCGCTGCAGGATTCCTAGCCTCTGACCTGCCCTTGTAGCCACGGTATTTATATGGCTATTCCAGTTCAGTTTCTGGTCAATGGTATCCCCTAGGATGTTGATAGTGGGTGATTCAGCGATGGTAATGCCATTGAATGTCAAGGGGAGATGGTTAGATTCTCTCTTGTTGGAGATGGTCATTGCCTGGCACTTGTGTGACCTCCAACAACCACAGCCATCTTCCTTTACGCTAGGTATGAATCCATCCAGCGGAGGCTTTTCCCCCGATTCCCATTGACCTCAGTTTTGCTCGGGCTCCTTGAAGCCATACTCGATCAAATGCTGCCTTGATGTCAAGGGCAGTCACTCTCAGCTCACCTCTTGAGTTCAGCTCTTACTCTACTGTACCCGGTACTCCAGATGTGGTCTCACCAACGCCCTGTATAGCTGAAGCATAACCTCCCTATTTTTGTATTCAATTCCCCTTGCGATAAATGATAACATTCTAATAGCTTTCCTAATTACATGCTGTTCCTGCGTACCAACTATTTGAGATTCATGCTCTAAGACACCCAGATCCCTCTGCATCTCAGAGCTCTGCAATATCTCACCATTTAGACAATATGCTTCCTTTTTATTCTTCCTGCCAAAGTTTACAATTTCCCACTTTCCCACATTATACTCCATTTGCCAGGTCTTTGCCTACTCACTTAACCTGTCTATATCTCTTAGTAGCCCCCTTATTCCCTCTTCACAACTCTTCTACCTATCTTGCGTCATCAGCAAATTTAGCAACCATCCCTCCGGTCACTTCATCTAAGTCATTATCCCGAAAACATTCTATGCACTCCTCATCTAGGCAGTCTCTGTCCATCTGATTTTTCCAGTCTATATCTAGGTTAAAATCCCCCATAATTATCGCTGTACCTTTCTGACAAGTTGCCATTATTTCTTTCTTTATACCCCGTCCTACAGTGTGGTTAACGTTAGATGGCCTGTCAACCACTCCCACAAGTGACTTCTTGCCTTTATGATTTCTCATCTCCATCCAAACTGCTTCTACATCCTGGTCTCCTGAACTTTAGTCATCCCTCTCTATTGTGCTAATACCATCATTAATTAACAGAGATACCCCTCCACCGTTTCCTAGTTTCCTGTTCTTCCTAAATGCCATGTACCCTTCAATATTCAGGTTTCAATCTATGTTGTCCTGCAGCCACAACTCTGTAATGGCTATCAGATCGTACTTATTTATTTCTATTTGCACTCTCAGTTCATCTGTTTTGTTTTGAATGCTACGTGCATTCAGATACAGAGCCTTTAGTTGTGTCCTTTTATTATTTTTGTAACCTCTGGCCTTATCTGTTGATAGACTCTTAAATTTGTATGTTTTGTCCCTTCCTGTCACAGTCTGTTTATCATTTTCCCTATTAATACCTTTCTCTCTTGCCTTGTCTCTACTCCTTGATTTACCATATCTTCCCAATAGTAGAATCAGGGCTTTAGATTGACAGAGAGATAGTGTGACACAGAGACAGAGTCAAAATGAGAGAGAAATATAGTGAGGCAAAATTTGATTGAAACATCCCATTTATCACACTCAAGTCTTCCAAACGGAATGAAAAAACAAATGGTTTAACTGTGATATTTTGCAGTATTGAACCCATAGTTGGGACTCTCTCATCTAAATAAAATCTTTGCTGGCCCTTGGGTAAACCTCTCTGTGATACTTTGGTATGGGTATAAGAAGCACAGAGATAGTGCGAGTCTTGGGGAAACAATAGCAGGAACTGGTGTATAATCAAGGTTGTTGATCGTTTATCAGTAAAGAGTGAGCTGCCCTAATAAAACACCATGTCTTCCCTGAATTTGGGAATCGCGACAGCATAAAAAGCTTGTGCTTTGTGTTTGCATCATTGAGTAGCGTGCCTGCAACTGCAGCAGGTGACTTATAGACTGGTGTAAAGTATAGGGGCTCAGAATGAAACAGCGATTGTAAACTCTGAGAATTTATAGTTGCCCAAAGGCTCATCATTTTACGGGAACCAGATTATTGCTGGCCTTTACCAGTATGGGCCTTGCTATAATCTGGCTACATCTGCAAAACTGCAGTGTGCTAAAGTGAGCACAGTATGATCCTGACATAAAACCCCCTCTGCAGTTATAGTTCATCAAGGTGCCAGATGACCCATTTACCTCGTCACACCATTATCAGCTTGTACTTCGAATTTGTGGCACAACTATAATTGGAGCTGAAGGGTGGGGAAGAAAATCCAACTCTGGCACTCACTGCAGGATGCCCAGCTCCAGCAAGTTCTAGACCACGGCCGGGACTTTCCACTAGTGCTCTCCCCAACCCGAGATTATCCACACGTTCATTTCACTGGACATGAAAATCATGGGCTGTTGGGACCAGAAGCTGAGAATTCCAGCCACAATTTTTTGGATAAGTTATAAAACCAAAGATCCATCCACCTATTCAAGCAGATGGAGAGATCCCACAATACTATTCGCAGAAGAGCTCCTGGATAATATTCATCCCTCAACCAACACCATCAGAAAAAAGATAAACTGGTCATTCATCACAGTCGCTATTTGTGGGACCTTGCTGTGTATAAATTGGCTGCTGCATACACCAACATAACGATAGTGACTGCAATTCAAAATTAACTCATTGGCTGGAAAGTGCTTTGGGACTTTCTGATGATATGATACAACGCTATATAAATTTAAATTCTTCTTCTTTTCTTCCAACCTCTGCACCCGCCCCCTACTAGTTTTGAATAAACTTTGGGAACAATAATCCAGTTTAGCAGTTCACCCACAGCAGATAAGGCAGTGAATTATTTATGCACCAGCAGTGTGGTTCAGTGAAACTGTGAGTTTTGTCATGGGACCTCATTAAGGTATTCAGTTCCAATAGTGAAGGACTCCCTCAATAGGACACTTCACCCTCTACCCCCTTCCTATCTCCCACACTCTGTAAACTTGAGCTCATCTAAAACTCTGCTGCCTGTAACCTAACTCGCAGCGAGTCCCATTCAGCCAGTGCTCGTTGACCTACATTGACTCCCAAACCAGCAATGGCTCAATTTTAAAATTTTCATCATTGTGTTCAAATCACTCCATGGCCTTGCCCCTCCCTATATCAGTAATCTTCTCCCATCCTACAACCCTCCTTTCTGTGGTCCTCCAATTCTAGCCTCTAGTGCATCCCTGATTTCCTTGATCCCTCCATTGGCAGCCATGTCTTCAGCTGTCAAGGCCCTAAGCTCTAGAATTCACTCCCTAAATCTCTCCACCTCTCTACCTCTCTCTCCTCCTTTAAGATGCTGCTTAAAACCTACATCTGTGATCAAGTTTGTGTGGCTTTGTGTCAACTTTTGTCTGATAATCACTCCTGTGAAGCACTTTGGGACATTTTACAACAATAAAGGCTCAACATATATACAAGCTGTTGTTGTTGGCACTGACATGTACACACTTATGTCCTGGGCTGTGTCTTGAGCCCATAACTTCTGCCTCAAAGGCCAACCGACTGAATCAAGCTGATTCTTGCCGATCAGTGTGGCAGACAATCATGAAGAAATGCTTCCATAATTTCCTGATTTGTCACCTACTCAAATATTGGAGACAAATGAAGCACACGAGTGTCCCCAGAAACAGCATGATGTACATGTCCACATCCGGTACCTTAAATGTTATCTTGCACCATTGGACCATCAGTTACAATCTTGGCCTGGGCCTTCCCAACAGAAGCCTTCAGCACAAGGGGGCAACAAAGTACGCCAGGTTGATAAAACGCACAGTCTATCTCCTGTGACATTCTACTTGATAAGTCAGACAATATGATCACTCTGTTATAAAAGCAAAATACTGCGGATGCTGGAAATCTGAAATAAAAACAAGAAATGCTGGAATCCTCAGCAGGTCTGGCAGCATCTGTGGAAAGAGAAGCAGAGTTAACGTTTCGGGTCAGTGACCCTTCTTCGGAACTTCTGATCACTCTGTTACTTGTTAGTAAATAGTACATAAAATACACAGTACAGAAACAGGCCATTCAGCCCAACTGGTCAACCAATATTTATGCTCCACATGAGCCTCCTCCCCTCCCTCTTCATCCAACACTATCAACATATCCTTCTATTCTTCTCTGCCTCTTGTGTGTATCCAGCTTCCCCTCAAATGCATCTATGATATTCACCTCAACTACTCCCATGTTCTAATTACTCTTTGCATAAAGAGGTTTCTCTTGAATTCCCTATTGGATTTATTAATGATTTTTATTCAAGGCCTCTAGTCTTGGTCTCCCACACAATTCGAAGCATCTTCTTTGTATCTACCCTATGTTGTATGATTGCCTTTAAGAGTGATGTTGCTTTAAGATCTTAGAATGCTTATGAGCCAAGTACCAGGATGCAGTCATGTGACTACAAGTCTGAATTACTCTGCAACTGTAACACCTAGAGGCAAGTTCTGTAAATAGTCAGCTCTGTGCTATGTAAAAGCTGTTTAATAACCCTGTTTGAGATCGTCAACAACCTGGACTCCATACATCCCATTTATGTTGCATTAGGCAACATAAAAAGAACTCATTACATGGTGGCAGCTCCTCATTACACCCTATCTAATGAATTCTATCTAATAATGACTAGCAGAGCTGCACATTTTTCATGGGCTACATTTGTATATGTAAGTTTTTTGTGTTCTGTATAAATTTAAAGCTAAGGATCAAGATGGCCATTTCTCCAGTGACAAAGAGAGCTCAAATCGTTCGATGACGTTTGGTGTTTTATCTTAATATTAGGCAACATTCCTAAATTTCTCTGTGAATTTGTGCAATTTCTGAGTCTTGCACAAGAAGTACAGCCTGTGGATAACGTATAGTCCCATGGATCAGGAATCATCATTTTCAAGCCAACAAAATCGTACAATATTGAGTTCAAAGCAAAAAGATAGTGCTGTTACATGAAACAACAAGGTTAAAGTTTTTGAAACTGGCTAATGCAATCAGCATTTAATTTATGGGGTGTAGCTTGTTTATAGTGCAGTCAAATATTTGTATATTCATTCGAGGCTGGTTGCAGGAATTAGGGATGGGGGAGATGTTTGTACATGGGGGAGGGACAAATGGATGTAATGAGCTCTCTTTGGAGTAGTTTAATTCTGTGTTAAATTATATGTTCTACACCTCTTTTCAGAAAGTCATGAGAAAGTAAAATGACGCTTGGGCTAAATTCATATCAGCATTATCCTATCAAGCAGGTACTGGTCAGAAACCACGTGCATCACATGTGGAGTGAGAAACTCTGTACTCTACACTCATACCTAGTCTACAGGAGAGTTGGAACTTAGAAAAACACCAGTGCAGGCCTTACAGGCCACATGGATGGCTACAGAACACCAACATTCGAAGATTCTACAAAAATCCTCATAAAGAGCACAGAACAATTGATAGGAAGCCAGCATCCTGATGGGAGTGCACATCATTAGAATACCATCAGGCCTATGAGACTGGATAAGCGCAAGTAGCTTCTTAAACATGACAGTGCCCTGTCATTGTCCTGAGCCCACAGGAACTCGATAATTGCTACTTAGTCTGTCTAATAGAGGAAAGTTGAATTACCATTAAGAAATAATCTTAGCTCCTCTATATCTTTATCGGCCTCAGAGAAGGTGAATCCATATGACTACTTCTAGTTAAATCATAAGGATTAATCAAGGGGCCACAGGTTTGAACTGGCAAAAAGTATACTTAAAAGCTAAATTATGGAAGTTCTGCTTTGCACAAAGATGACTCAATGCATGGAATGGACTCCCAGATAGAGTAGCAGAGACAAAAACCCTAGAATTATTGATGGGCCAGTTGGATGTTGCAATAGGAAAACTTTAGGGCCATTTATGGGAGCCATTTTGTTTCCTTACTCTCTGCTTTTTTTATTCATTGATGAGATGTGGGCATCATTGGCAAGGCCAACATTTATTGCCCATCTCTTGAGAAGATGATAGTGAGCTGCCTTCTTGAACTACTGCAGTCTATGTAGTGCAGTTAAGGAAGTGCCAGGATTTTGACCCAGCTATTATGAAGGAACAGCGATATTGTTCCAAGTCAGGATGGTGTGTGACTTGGAGGGGTGCTTGGAGGTGGTGGTTTGCCTATGTGCCTATTGCTCATGATCTTCCAAGTGCTAGAGGTTGCAAGTTTGGGAGGTGCTATTGAAAAATCAAGGCATTACCAAAATAACATGTGCAGTGGAACCACTGACATACTAGCAAGATCCCGCCCAACTGATTTTTCTTGTGGCCAGATCTTCCACTGGATGCAAGTGGCAACCTCATGAATATGTGCTTATTGGAATCATATGACAATTTTGTCGTGCCCATCAGATACTGGCAGTTCCTGCTCCCACCCACCAAACCTGGGCAGTCGAAGCTCTGAGGCAGTCATTTTGTGTGTCCATTAAAGGGATCTCCAGATTCAATCAGGAGAGGCTGAAAGCAGGATTGATACTTTGTTTATGCCAGTCGCTTGTGGGTTTTGTTGCATGTTTGTTTGGTATGCTGCCACCTTAATATGCTTCATTAGTCTAGCTTGGAGAGATTCCTTAGTCTGGAGAATTAGAACGTTCACCTTTATTACATTATAACTATGTGCAGCTTCACACCAGTCCGTGTGACTCCTCTGAAGCCACACTGCATCTCTCTTCAAGTCTCTCTCATATGTGATCTCTTACATCATCATGGTAGGATGTATTCTTTAAACTTGCTCAACATTAACCCTTTCAGACCCTTATACTACATCTCCCCCCAAGTCTTTGTCAAAATGTATATATTTACATACATTCACTTATATTTATTTTTACATACTACCCATCTGCCCACCCCAAGTCTCTGACAGCATAGGTTCAATCTGTCCGGAGGAGGCTGCACAAGTCTTCCTGATCTTGTTGTTGTCAGATGCAGAAGATCAGTAGTCTTTCTTTGAACTCTTGTTTCTTGACTTGGACGGCCTTCATTGAGGTTTGTAGTATCCGGTGCTTTCTGAATTTCAGGTTCAACATCTGATTTGTCCAAATCCTTGCATGAGTGCTGTCTTTGATGAATAGGCATAAGATTCCTCCTGTTTCTTATTATAGTACTTCCTGAAGTTTGTACTAAATAAGATCTCTGTTTATTCTCATCTCTCTGGATGATTACTTCTTCTTTGCTTTGGTCTCATACCCATACCTTCTGTCCATCTGTCCACTTTGGTAGGTTCCTGGTATGGTATTTCCTATTATAATTATAGGCTTGTTGTTTTCTGTATGAATTTTCTCTTTGTAGAACTCTCTGATAATCCTGGACTTGTAGCCCTGGAAGTAACCTTTTGGGTAGGATTAGAAGTTGTGTTCTAAGTTTTCTTCCCATTAACAGTTCTGATGGTGCTAATATGCATAGCAGTGGAGTAGTTCTGTGGTTCAGAAGTGTCATTTGAAATCTTGTTTTTTCTCTAACAGTTCTTTAACAGTTCTGACTCCTCGCTCAGCTTCTCCATTAGATTGTGGCTATCTAGGGAAACTTGTTAGATGTACAAATCCAGAGTTTTCCGCAAGGTGCATGAAGTAGTTGTTTGCAAATTGTCCATTATCAGACACCATCCAGTCAGGTATACCATGTGTTGCAAAGATTTCTTGTAACACTCGTATGACTGCTTCAGTTGTCGTTGCATACAAACGTTTAACCTCGATCCACCTCGAAAAGTAGTCGATGACAATCAGGTAGGATATTCTATTAAATATGAATAGACCTATCGCCAGACCTTCCCATGGTCTGGTTGGGAATTGGGTCGACATAACGGGTTCCCTCTGATCCTATCTGTGCACTGCACATACCTGGCAATTAGAAATCATTTCTTCTACATGTTTCTATATTCCTGGCCACCACACAGACACCTGAGCCCTTGCTGTACATTTAGTTATGCCCATATGACTCTAGTGTATTTTCTTCAAGATATCTACTCTGAGTGACTCTGAAATCACCAGTCTCTTGTCATATACCAGCAAATCATCCACTATGATAAAGTATCTTCTGTGTCTGAAGAAGATTTTTACCCTCTTACCACTGGGATTCTGCTCCGGCCAGCTTTGCTTGCAATATTGGCAGACATTGATGCATTTTTCATTTTGCGTGTGAGCATGACGAATTTATTGGCGTTTATTTGAACTTACTGGCCATTGTAATGCAGTGACCTGAGAATATGACTCAATTTCATTAATGAAGTTAACATCCTGTTACATAGGATGGTCAACAGAGATTTCGGTCAATTTTCTAAACCCAAGGCATGGTACATTTTCCCTTCAGGCTTTTAAAACCTAAACCTCACAACAGCTGATCAGTATTATTGTTTTAGAGTCATAGAGATATACAGCACAGAAACAGGCCCTTCAGCCCATCGTGTCTGTGCTGGCCATCAAGCACCTAACTATTCCAATCCCATTTTCCAGCATTTGGCCCATAGCCTTGTATGCTCTGGCGTTTCAAGTGCTTATCTAAATACTTCTTAAATGTTGTGAGTGTTCCTGCCTCTACCACCTCTTCAAACAGTGCGTTCCAGATTCCAACCAACCTCTGGGTGAAATATTTTTTCCCTTACCCTTACCTTAAATCTATGCCCCCTGGTTATTGATCACTCCGCTAAGGGAAAAAGTTTCTTCCTATCTAACCTATCAATGCCCCTCATAATTTTGTATACCTCAATCAAGTCCCCCCTCAGCCTTCTCTGCTCTAAGGAAAATAACCCTAGTCTTTCCAGTCTCGCGTCATAGCTGAAATGCTCCAGCCAAGGCAAAATCCTGGTGAATCTCCTATACACTCTCTCCAGTGCAATCACATCCTTCCTACAGTGTGATGCCCAGAACTGTACACAGTACTCCAGCTTTGGCCTAACTAGCATTTTATACAGCTCCATCATAACCTCCCTACTCTTATATTCTATGCCTCGGCTAATAAAGGCAAGTATCCCATATGCCTTCCTGACCACCTTATCTACCTGTGCTGCTACCTTCAGTGATCTATGGGCAAGTACACCAAGGTCCCTCTAACCCTCTGTACTTCCTCGGGTCCTACCATCCATTGTATATTCCTTTGCCTTGTTATTCCTCCCAAAATGCATCACCTCACACTTCTCAGGATTAAATTCCATTTGCCACTGCTCCGCCCATCTTACCAGCCCATCTATATCGTCCTGTACTCTAAGGCTTTCTTCCTCACTATTTACGACACCACCAATTTTAGTGTCATCTGCAAACTTACTGATCATACCTCCTATATTCACGTCTAAATCATTAATGTACGCTATAAACAGCAAGAGTCCCAGCACCAATCCCTGTGGTACACCACTGGTCACAGGCTTCCAATCGCAAAAACAACCCTCGACCATCACCCTCTGCCTCCTGCCACTAAGCCAATTTTGGATCCAATTTGTCAAATTGCCCTGAATCCCATGGGCTCTTACCTTCTTAACCAATCTGCCATGCGGGGCTTTATCAAAAGCCTTACTGAAGTCCATGTAGACTACATCAACTGCTTTACCCTCATCTACACATCGAGTCACCGCCAAAAAAATTCAACTAAGTTAGTTAGACATGATCTCCCCCTGACAAAGCTATGCTGACTATCCCTGATTAATCCCTGCCTCTTCAAGTGTTGATTAATCCTGTCCCTCAGAATTTTTTTCCAATAATTTCCCTACCACTGATGTTATACTCACTGGCCTGTAATTACCCTTCTTGAATAATGGTACCATATTCACTGTCCACCAGTCCTCTGTTACCTCTCCTGTGGCCAGAGAGGATTTGAAAATTTGTGTCAGAGCCCCTGCTATCTCCTCCATTGCCTCACTTAGCAGCCTGGGATACATCTCATCTGGGCCTGAGGATTTATCCACTTTTAAGCCCGCTAAAACAGCTAATACTTCCTCCCTTTCAATGCTAATATGTTCAAGTATATCACAATCCCCCTCCCTGATCTCTACACCTACATTGTCCTTCTCCATAGTGAACACAGATGAAAAGTAATCATTTAAAACCTCATCTATGTCCTCCGGCTCCACACACAGATTGCCACTTTGGTCCCTAATGGGCCCTACTCTTTCCCCGGTTATCCTCTTGCCCTTAATATACTTATAAAATGCCTTGGGATTTTCCTTTATCTTGCCCGCCAGTGTTTTTTCATGTCCCCTCTTCACTCTCCTAATTACTTTTTTAAGTACCCCACTACTCTTTCTATACTCCTCTACTGCCTCTGCTGTTTTCAGCACTCTGAATCTGCCATAAGCCTCCTTTTTTTTCCTGATCCAATCCTCTATATCCCTTGACATCCGGGCTTCCCTGGACTTGTTGATCCTACCCTTCACCTTAACGGGTACATGTTGGCTCTGAACTCTCACTATTTCCTCTTTGACTCCCACTGGTCTGATGTAGACTTTCCTACAAGTAGCTGCTCCCAATCCACTTTGGCCAGATCCTGTTTTATCATATTGAAATCGGCCTTCCCCCAATTCAGTACCTTTATTTCCAGTCCATCTTTGTCCTTTTCCATAACTACCTTAAATCTTACAGAGTTATGGTCACTATCCCCAAAATGCTCCCCCACCGATACTTCTACCACTTGTCCAACTTCATTCCCTAGGATTAGGTCCAGTACTGCCCCATCTCTTGTAGGACTTTCTACATACTGGCTCAAAAAGCTCTCCTGTATGCATTTTAAGAATTCCGCCCCCTTTAAGCCTTTTGCACTAAGACTAGTGATATCCCCAGTTGACATTGGGGATGTTGAAATCCCCTACTATTATTACCCTATTATTTTCACCTCTCAGAGATTTGCCTACATATCTGCTCCTCTACCTCTCCCTGACTATTTGGAGGCCTCTAGTACAATCCCAGCCAAGTGATTGCCCCCTTTTTCTTTATAAATTCTACCCATATGGCCTCATTTGTGGAACCTTCTAAGATATCATCTCTCCTTACTGCAGTAATTGACTCCTTGATCAACAGTGCAATGCCACCTCCTCTTTTACCCCCCCCCAACCCCCACCCTCCTCCCTGTCATGTTGGACGTTGGAGTGAAGTGTTCCTGGCAGTAACACACAACTCGCAGAAACTCTTTTTGTAACAAACACCTGTTCTAAAACCCCACTGTTTGTTCCAGACAGGAATTCCAGCCCTGGACTGGAGTTAAAGTGGCCAAACCTGTGAGGATAAGGCAAGTGTACACTCCCCCAGGGGATAAGATAGTCCTTGAGAGCAGTTACAGGGCTGCCTTCACAGAGGATGCCTTCCGACGTATAGAGCCACTGCAGGTTGCATCCAGCAAGTCTCAGAACCAAATAGCTTCAGTAGCAGAGACAGACAACATTACAAAGACCGAGAGCTCGGTAAGTACATCTTAATCTTTTCTAATATCCGTGTCCCTTGATTTCCTTTGTTAGCAAATACACTGTAGATATCTGGTTGTTTTAAGTTCAATTTTGCATCATTCTTTGTGAGTGGATTCTAGTTTTGTTTAATAACTCAGTGAGGTTAATTATAACTTTGAGCACGGGGTGGAAAATGGGTGATAATTGAATTGGCAGCACATTTTACATCTTGCCCGAATTTCTTTTCCATTGGAATCGAATGAGGTGTAACGTAGGCAACTCATTTGCTATCACTCGTTTACTGCCCAGTGACAAAAGTTAAAATTAACCCCTTGAGTTCTGTAATTCAATTCTTCCATATTGAGCATTTGAGCTTCTAGTTTATGAAGTAGGCTCATGCTTTAGTCCATTACTGAGGGAGTGCTGCATTGTCAAAGGTGCAATGTTACTGGTTGATTTGGATTAGGGAAGCTCTTGGCTGGACTGACAGTAATGTTTAACTTTGGTACAGTTATGTGTGGCCTTTCTGTGTCTTTAATCACTTGGTATCCATGACCTTTCTATATCCATGAACTTTCTGCTACAAACCACTGTAATGTGAATGCTGAGCCTGTCTAAAACCTAACCAATAGACCTAATGGCAATACCGGACTTGTGTATAGTCCAGTCAACAAGCTAAACATGGGTTTCTCATCTCTATCTCGTGTGGTTGAACAGGACCATAGCATAGTTCAACTGAACAGAACTATTGGATTTGCAACGAGTGGGACAATAATGTTGCATTTATATAGCGCCTTTAACAGAGTAGAAAGTCCCAAGGTGCTTCACAGGAGCATAATCAGAAAAAGAAATTAACACCAAGCTAAAGAGATATTAGGTCAAATGGCCAAAAGCCAAAGAGGTAGGTTTTAAGGAGCATTTTAAAGGAGGAAAGAGAGGTAGAGAGGTGAAGACGTTTAAGGAGGGAATTCCAGAGCTTATGGCCTTGGCAACTGAAGGCACGGCCACCATTGGTGAAGGGATTAAAATCGAGGATGTGCAAGAGGCCAGAATTGGAGGACTGCAGATAAATGGATGGTGGCAAGGATGGAGAAGGTTACAAAGCTAGGGAGGGGCAAGACCATGGAAGGATTTGAAAACAAGAATAAGAATTGTAAAATCAAGTCATTGCTGGATTGGGAGCCAACATATGTCAGCAAACACAGGGGTGATGGGTAAATGGGATGAGTTAGATACAAGTAGAAGGTTTTGAATGAGTTCCAGTTTACTGAGGGTGGTAGATGAGCGGCCGGTCAAATAAAGGCCGGCTCGGGTCTGCAAATGAGACCCAACTCGAGCCTGACAGAACCACATTGGACCCTGAGCCCGACCCAGCCCACGTCCTTTCATTTTCCCTTGCCCGACCTGACCATCAGTTAACCTACCTTCCGTTTTTCACTTTGTTGTTTATCTGCACAAGCTTAAAATAACTGTAACAAAACCACCTTTCAGGTCCAAAAAGTACATTAACACTGGAGCCACTTATCAGAGGGGGTGATAGAGCGTGTCCGACCTGGCCCGACCTGACCCGAGCCCGAAGGCCAGGCCCGTAAGTGCAACCCGACCCGACCCTGAACCCGACACATGTCGTCGGGTTCGGGTCAGGTAGCCGGCCTTTACAGTCAAAAGAGCATTGGAATAGTCAAGGCGAGAGGTAAGAAGGGCCTGGATGAGGCTTTCAGCAGCAGGTGAGCTGAGACAGGGACTGAGGCAGGCAAGGTTATTGCTTGTGCAATACCTTTATCCAGTGAGCTACCAGACCTGCAGTAATTTATTGCCAAGCCACAAACTCATTGTTGCAAACTGTACACAAATGGACCAATTGCCTTAATCTGTGCTGCACTATTAAGTGCAGCATTGTCATTCCAACACCCTGAGCTTCAGGAGATTTACAGAAGTAGTGTCTGAAGGGAGAGTAGTTCCAGATAATGTCATCACCCTATGAGATAAACCTGCTGTGGTGCAATGTTGCGATACAGGCTGGATCTTGCTGGAGTGGGACACCTCACCACGTTTTTACCTTTTTATGCACACTTCAGCTCAAAAATGTTTTGCACTGTAATTTGTTGGAAGTGTGAGCTGATAATGCTGTGATGAAGGGCAATGGGGTGCCTGGGAACAGCAGGATCAACAGTCTATCTCCTTAACCAATGAGATTTAATTAAGGATTGCGAAAGAAACAGAAAGGACAGAGAAGGAGAGTGAATTAGAGTCAAATCAGGTACAAATAGAGGAACAAGGAGAGGGAATGAGAGGCTGAGAGAGAAAAAAGAGAGGGAACAAAAGATAGAGAGAGAAAAAAAAGACAAAGGAAAAATAAGAAAAGCATTTTAAATTTTAAAATTGGAGCTTTTTACAATCCCTATGAACAATTTACCACCTGAAGAAATGAGACGCCTCAGTTAAAACTGTTCAGTTTCTGGGCCAGAGATGTTGATTGGCATTGTATTAACAATTATCACCTGGTTAAACAGGTACTTATGCTGTTAATTACCAGAATGTAACTTTCTGTGGCGAGTTTAATGGGAAATTAATGTGAAAATCCAACAAGTAATCAGATTTACTCCTTCAAAGGAAAGGTATTCCTGGGGTAAGATCAGCATCACAAGTCAAGTTCACCCATAGCAACTGTCAGTGAGGCCTGTCAGAGTACAAAGCCTGACTCTCGGCAAAAAGCACTCACACAACCGAACTCAGACAGCAGGTTCTGCATCTCTCAGCATTTCTCGATGCACTAATGAGCTGTCCTGGCAGCAGGATCTGGAATACCCTTGCTGACACTTAATCTTTTCAAAGGGTGAAATGCTAAAATTGTACATTCAGCTCTCTGATCAATAGAAATTATTTTAAGGTTCTATTAAAAGTCATCACTCACTGTAACAGCAGGCAGGCAGCTACCAGCACAACAGTGAGCATGCAGAATACCTGAGCACAAGGCTTGACTGATACTCATTTCAGGGCTTATCTCACCTCCAACTCTTTTTGAGGTATCTCATCTAAATGGCCACTCCTCACATGAGTGGGTTTGCAGTTGGAGAACGAGAGAATAGTTGGGTGATGAGGCCTAACCACTGCCCCCATTGGCCCACCAGGACTGCCACTGGCTATTCTTTCCCTGTCTGCCACATGCAAGTAGCTGTTGGGGGCCAGACCTTAGGTCCCAGAGTTCTGGTCTTCTGTCCACCCCACTTACCACTGCTTCCCAAGGTCTCCGTGTGAAACGCAGTAGCAGTAGGTTCCAGGAAATAGAAATCATTGGAAATAGCCAGGAGAGATGTAAAACAGGCTGCTGAATAGCCATCACCCATTTCACCCATTGCAAAATCTACTCGTGTCACCCCCCCTGCATGTGCCACCCCTCCATGTGTGCTACCCCGCTATGTGTGTCGTCCCCTCCATGTGTGCTGCCCTCTCCTGTGTCATCTCCTCCATGTGTTGCCTCCTCCATGTGTTGCCCCTTCACTTATGTCGTCCCATTCACGTGTGTCGTCCACTTTGCATGTCATCTCCTCCACGTATGCAGCCCCTCCACGTGTGTTGCCCCCACGTGTGTCTCCTCCTCCTGTCTGTGTCACCCTGTCCACGTGTGTCGCTCCCTCCGTGTGTCACTCCATCAGGAAGTGAATCAATGGCATGTTAACAAGGTCTGTGAGTTTAAGTAACCCGGGCCTCACCTCTTGAGCTATGGATGAGTTAAACTGAAATGACATCTGCTTGTTCAGGTGGATGTAAAAGATCCCATGGGACTTTTTCAAGAAGGGAGAGGTCTCCCCATGTCTTAGCAAATATTTATCCTGCTACTAACCTCACCAAAACAGATTACCTTGGTAATTTCGCTCACTGCTGTTTTGTGGGTCTTGCTGAGTACAAATTGGTGTTTCCTGCCAAAACAACTGTGTCTGCGCTTCCAAAGTAATTTATTGGCTGTGATGTGCTATGGGATACCCCAAGAGTGTGAAATACATTGTGGAACTGCTGCAAGAGACTACTTCCCTCTCTTACTTTAACTCTTTCTGATTTGTGCAAAGGAACCAGTGGTAAAGACAAAGTTATCTCCATCATCGAATTCCTCAGCAGTGTTCCAGACCCGCTCACGTGTGCTGAACATATAAACCCTGTCACAGCCTCCCCTTCAAAGGACCTGATCCCGATGCTGAAGTTATCCCAGACTAAAGGCAGCTGCTTTAAATCCACCACAACAAACTATGCAAAACAAGCCTTGGAGAAGAGGAATGCTGGCGTTTGTAGTGACCCTCACCTGGATGTTTGTCTGATAAATATTGGCATTGTACAGATGCTAAATCGAATGGGACTTGAGCAAACCTCCATTTAATGTATGTATGTCTCATCTGCATGTTGGGTAAGGATAGATTGGCTAATTATACCAGAGACTTGGACAACAAGCAATATGTCGGCCAATAAAAGCTGAGAGAAAACTAATGTCTGTGTGAGTTTTTCTGCTGCTGTTGCTGTGCCTACTGCAAGGAGCTTCTCCTCTATTCAAACCAGTAGTGCCCCTTTCAATGGAGGGAGATTTCCTCTGCCCTAAGAGCATTCAAATCAGGAATTCACCTCAGATTCACAACAGAGTCATCCCCTCCAGGTGAGGAGGAGATGGCCGTACTAATGCATGGGTCACACCCGCAAGGAAATAGATCTGTGTCTGTCAGTTATAGGCTATACCTTACAGTACCCAGGATCATCCCTCTCTTCCCCTATAAAAGTCACCAATTTTAATAATTGTTTTGAATGTATATGAAACAGAATGATGTGATGATATAATTGTGTCACAATAATGGGAGACTATATTGGAGAGTATAATGGGAGAGTCTGTCAGTCCAGAATTGGCCTTTATAGCCAATCCAGGCGCTGCTTCACAAACCACTGACCACCTCTAGGTGCTTACCCATTGTCTCTCGAGACAAGGAGGCCAAAGAAGAAGAAGAACATATTAGGACCAGCCAGATAAATAGCAGTGGTCTTTTGTAGTCCTGTTGATGCCTGTTTATGGAACGACATGATGACTGTCGATGGGAAAGTTAGGATACTAGAGGCTTTGATGAGCGAGTTACTATGCAAGAAGAACAGGCTTTGATTGGAGATTTAACATACTAAAGGGATTGGCTTTGATGGGTGGGTCAGAACACAAGAGATATGTGCTTTGAGTTAGGGTGCTCGAGAGATCGGTTTAATTGAGAAGGTTAATGACCTAGAGAGATAAGTTTCAATGGGAACTAATGTACTAGGAAGGTAGACTTCAATGGCTATGAGAGGAATTGGCTTGTGTTAGGTTACTAGAGGCTTCAATGGGAGAGTTAGGGTAATAGAGAGATAGATTTCAGTGGGAGAGTTAATGTACCAGAGTGATGGGCTTGAATGGGAGTTGGGGTACTAGAGGGGGAGACTTCAATTGCAGAGTTTGGGGAGTTGGAATTAGGCAGGTTGCAGTGTGGGTTTGAGGAGGGGTAGAAGGATTTATTTGGATTAGAGATGTTTGTTAGGGTTGGGAGTGTTCAGTTACATTGGGTCTCTACACTAGGATTACACATTCTGGAGGAGGATGCTTCTTCCATCCACTTCCTTTCAGGATAATATCAGAACCACAGACAGGACTGATGTGACGCTGCCCGACAGAACTCCTGTGGCTTCTATCTGTGTTGTTCCCGGGTTAACGTACACTTGGTTGCTGCTGGCGGACGTGGGAGCCACCAAATGTTGCCAGGTCATTTGCTTTCTGCCAGCCTGCCATGAAGTGCTCTGATACCTAAAAGTACAGGCTTTTTTGAGAAAAGGGCCGGTGTTTTTTTATTGTAAGAAACATCTTTACCATAAGAGCTGGTGTTTCACTCCAGCAACAACTTGCATTTATATAGCACCTTTATTGGAGTTAAAGCATCCCAAGGCATTTCAAAGGAGTGTTATCAGACACTAAATATTAAGATAAAAGCAAAATACTGCAGATGCTGGAAATCTGTAATAAAAACAAGAAATGTTGGAAATACTCAGCAGATCTGGCAGCATCTGTGGAGAGAGAAACAGAGTTAACGTTTCAGGTCAGTGACCCTTCTTCAGAACTGGCAAATATTAGAAATGTAAAAGATTTTAAGCAAGTAAAGCAGGTGATGGGGGGTGGGGGGGGGGGGGGGGGGTGCAAGAGATAACAAAAGAGGTGTTGGTAGGGCAAGGCCACAAAGAATAACTGACCAGAAGGTCATGGAACAAAGGCAAACGGTATGTTAATGGTCTGCTGAAAGACAAAGCGTTAGTACAGAGAGGGTGTGAATAGACTGTAAAGCACAAAGCACTCCAAGGACAAACATTTAAAAAAAATTTAAAAACAGAAACAGTGGGTAGGCATAATAGAAACAAACTAAACACATTAAAAAACCTAAAATAAAATAACCAAATATACTAAATATTAAGACATGTGACCAAACGTTTGGTTAAAAAAGTAGGTTTTAAGGATGGTCTTAAAGGAGGGGAGGGAGAGGTGGGGAGGTTTAGGGAGGGAATTCCAAAGCTTAGGACCTTAGCAACTGAAGTCATGGTTACCAATGGTGGAGTGACGAATGAAGGTTCGCAAAAGGCCAGAATTGGTGAAATGCAGAAATCGGAGAGGGTTATAGGGCTGGAGGAGGTTACAAAGTCAGGGAGGGGTGAGACCATGGTCGGATTTAAGAACATAAGAAATAGGAGCTGGAGTAGGCCATTTAGCCCTTCAAGCTGCTCCGCCATTCAACAAGATCTTCATCCTCAACTCTACCTTTATGTACTATCCCCATATCTCTTAGCACCCAAAAAATCTATTGACCTCTGACTTGAATATATTCAATGACTGAGCAACCACACATCTATGGGGTAGAGAATTCCAAAGATTCATAACGCTTTGAGTGAAGAACTTTCCCCTCATCTCAGTCCTAGATGGCTGACCCCTTATTTTGAGACTGTGACCCCATGTTCTAGATTCTCCAGCCAGGGGAAACATTTTGTCAGCATCTACCTGTGAAGCCCCTTAAAATGTTATCTTTTTCAATCAGATCACCTCTCATTCTTCTAAACCCGAGGGAATATTGGCCTAGCCTACTCAATATCTCCTTATAGGACAATCCCCTCATCCCAGGAACCAGTAGGGAACCTTTGTTGCACTCCCTCTAGGGTAAATAGGTTGTTACAACCAGGTGAAAAGGGGTCTAGGGAGTTCCCTCTCAGCCTTTGCCTGGTTTAACCATAACAGCGTTTAATTTGAAAACACCGTGTTTTTAGCTCCCCTTAGTGAATCCTTGTTCACTGCTCGAATTGTAAGGCAAAGAAATCAAACTGGTTTCCTTAAATTTAAACAAGAAAGGTAGAAATTGATTAATCTTAAACTCTAATCCGGTTAACGACTACAAATATGCAACGCAACCACGCTAGCATGCATACGCGATAAACAGACATGCAGATAGAGACAGAAAAAGTAGAAGGAATAAAGGGGAAAAGTTTGAGGCAATATTGGTAGTTACAGGCCTTTAAGTTCAACGTGGAGTCTTTGGTTGCCGGTAAGTCCTGCAATTCGTTGGGGCCCAGATAACGCTTCAACTAGTTCCGATGTAGGAGTCTTTTCTCTCTTGAGGTTTATGTGTCTTCCATGGGTCTCGTGGCTTGGGAGAAAGTGAAAGAGAGAGACAGCCAGGCGAGAGACTCGTTTGTTTCAGCTCCAGTTGATCACTGCCTTCTGCATTCAAACTGTCCTGTGGCTAGTTCAAAAAACCTGGACCAGCCAGTTAGTCATGTGACCAGCTGGTTTAACCAGTCCTGGCTCTGTGGATTGTATCATCTTAGCAGGGCCTGGAATGCGCTTCCTTACACCTTCAATGTCTGGTGATCAAAATCCATCTGGGTTAATTGGAGCAGGAAATAGCCTTTTGTCTCCACAAGCAGTGTCTCTTATTGTGCAAATGTCCTTCCAGTCCAGTGTCTGGTGATCTTCAAACCAGTCATTTCTTCACTCCAGCAATAGTTTAAAATCAATGTTCATATGACAAAATTAATATGCCTCATTCTTGGCAGTTGGGGGTCTGCATGACAATGTCCTTCCTTATGTAAGGAGACCAAAACTGCACACACTACTCCAGGTGCGGCCTCACCAATACCCTGCATAATTGTAATAAGACTTCTTTACTGTTATGCTCCAATCCCTTTCTAACGAAAGCTAACATACCATTTGCCTTCCTAATTGCTTGCTGTATCTATATATTAACTTTTTGTGATTCATGTACAAGGACACCCAGGTCCCTCTGAATGCAAACATTTCCCAGTCTCTCAACATTCAAAACATATTCTGCTTTTTTATTTTTCCTACCAAAGTAGATTAGTTCACACTGTGTCACATTGTATTCCATCTGACATGTTCTTGCCCACTCACCCAACCTGTCTCTATTCCTCTACAGCTACTTTGCGTTCTCCTCACTGCTTACTTTCCCATCTAACTTTGTATCATCAGCAAACTTGGACACATTACACTCAGTCCCCTCATTTAAGTCATTAATATAGATTGTAAATACCTGAGACCCAAGTTCTGATCCTTGTTTTTCACTACTAGTTACAGCCTGCCAATCTGAAAATGTCCCATTTATTCCTACTCCCTGTTTTCTGTGCATTAATCGATCTTCAATCCATACTAATATATTACTCCCAATCCCGTGAGTCCTAATTTTGTGTCATAACTCTTCTGTGGCACCTTATCGAATGCTTTTTGAAAAGCCAAATGCACAACATCCACTGGTTCCCTCTTATCCATCCTATTAGTTACATCCTCAAAATACTCTCATCAATATGTCAAACACGATGTCCCTTTCATGTTGACTCTACCCAATCCCCAATCATGTTCTGATTTTCTAAGTACCCTATTACCATGTCCCTAATAATAGATTGTAGCATTTTGCCTAGTTCTGATTTGAAGCTAACTGGCCTAAGCTCCCCATTTTCTCTCTTCCTCCTTTCTGAAATAGCGTAGTTCCATTTGCTACCTTCCAATCCTTGGGAACTGTTCTAGAATCTAAGGAATTCGGGAAGATCAAATTCAATGCATCCACTATCTCTGCAGCTACCTGCTTTAAAACCCTAGGGGTAGGTCGTCAGATCCAAGGGATTTGTTGCCACTTAGTCCCATTCATTTCTCCAATACTATTTCTTTACTGATGCTGATTTCCTTAAATTCCACATTTTTGCTAGACCCTTGACTCCGCATTTCTTCTGGAATATATTTTGCGTCTTCTACCGTGAAGACAGATACAAAGTACTTGTTTAATGTCTCTGCTATTTCCTTATTCCCCATTATAAATTCACCTGCCTCTGCCTCTAATCGGCCCATGTTTACTTTCATTAATCTCCTCCTGTAGAAATGTTTGCAATCTGTTTTTACATCTCTTGCGAGTCTACTCTCACATTATCTTTTTCCTTTTCTTGTCAATTTCTTGGTCCTCCTCTGCTGAATTCTAAAATTCTCCCAATTGTCAGGCTTACCTTTTTTGGCAACATTATAAGACTCTTCCTTTGATCTAATACTATCTTTAACTCTTCTTGTTAGCTACAGTTGGGCCACCTGTTCTGTGGGTTTTTTTGTGCTTTAAAGGAATGTATATTTGTTGGAAATGATGTATTAATTTTTTAAATGCTAGCCATTACTTGTTTACTGTCATATCTTTTAGTCTAGTTTCCCACTCTGCCTTAGCCGACTCACCCCTCATACCTACGTACTTTGGCTTGTTTAGATTTAGGACCCTAGTTTCAGACTTAACTAAATAATTTTCAAAGTCAATATAAAATTCTAACATATTAAAGTTACTCTTCCCTAGAGGCCCCTTCACAACAAGATTATTAATTAACCCTTTCTCATTGCTCAATACTAGATGCCAAATAGCCTGTCCTGGCAGTTGGTTCCTCAATACACCGATCTAGAAAACTATCTTGTATACACTCCGTGAACTCGTCCTCCACGCTATTACAGATCACATGTGAAAACTACTGCTGTGCTTTCGGATGATGTCGCCAAGGGCAGCATGTAGATGAGAAATAGGAGGGCACCAGGTATAGATCCTTGGGGGATACCAGAGGTAATGGGTGCAGGAGCAGGAAGAGAAGCCATTGCAAGTGGTACTCTGGCTACGATTAGATAGATAAGAATGAAACAAGGTGAGAGCTATCCCACACAGTATTTTTATTCGTTTGGGGGATGTGAGCGTCATTGGCCAGGCCAGCAGTTATTGCAGATCCCAAATTGCCCTTGAGAATGTGGTAGTGAGCTGCTTTCTTGAACCACCGCAGTCCTTGGAGTGTAGATACACCAACAGTGCTGTTAAAAGGGAGTTCCAGGATTTTGACCCAGCGAGTTGTGCCTTGTAGATGGTGGACAGGCATTGGGGAGACAGGAGGTGAGTTACCCGGTACAGAATTCCCACCCTCTGACCTGCTCTTGTAGCCACAGTATTTATATGGCTACTCCAGTTCAGTTTCTGGTCAATGGTGACCCCCAGGATGTTGATGGTGGAGGATTCAGCAATAGTAATACCATTGAATGTCAAGGGAAGATGGTTGGATTCTCTATTGTTTGAGATGGTCATTGCATGGCACTTGTGTGGCGCGAATTTTACTTGCCACTTATCAGCCCAAATCTGGATGTTGTTCAGGTCTTGCTGCATATGAACATGGGCTGCTTCAGTATCTGAGGAGTCACAAATGGTGCTGAACATTGTGCAATCATCAGCGAACATTGCCACCTCTGACCTTATGATGGAGGGAAGGTCATTAATAAAGCAGCTGAAGATGGTTAGGCCTTCTGCTGTTTGGCATGCAAGTAGTCCTGTTTTGTAGCTTCACAAGCTGATACCTCAGTTTTAGGTATGCCCGGTTCTGCTCCTGGCACACCATCCTGCATTCTTCATTGAACCAGGGTTGGTCCCCTGGCTTGATGATAATGGTAAAGTGGGGAATATGCCGGGCCATGAGGTTACAGATTGTGGTTGAGTACAATTCTGCTGCTGCTGATGGCCCATAGTGCCTCATGGATGCCTAGTTTTGAGTAGCTAGATCTGGTTGAAATCTATCCCATTTAGCACAGTGGTAGTGCCACACAACACAATGGAGGGTATCCTCAATGTGAAGGCGGGACTTCGTCTCCACAAGGACTGTGTGGTGGTCACTCCTACCAATACTGTCATGGACAGCAGCATCTGCGGCAGGTAGATTGGTGAGGACGAGGTCAAGTAGATTTTTCCCTCTTGTTGGTTCCCTCACCACCTGTCGCAGACCCATTCTAGCAGCTTTGTCCCTTTGGACGCGGCCAGCTCGGTCAGTAGTGGTGCTACCGAGCCACTCTTGGTGATGGACACTGAAGTCCCCCACCCAGAGTGCATTTAATGCTCTTGTTACCCTCAGTGCTTCTTCCAATTGTGTCCAACATGGAGAAGCACTGATCTATCAGCCGAGAGGGGGCGGCAGATGGTAATCAGCAGGAGGCTTCCTGGACAACAATGGAGAGGCGTTGGATGAGGAGGATGTGGTCAACTGTGTCAAAGGCTGCAGACAGGTCAAGAAGGACTGAGATAGATAAGTTACCTTTGTCACAGTCACATAGGATTTCATTGGTGACTTTGGTAAGAGCTGTTTTGGTACTGTGGCATGGGCTGGAAACCTGATTGGAGGGATTCAAATATGGAGTTCCAGGAAAGATGGGCATGGATTTGGGAGGTGACAACACATTCAGGGACTTTGTAGAGGAAAGGGAGGTTGGAGATAGAGCAGTAGTTTGCATGGCTGGTGGGCTCAAGGCTTGTTTTTTTGAGGACGGGGCAACGACAGCCGATTTAAAGGAGAGAGGGACAACACCTGAAGAGACAGAACTGTAAACAATATCGGCTAACATGGGGACCAGATGGGGAAGTTGGGTGATCAGCAGTTTAGTGGGAATAGGGTCAAGGGAGCAGGAGGTGTGTTTCATGGACAAGATGGGTTCAGAGGAGGCATGAGGGGAGATAGAAGAGAAACTAGTAAAAGATGTGAGTTCAGGGTAGGGCAGCAGGGAACTTACAAGGATGTTTGACCAGATGGACCAGTGGAATGGAGGGAGAGGAACATAGGAAATAGGAGCAGGATTAGGCCATCAGGCCCCTTGAGCCTGCTCCGCCATTCAACCTGATCATGGCTGATCTTCTAACTCAACGCCATTTCCCCGCAAAATCCCCATATCCCTTGATAGCTTTAATATTGAGAAATCTATCGATCTCTCTTGAATATACTCAATGATGGAGCCTCCACAGCCCTCTGGGGTAGAGAATTCCAAAGATTCACCACCCTCTGAGTGAAGAAGTTCCTCCTCATCTCAGTCCTAAGTGGCCTACCTCTTATTCTGAGATGGTGTCCTCTGGTTGCGGTAGAGGTAGCTGATCAGATGGTCTCAATCTTAGTGACAAAGAAGTCCATGAGCTCCTCAGACTTATTGTTGGAGGTGAGGGTGAAGGAGCCAAGGGAGAGGGGTTTAAGACAGTTTGCAGTAGAGAAAGGAAGCCTGGGGGTAATCTTCGCTTTCCAGGATAATCCTGGAGTAGTAAACAGTTTTAGCAGACAAGAGCCACACCCGATAGTACTTTATGTAGTCCAGCCAGATCTGGCAGTAGATGTCCAGTTGTCCACCATATCATTTCAAGTCTGCCTCCCTTGGACATAAGGGAGCGGAGATGAGGGGAACAGCCAGGGTGAGAGAGAGTAATGGCCTT
Organism: Heterodontus francisci; assembly: GCF_036365525.1. NCBI lineage: Eukaryota > Metazoa > Chordata > Chondrichthyes > Heterodontiformes > Heterodontidae > Heterodontus > Heterodontus francisci. Next base: position 32,297,789 of record NC_090381.1, on the reverse strand, counting down.
ATTGGGGACTAGGGCTTCAAAGGTGGAAGTGAGGATGCAGGTGAGCAAATCAGGAGCTGCAGAAATGTGCTGAAGAGAGGGTCAAAGGCTAGACAGTTTGGATTTTGAAAGTGCAGTTGTATGTGAATGCCTGAAAAATGGCCTGACTGAATGTTGGGTCAGACATTTTTCGGGCATCCTTGAGGTGCAGGATGCTGGTCCTGAAATTGGGTTTGTTGCACCTGTAATACCTACCCCTGTGAAGGTAAATGTCAACTCTCTCCTGACAAGCCATGAGCTGTTTCTAGGGATAGCAACTCATATTCTTGGAGGTTTCATCATATGAATTGTTTGCCGATCAGCCCTACACATCCTTCTGCTATTGTAGCTGAAAAGACAAAGTTTCCAGGGCTACTCTCCTAATATTCTACTTTTATTTTCAACACAAAGTTTAGCTTCAATCGATAATCTCACATTTCCCATGAACCAAAAATCTGCCCTTCTATGTGAGGTATAGGGTGCAGTGTGTGCAGAATGAACAATCAGCCCTCCCACCAGAAACTGGGCAGAAAACCAGTACACTGACAGAATGTTTTAGCTTAGTCTAAAACCACTACTTGTTTGTCACAGGAAAGCAATGCACAAAGAGGGGTGTTATATGAGCAAATGAAAAATGATTAATGCAGACTGATCAATCGATACGTCTCTTGTGACATTTTCCTACGTTAAAGGTGCTATATAAATGTAACTTCTTGTATTTGACTGACATTAAATCGTTTCCAAACTAATTAAAGGAATCATATTTGAACGCGAAGTATTGTAAATGCTGGAAATCTGAAATAAAAAGAGAATATGCTGGAAATACTCAGCAGGTCAGGCAGCAAATGTGGAGAGAGAAACAGTTAACGTTTCAGATCAATGATCTTAGATCAGAACTGGAAAAAGTTACAGATTTAAGCAAGTTTTAAGCAAGTAAAGAGGCAGGGAAAGAGGGAAAGGGGAAGAAAGAACAAAAGAGAAGGTTTATGATAGGGTCGAAGCCAGAAGTTATTGCATGATAAAAGGATGATGGTGCAAGGCAAAAGGAGTTGGTAATGTGATAAGTAAAGAAATAAAATGTGGGTCTAGAGGAAGTGTAAATGGCAACAGCAAAATTATTACCAGAACCTGCTGTCTGAAAAAATTGGGGCAGATGTTTTGATTTGAAATTGTTGAACTCAATGTTGAGCCCGGAAGGCTATAAAGTGCCTAATTGAAAAATAAGGTGCTGTTTCTTGAGCTTCCGTTGAAAGAGTGTAGGAGACTGAGGACAGCAAGGTCAGAGTAGGAGTGGGATGGTGAATTGAAATGGTAAACACCTGGGAGCTCAGGGTCATGCTTGCAGACTGGATGGAAGGGTTCCCCAAAGCGATGACCCAATCTGCGTTTGCTTTCCCAATGTAGGGAAGACCATATCAGGAGTGCCGAATACAGTATATTAAATTGAAAGAAGTACTAGTAAATTGCTGTTTCACCTGGAAGGAGTTTTTGGGGCTCTGGGCGGTGGGAAGGGAGGAGATGAAAGAACAGGTGTTGCATCTCAGAATCACAGAATTATTACAGTGTAGAAGGAGGCCATTCGGCCCATCGTGTCCACACCGCCTCTCTGAAAGAGCAATTCCCTCAGTTCCATTCCCCCACCTTCTCCCCATAACCCTGTACATTCTTCCTTTTCATATAACTGTCTAATTCCCTTTTGAATGCTTCAATTGAACCTGCCTCCACCACGTTCTCAGGTAGCACATTCCAGACCTTAACCACTCGCTGCATGAAAAAGTTTTTCCTCATATCACTATTCCTTCTCTTACCAAATACTGTGCCTTCTCATTCTCGATCTACTCTGTCCAGACCCCTCATGATTTTGAATGCCTCTATCAAATCACCTCTCAGCCTTCTCTTCCAAGGAAAACAGTTCTAACTTCTCCGATCCAAGTTCATAACTGCACTTGCATGGAAGGGTGTTGTGGGAAAGAATCATAATACTCACCAGGTGCTTTTGAAAATGCATTTGGCAATCAACAACCCGCAAATGACAGGGCACTAGTGCCGTAGGATGCTCTGTCTGTCCAGGCAGATGGTCTCGGACGGTGTGCTCTGATCCACAGTGACCTGAGGCCTCAAGGACTCCATGGCGGTCCCTTGCCTGCAACCATCAAGGTCACAGTCATCCTAAACTTCTATGCAACCAGGTTGTTCCAGTGACCAGCTGTGGATCTAGATGGCATCTCGCAATCCGTATCTCATTAGGCCATCAGGCAGATCACAGATGCCATATTCAGGAGGGCAGGGACTGCACACACTTTGACACAAAAGGGCCTGTGCTGGCACAGAGGGCACTGGGTTTAGCCTCCATCATTGGATTCCCCCAAGTGTACTGCATCATCAATTGTGTTCATGTGGCCATCAAGGCACCCAGTGACTGGCCAGTGAAATCCATCAACAGGAAGGGTTTCCACTCCCTCAACATCCAACTGGTCTGAAACCACAACAAGAGCTTCCTCCATGTGTGCACTCACTTTCCAGGCAGCTGCCATGACTCCTTCATTCTCCGCCAGTCCAGCATGCTTCGGTCCTCATACCCCAAAGTGCATGGATGGATCAAAGGGGACAAGGAAAATTCCTTGAAGAGATGGCTACTGACCCCTCTACAGGAGCCTCAGACAGTGGCACAGAGATGAAACAACTAATGCCACCTGCTCAGCAGGCCATCTGGTTTCTGAAGATGCGTTTCCAGTGCCTGGATCGGTCGGATGGCACCCCCCAATACTGTCCTGCAAGGGTCTTGGTCATTATGGTGGTCTGCTGCGCTCTCCATAACATGGCCCTACAGAGAGGTGTGGACCTTGAGGACAGTGAGGCCCCGGAAGGAGACAGCTCATCGGGGGAGGAGCAGAGGTAAGAGAGAAAGGGGAAGAGGAGGTGGGGGGGATAACACTGAACAGAGAGGTGCCCCTGCTGCATGACGTGGTGGCCTTCTCCTGCCACCCTCTGGGAACAGGACCTTCTTCCTCTCCCTCACGACCTGCAGCATTAGATCCAGGTGGGCGTCGATGAAGTGAAGGTCTGCCAAACTCCTAGTGCCAGGCCTCCAGCTCCCCTGTGACTTCTCACTTCCCTCTGGTGCTGCAGAAAGCAGATCTCTCCCTCAGGACAATCAGCAGCCTCAGTGATGACTGCCGTGGGCAGTCTACATGAACCCCGCACTTGATCTGACCCACCTCCACTTTCAATCCCACCGGCTCTAAGTGGACAGGAAATTCCTCTCCATACCAATAAAGGGTTTTCCCATTTGAAAAATGCAATCTGAATCAGCTTCCCACAGGAGACAGGTTTCTGACCCTAAAAAAAACCTGTTTCCTGTTTCCTGCCTCCATAATGAAAATCCAGCCCAAGGTGAGTTGATGTTATAGAGCTTTAGAAGATGATAAAAGGTTAATTTGGGATATTACTTTCAATTAAACTGCAGGAGTAGAACTAATGGGCACTAGTAAAAGGTGACATTAGGAATGATATCAGGAGTTTTATTCATGCAGAGAATTAGCAACATTTGGAATGCAGTCTGCGTTGAGTGGTGAAAGGGAAAAATTCTGGAATCATTAAAGGAACAACTAGCTACAACAGTGGGGAGACGTGTAGGATGAAATATCTTGTGAAATTCATGCTCTTAAAGCCGTCTCCTCCAGCACTCACTGTGCTGACTTACTGTCCCTGAAATCTGACTGATTCAGTTCTGCCACCTATTATTGGAAATTCAGTCAGTGAAACTCAAGGGAACAGTGAAATGATGATTCAGTAACTACAACACTAAATCCTTGACCATGACATCTCTCACTAACTAGGAACATGAGTTGTTTTACTACTGTTGTCCAATCCAGTAGCCACTAGGCAATTGGGAATCCAGATGTGGCTAATTTCATTTCTGATGAGTAAATAAAAAATGATGAATAAACCATTGTTAAACATGCGATCTCAATATTCACATGGTGTATGCATGTGGGCTTAAATATTTTTGTGTGTTTGTTGGTAAAATGTTAAGCAGAAATGCAGAGTGTGAGAGTAATTTTTGATCAAAGGGAGTGCTTCACTTACTTATTCATTGTGGTTGATGTCTGTGAAATAAATATACACTCTCTTAACACTAGCCAGCTGAGCAGGAAGTAGCTGCTGACTGTGTGAGTAGATAATTAAGGTGCTTATTTTTACTCTACATCTCAAATCATCTCCAATATAGTAGTTTAATAAAGTTATATTCAACCAGTAGCTTGAACAGGGAGAAGATGTCAGTTGCTGTGGTTGTTGCAGCCTGTGATACTTCTGAAAACCTCAGAGATTTGTCCTTTTAATTGGCAACATTGCAATTGAAAGACATTAGAAGCAAAATCCAGAAACAAGAAATTAATCGCAGCAGATGGGATCCCAACGTGTGTCTGCACATCTGCATTCTGCTGAAGCACTCGGCCTCTCCTGGTTAAGGCTGTTTGCCTGCAGTTGGTTGAAGTGCCTCCTGGATCTGGGATGAGGGGGGAGAAATTCAGCCATGGTTCCCACTCTTGTTTGCTATCAAGTGGTTGCTACTGAAAAGTGAATTGTGTGCAAGTCAGGTGTAGATTGGATGATATGCAGTTACCATCCTCCCCATAGCTAAATAGATTGTCAATGCTCACTGTCCAGACTCAGACATGAAGAATATTAAACATCTGCCCTGCTCCCAGTCCACACTAAGCAAGGAGTGCAGCCCACTGCCTGTGACTGATTTTGTGAGAATTGAAGACACAGGCAGGGACACAGTACAATAGGTCAACCTGAAGCTTCTGTAGGCATTGGAGGACATTGCAGAGAAAGTTAACCAAATAGTTACCTAGTTTCAGGCGCCTGAGCTACGATGAAGAATTGAAGAGCCCAGGATTATTTACTCTTAGGAAAAGAAGGCTCTGGGTCGGGGTTTGTGGAGTGAGGGGGAATATTATGAAAATATACATGTTTCTTATACAGCACAATGAACAGATTCCAACACAATACACCATCAATAAACATACAGCACAGTGCACCCTGTTAATAAACAGGCAGCACAGTGCACATGTCAGTAAACACAGGGGACTTTTACTAATGCACTGAGTAAGTAGCACAGAGACCAACATGACAGAGTACAACTTCTACAGAGTACTTATCTCGAGAATTTGGCGCAGTGAGGGAACAGGTGTTTTACAAGACCAGGAGCAATGTGAGAGACAGCGAGACCTGAGAGCTAAATTCTAGAGGCATTAATTAGGTGAGCAACTGAAAGTGGAGATTTAAAAAGAGCGGGAGCGGGATCGGGCTGTCCCAAGAGCGAAGTGACGTCACAGGACAAGGAGTCACGTGGGGTGAGTTTTCTGGTAGGCTTTTAATTTAATCTAAATTAATCAACTACAAAGTAGAGCTAGATTGATTAATTAGTACAAATACTAAAAACTGAAGCCAATTTTATGATTTATCAGCTAATTACGATAAGTCCTTAATCAATTAATCAAATCTAGGGGATAAAGTTAAAATTAAATAACAAGGGATAGTAACACTAAAGGTTTGAGAATTTTTCAGGAAATTAAAATCTAAGGTTTTTAGATAATAAGTGTTAATTAAAACGTTTCAGTTAATGCCCCATAAAATAAAGTGATATCAGCAGAAGAGAAACAGCTGATTGGTGAAAAGCTGGTGAGTATTTAAGTCATAAGTTTAATGGCCTAATAAATAGAGGCATGGCAGGGTAGCTCGGACCTCTGAAATGCACATCGTGTTCCATGTGGGAACTCCAGGACTCTTCTTGTGTCCTGGACAACCACATGTGCAGGAAGTGTAGCTAGCTACAGCAGCTCGAGCGCCAGGTTTCGGAGCTTGAGCAGCAACTGGCATTACTGTGGCGCATCTGCAAGGTTGAGAGTTTTGTGGATAGCACGTTTGTAGATGTAGTCATCTTGCAGCTTAAGATAATGCAGGGAGGGAGGGAATGGGTGATCACCAGGCAGTCAAGGAGGACCAGGCAGGTAGTGCAGGAGTCCCCTGCAGTCATCCAACTCTCCAACCAGTATTCAATTCTGAATACTGGTAAGACTGATGTGTCCTCTGGGAAGTACAGCCAGAGCCAAATCCACAGCACCATGGCTGGCTCAGCTGTACAGGGGGGCAGGAGGAAGATTGGGAAAGCAACAGTGATAGGGGATTCAATTGTTAGGGGAACAGACAGATGTTTCTGCAACCGCAGATGTGAACCAGGATGGTGTGTTGCCACCCTCGTGCCAGGGTCAAGGATGTCACTGAATGGCTGCAGAATACTCCGATGGGGGGAGGGTGAACAGCCAGCGGTCGTGGTCCATATCGGTATCAACAACATGAGTAAAAAGAAGGATGAGGTCCTGCAGGCCAGAAAGAAATTAGCAAGCAGGAGCTCTGGATTACTCACAGTTCCACGCCCTATTCAGAATAGAAATAGGAGCAAAGAGCAGATGAATGCATGGCTGGAGAGAGGCCTTTAGATTCCTGGGTCATTGAGATCGTTTCTGGGGCAGATCAAACCTGTACATGCCGGACGAGTGGCACCTGATTAGAGCAAGGACCAATAGCCTTGTGGGGTGATTTGCTTGTGCTATTGGGGACAGTTTAAACTAACTTGGCAGGGGTGCAGGAACCAGAAGGTAATATTAGCGAGGAAAATCAAGGTGCACAGAGAATTGGGAGAGACAAATAGTACTTTAGTAGGAAATAGTGAGGTATTAGGTGGGGTCAGAGAAGAGGGAATGAAATAAGCTCCAAATTAAGTTTACTGTGTGTGAATGTGTGGAATGTGGTAAATAAGGTTGCTGAACAGCAGGGGCAAATGGCCACATTGAACTATGATGTTGTGGTGATAACGGAGACCTGGCTCAAAGAAGGGCAGGATTGGCACTAAATACTGGATGCAGGTGTTCAGGAAAGATGGGAAAGGAAAGAAAGGAGGAAGGGTAGCAGTACTGATTAAGGAGAACATTACAGTGTTGGAGAGAGGATGTCCGAGAGAGTTCAAGGACAGAATCTATTTGGTTAGAGCCAAGAGACAATAGAGGTACCATTACACAACTGGGTGTATTCTATAGGTTCCCATCTCATGGGCAGGATATAAAGGAATAAATTTGCAAGGAAATTTCATAGAAGTGCAAGAACTATACAGTAGTTATAATTGGGGACTTTCTCATAATATAAACTCGGATAGTAATAATGTAAAGGGCAGAGAAAGGGAAGAGTTTATTGAAGTGTGTTCAGGAGAATTTTCGAAATCTGTATGATTCTGGCCCAATGAGGAAGGAGGCATTGCTGGATCTGGTTCTGGGGAATGAGTTGGGTCAAGTGGATCAAGAATCAGTAGAAGAACATTTAGGCGACAGTGATCATAGTATCATAAGATTTAGGTTGGCTATGGAAATGAACAAGGAGCAATCCAGAGTAAAAATAATGAATTGGTGAGGGCCAAATTTAATAGGGTGAGAACAGACCTGGCCCAGGTAAAATGGAATCAAAGATTGGCTGGAAAAATTGGAATGGAACAATGGGCAGCCTTTGAAGAGGAGATGGTTCAGGTGCAGTCGAGGTACATTCCCATAAGGGGGAAAGGTGGAACAAACAAAGCCAGAGCTCCCTGGATGTGAAGTGATAGAGAGTAAGATAAAGCAGGAAAGGGGTGTGTATGACAGATGTCAGGTGGATAATACAATTGAGAACCAGGCTGAACATGGAAAATTCAGAGGGGAATTGAAAAAAAGAAATAAGAGTGGCAAAGAGAGAGTTTGAGAAGAGACTGGCAGCTGACATACAAGGGAATCCAAAAGTCTTCTATAGGCATATAAATAGTAAAAGGGTGGTAAAAAGAGGAGTGGGGCCAATTAGGGAGGCAGAGGGCAAGGCTGAGGTACTAAATAAGTATTTTGTATCTGTCTTTTTATTTAGAGATACAGCACTGAAACAGGCCCTTCGGCCCACCGAGTCTGTGCCGACCAACAACCACCCATTTATACTAACCCTACAGTAATCCCATATTTCCTACCACCTACCTACGCTAGGGGCAATTTACAATGGCCAATTTACCTATCAGCTGTAAGTCTTTGCCTGTGGGAGGAAACCGGAGCACCCAGCAAAAACCCACACGGTCACAGAGAGAACTTGCAAACTCCGCACGGGCAGTACCCAGAATCGAACACGGGTCCCTGGAGCTGTGAGGCTGCGGTGCTAACCACTGCACCACTGTGCCACCCCATCTTTACCAAGGAAGAAGATGCAACCCAAGTCATAGTGAAAGAGGAGGTAGTTGAGACACTGGATTGGCTAAATATAAAGATGAGGTATTGGACAGGCAGACCTTGCTTAAAGCTGATAACTCACCAGGGCTGGATGAGATACATCCAAGGATACTGAGGAAAGTAAGGGTGGAAATTGCAGAGGCACTGGCCAAAATCTTTAAATCCTCCTTAGATACAGGGTGGTGCCAGAGGACTGGAGAATTGCAAAAGTTATACTTTTGTTCAATAAAGGGTGTAAGGATAAACCCAGCAACTATATGCCAGTCAGTTTAACCTCAGTGGTGGGAAGGCTTTTAGAAATGACATTTCTGGACAATGTTAACAGTCACTTGGACAAATGTGGATTAATTAAGGAAAGTCAGCATTGATTTGTTAAGGGCAAATCGTGTTTAACTAACTTGCTTGAGTTTTTTGCTGAGGTAACAGAGAGGGTTGATGAGGGTCATGTAGTGAAGTAGTGTATGTGGATTTCCAAAAGGCATTTGATAAAGTGCCAGGTAACAAGCTTGTCAGCAAAGTTGAAGCCCATGGAATAAAAGGGGTAGTGGCAGCATGGAGACAACGTTGACTGAGTGGCAGGAAGCAGAGAGTAGTGGTGAACTCTTGTTTTTTGGACTGGAGGAAGATATTTAGTGAGGTTTCCCAGGGGTCAGTGTTAGGACTGTTGTGTTATTGGCTCTGAACACAAACATATCAAATAGTAACAATGATTGATAAACTAAACGAAGGGTTCTTTATTGGAGAATAACGGGATTCTAGGAGAGCACTAAAATAGACATGATATCTGATGACTAACACTGCTTCAACTACTGTATCGCATGTTAACTTACATATTTTTCTGTGATGATGTATTCTAAACTATTTACATATTCGGTAGTAAGTGAATCAGTATTAAAGCAATTAAAGCAATATCACAACAAGGGCCTTTGCTTTTCTTGACCTATATTAATGACTTAGACTTTGGTGTACTGGGCACAATTTCAATATTTGTGGATGACACAAAACGTGGAAGTATTGTGAACTGTGAGGAGGATAGTGATAAACTTCAAGAGGACATAGGCTGTTGGAATGGCCGGACAAGTGGCAGATGAAATTTAATGCAGAGAAAAGTGGCATGATTCATTTTGTCAGGAAGAATGAGGAGATCCAATATGTTACGACCAAGGCGGGAGGAGTGTTCATTCTAGTCCCACATCTCCATAAGTTGCACCATCTATTTAAATTTTCCCACTTACTGATACAGTCAATCATGTACTCTATTTTTCCCAGAATTAAACACACCAACCAGGTTTCATTAATAAGCAACAAAATTATCGGTTTATAATAAAACAGGTCTTAACCAGTAATGAAGTAAAGCATAAACACACAGATTGAAGTATTACAGATCCCTTTTTGCCTTAGCCCCTCACACTCACACACACACATACACCGGTTAACTGGAAAAATAAAAGGGATTGTTGTTTAGAGCCCTGTTACAAAAAAAACCAAAAAAACACTTAGGCTGAATACTTGCACATTCTTGAAGAAAAAACAGATGAGATATGTTGTGTTCCAAAACTGGCATACAGTCTAGCCTCTGGGTACACTTAGATGGTCTACTGGGATCTTTTAGAACAGTTCTTTTCAGGCAGCATTGATAATTAATTTAACAGGCTTTTCTTCAAAGACAGGAGATGAGATGAGTTGACACAGTGGACTTCTCAGGGTCTTTTAGAGAGGTGCTGGAAAGCTGGTTGCATCTTCTCTCTTTCCCTAGGGAATTCTCTTCTCTCTTTGGAAGTTCTCTTCTCTTCTCTCCTTAGAGGTTCTCTCCTTCTGCAAGTTCCAAGATGGAACAGGCTGGGGTGAGCTGGGGTTCTGTCCTTCAATTTAATTTTATAAAACTCCAACCCCTTTCAAACAGTTCATTCCCAACTCCAAGCAATTCAAAAGCAAAGCCGGAAACAGAAAGTCCACCTTCTGACCTATCACTTCTCTGTACACATCTTCCGCAGTTACCAGGGTATCTGTTCTATTTTTAACTTAAGTCATGTGACAACCAGTAAATTTTGTTGTCAAACAAGTCCATTCATGTCCTCTTGGAAAAAAATGGTCCAACCTTTCTTCTGTTTGACGATGAATTCCTCAAAAATATATATTTAACAAAAACAGAAACACTTTCAGAATAAATACAAAATAAAGGGTACAATTCTAAAGGGATTGGATAATTATCTGAAGTGAAAAGATTCACAGGGCTACAGGGAAAATACGGGTAAATGTGGCTGGATGAGTTGCTCTTTCCCAGAGAGCTGGCAGGGACACAATGGGCCAGCTGAGCTGTAACCAATCTGATTCTATGATTCTAACAGGCAGTACAATGTACACTGTCAATAAACAGAGAGAACAATGCATGCTGTCAATATACAGAGAGCACAATGCACCCTGTCAATAAACATGCAGAACAATGCACCCTGTCAATAAACAGGCAGCACAATGCATGCTGTCAGTATACAGAAAGCACAATGCACCCTGTCAAAAAACAAACAGCAAATTGCACCCTGTCAATAAACAGGCAGCACAATGAAGCAGTATGTGGATGGCCCTACTAGAGAAGGGGCTACACTTGACCTCCTCTTAGGAAATGAGGATGGGCAGGTGGTCGATGTGTCAGTGGGGGAGCACTTTGGGACCAGTAACCATAACTCTATTAGCTTCAAGATAGTTATGGAAAAGGATCGGACTGGTCCTCAGGTTGAAGTCCTAAATTGGGGGAAGGCTAATTTCGATGGCATCAGACAGGAACTCTCAAAAGTTGAATGGGAGAGGCCGTTTACAGGTAAAGGGACGTCTGGCAAGTGGGAGGCTTTTAAAAGTGAGAGAGGAAGAGTTCAGGGCCAGCATGTTCCTGTTAGATGGAAGGGCAAGGCTGGCAAGTTTAGGGAACCTTGGCTGACGAGGGATATTGAGGGTCTGGTCAGGACAAAGAAGGAGGCATATGTCAGGTATAGGCAGCTGGGATCAAGCGAGTCCCTCGAGGAGTATAGGGGATGTAGGAGTACACTTAAGAAGGAAATTAGGAGGGGGAAATGGGGCCATGAGATTTCCCTGGCAGATAAGATAAAGGAGAATCCTAAAAGATTCTATAAGTATATTAAGAGTAAAAGGGTAGCTAGGGAGAAAGTAGGTCCCCTTAAGGATCAGTGTGACAATCTATGTGCGGAGCCACGGGAAATGGGCAAGGTCTTCAATGAATATTTCTCGTCCGTGTTTACTGTGGAGAAGGTCATGGAAGCTAGTGTGTTCAAGGGAGGGAACACCGATATCCTGGAGCATATCAACATTACAAAGGAGGAGGTGTTGGAGGTTTTGAAGCACATTAAGGTGGATATATCCCCAGGGCCTGACCAGGTGTATCCTAGGACGCTATGGGAAGCAAGGGAGGACATTGCTGGGGCCCTGGCAGAGATTTTTGTATCATCGTTAGCCACGGGAGAGGTACCGGAAGACTGGAGGATAGCTAGTGTTGTGCCTATATTTAAGAAGGGCAGCAGGGATAAGCCAGGGAACTACAGGCCGGTGAGTCTTACATCAGTGGTGGGAAAGTTATTGGAAGGGATTCTGAGAGACAGGATTTATATGCATCTGGAAAGGCATGGTCTGATTAGGGATAGTCAGCATGGCTTTGTGCGTGGGAAATCATGTCTCATGAATTTGATTGAGTTTTTCGAGGAGGTGACCAAGACGATTGACGAGGGCAGGGAGATGGACGTTAGCAAGGCCTTTGACAAGGTCCTGCATGGTAGGCTGGTCCAGAAGGTTCAAACACATGGGATCCAGGGTGAGCTAGCAAATTGGATACAAAATTGGCTTGGTGATGGGAGGCAGAGGGTGGTAGTGGAGGGTCGTTTTTCAGATTTGAGGCCGGTGACCAGTGGAGTGCCTCAGGGATCGGTGCTGGGCCCTCTGTTGTTTGTCATATATATTAATGACTTGGATGTGAATGTAAGGGGCATGATTAGTAAGTTTGCAGATGACACCAAAATTGATGGTATAGTGGACAGTGAAGAAGGTTGTCTAAGGTTACAGCAGGATATAGATCAACTGGGAAAGCGGGCAAGGGATTGGCAAATGGAATTTAATGCAAACAAGTGTGAAGTGATGCATTTTGGGAAGTTAAACCAGGGCAAGACATATACAGTGAATGGCAGGGCCCTGGGGAGTGTTGTTGAGCAGAGAGACCTAGGGGTGCAAGTACATAGTTCCCTGAAAGTGGCAACACAGGTAGACAGGGTGGTGAAGAAGGCGTATGGCATGCTTGCCTTCATCCGCCGAGGCATTGAGTACAAGAGTTGGGACGTCATGTTACAGTTGTACATAACGTCGGTGAGGCAGCATTTGGAGTACTGTGTGCAGTTCTGGTCGCCGCACTACAGGAAAGATGTGATTAAGCCAGAGAGGGTACAAAAAAGATTCATAAGGATGTTGCCTGGTTTGGAGGGCTTGAGATATAAAGAGAGATTGGATAGGCTGGGTCTGTTTTCCCTGGAGCGAAGGAGGCTGGGAAGGGTCATGATAGAGGTATATAAAATTATGAGAGGCATAGATAGGGTAGATAGACAGAGTCTGCTTCCCATGGTAGGGATGACTAAAACTAGAGGGCGAAGATTAAAGGTGAGATGGAGGAGGTTTAAAGGGGATCAAAGGGGTAAATTTTTGACACAAAGAATAGTGGGTATCTGGAATGAGCTGCCTGAGGAGGTGGTGGAGGCAGGAACAGTAGCAACATTTAAGAGGCATCTGGACAGGTACTTGAATAAGCAAAGCATCGAGGAATATGGAATTAATGTAGGCAGGTGGGATTAGTATAGTTAGGCATTATGGTCGGCATGGACACTGTGGGCCGAAGGGCCTGTTGCTATGCTTTAGGACTCTATGACGTTGTGACTCTATAATGCACCCTGTCTATAAATATGTAGAACAATGCACCCTGTCAATAAACAGAGAGCAATGCACCCTGTCATTAAACAAGCAGAACAATGCACCCTGTCAATAAACAGAGAGCAATGCACCCTGTCATTAAACCAGCAGAACAATGCACCCTGTCATTAAACAAGCAGAACAATGCACCCTGTCAATAAACAAGCAGAACAATGCACCCTGTCAATAAACAGAGAGCAATGCACCCTGTCATTAAACCAGCAGAACAATGCACCCACCCTGTCATTAAACAAGCAGAACAATGCACCCTGTCATTAAACAAGCAGAACAATGCACCCTGTCAATAAACAGAGAGCAATGCACCCTGTCATTAAACCAGCAGAACAATGCACCCTGTCATTAAACAAGCAGAACAATGCACCCTGTCAATAAACAGAGAGCAATGCACCCTGTCATTAAACCAGCAGAACAATGCACCCTGTCATTAAACCAGCAGAACAATGCACCCTGTCAATAAACAATCAGAACAAAGCACCCTGTCAATAAACAGAGAGCAATGCACCCTGTCATTAAACAAGCAGAACAATGCACCCTGTCAATAAACAGAGAGCAATGCACCCTGTCATTAAACAAGCAGAACAATGCACCCTGTCATTAAACAGAGAGCAATGCACCCTGTCATTAAACCAGCAGAACAATGCACCCTGTCATTAAACCAGCAGAACAATGCACCCTGTCAATAAACAATCAGAACAATGCACCCTGTCAATAAACAATCAGAACAAAGCACCCTGTCAATAAACAGAGAGCAATGCACCCTGTCATTAAACCAGCAGAACAATGCACCCTGTCATTAAACCAGCAGAACAATGCACCCTGTCAATAAACAATCAGAACAATGCACCCTGTCAATAAACAATCAGAACAAAGCACCCTGTCAATAAACAGAGAGCAATGCACCCTGTCATTAAACAAGCAGAACAATGCACCCAGTCATTAAACAAGCAGAACAATGCACCCTGTCATTAAACAATCAGAACAATGCACCCTGTCAATAAACAGAGAGCAATGCACCCTGTCATTAAACCAGCAGAACAATGCACCCTGTCATTAAACCAGCAGAACAATGCACCCTGTCAATAAACAATCAGAACAATGCACCCTGTCAATAAACAATCAGAACAAAGCACCCTGTCAATAAACAGAGAGCAATGCACCCTGTCATTAAACCAGCAGAACAATGCACCCTGTCATTAAACCAGCAGAACAATGCACCCTGTCAATAAACAATCAGAACAATGCACCCTGTCAATAAACAATCAGAACAAAGCACCCTGTCAATAAACAGAGAGCAATGCACCCTGTCATTAAACAAGCAGAACAATGCACCCAGTCATTAAACAAGCAGAACAATGCACCCAGTCATTAAACAAGCAGAACAATGCACCCTGTCATTAAACAATCAGAACAATGCACCCTGTCAATAAACAATCAGAACAAAGCACCCTGTCAATAAACAGAGAGCAATGCACCCTGTCATTAAACAAGCAGAACAATGCACCCAGTCATTAAACAAGCAGAACAATGCACCCTGTCATTAAACAATCAGAACAATGCACCCTGTCATTAAACAAGCAGAACAATGCACCCTGTCATTAAACCAGCAGAACAATGCACCCTGTCAATAAACAATCAGAACAATGCACCCTGTCAATAAACAATCAGAACAAAGCACCCTGTCAATAAACAGAGAGCAATGCACCCTGTCATTAAACAAGCAGAACAATGCACCCTGTCAATAAACAGAGAGCAATGCACCCTGTCATTAAACAAGCAGAACAATGCACCCTGTCATTAAACAGAGAGCAATGCACCCTGTCATTAAACAAGCAGAACAATGCACCCTGTCATTAAACCAGCAGAACAATGCACCCTGTCAATAAACAATCAGAACAATGCACCCTGTCAATAAACAGAGAGCAATGCACCCTGTCATTAAACAAGCAGAACAATGCACCCTGTCATTAAACCAGCAGAACAATGCACCCTGTCAATAAACAATCAGAACAATGCACCCTGTCAATAAACAGAGAGCAATGCACCCTGTCATTAAACCAGCAGAACAATGCACCCTGTCAATAAACAATCAGAACAATGCACCCTGTCAATAAACAGAGAGCAATGCACCCTGTCATGAAACCAGCAGAACAATGCACCCTGTCATTAAACCAGCAGAACAATGCACCCTGTCAATAAACAATCAGAACAAAGCACCCTGTCAATAAACAGAGAGCAATGCACCCTGTCATTAAACAAGCAGAACAATGCACCCTGTCATTAAACAAGCAGAACAATGCACCCTGTCATTAAACAGAGAGCAATGCACCCTGTCATTAAACAATCAGAACAATGCACCCTGTCAATAAACAGAGAGCAATGCACCCTGTCATTAAACCAGCAGAACAATGCACCCTGTCATTAAACCAGCAGAACAATTGACCCTGTCAATAAACAATCAGAACAATGCACCCTGTCATTAAACAATCAGAACAATGCACCCTGTCAATAAACAGAAAGCAATGCACCCTGTCATTAAACCAGCAGAACAATGCACCCTGTCATTAAACCAGCAGAACAATGCACCCTGTCAATAAACAATCAGAACAATGCACCCTGTCATTAAACAATCAGAACAATGCACCCTGTCAATAAACAGAGAGCAATGCACCCTGTCATTAAACCAGCAGAACAATGCACCCTGTCATTAAACCAGCAGAACAATGCACCCTGTCAATAAACAATCAGAACAATGCACCCTGTCAATAAACAGAGAGCAATGCACCCTGTCATTAAACAAGCAGAACAATGCACCCTGTCAATAAACAATCAGAACAATGCACCCTGTCATTAAACAATCAGAACAATGCACCCTGTCATTAAACCAGCAGAACAATGCACCCTGTCAATAAACAATCAGAACAATGCACCCTGTCAATAAACAGAGAGCAATGCACCCTGTCATTAAACAGAGAGCAATGCACCCTGTCATTAAACAGAGAGCAATGCACCCTGTCATTAAACAATCAGAACAATGCACCCTGTCATTAAACAAGCAGAACAATGCACCCTGTCAATAAACAATCAGAACAATGCACCCTGTCATTAAACAATCAGAACAATGCACCCTGTCATTAAACAAGCAGAACAATGCACCCTGTCATTAAACAATCAGAACAATGCACCCTGTCATTAAACCAGCAGAACAATGCACCCTGTCATTAAACAGAGAGCAATGCACCCTGTCATTAAACAAGCAGAACAATGCACCCTGTCAATAAACAATCAGAACAAAGCACCCTGTCATTAAACAGAGAGCAATGCACCCTGTCATTAAACAAGCAGAACAATGCACCCTGTCAATAAACAATCAGAACAAAGCACCCTGTCAATAAACAGAGAGCAATGCACCCTGTCATTAAACAAGCAGAACAATGCACCCTGTCAATAAACAATCAGAACAAAGCACCCTGTCAATAAACAGAGAGCAATGCACCCTGTCATTAAACAAGCATAACAATGCACCCTGTCAATAAACAATCAGAACAAAGCACCCTGTCATTAAACAGAGAGCAATGCACCCTGTCATTAAACAAGCAGAACAATGCACCCTGTCAATAAACAATCAGAACAAAGCACCCTGTCAATAAACAGAGAGCAATGCACCCTGTCATTAAACAAGCAGAACAATGCACACTGTCAATAAACAATCAGAACAAAGCACCCTGTCATTAAACAGAGAGCAATGCACCCTGTCATTAAACAAGCAGAACAATGCACCCTGTCAATAAACAATCAGAACAAAGCACCCTGTCAATAAACAGAGAGCAATGCACCCTGTCATTAAACAAGCAGAACAATGCACCCTGTCAATAAACAATCAGAACAAAGCACCCTGTCAATAAACAGAGAGCAATGCACCCTGTCATTAAACAAGCAGAACAATGCACCCTGTCAATAAACAATCAGAACAAAGCACCCTGTCAATAAACAGAGAGCAATGCACCCTGTCATTAAACAAGCAGAACAATGCACCCTGTCAATAAACAATCAGAACAATGCACCCTGTCAATAAACAGAGAGCAATGCACCCTGTCATTAAACAGAGAGCAATGCACCCTGTCATTAAACAAGCAGAACAATGCACCCTGTCAATAAACAATCAGAACAAAGCACCCTGTCAATAAACAGAGAGCAATGCACCCTGTCATTAAACAAGCAGAACAATGCACCCTGTCATTAAACAGAGAGCAATGCACCCTGTCATTAAACAAGCAAAACAATGCACCCTGTCAATAAACAATCAGAACAAAGCACCCTGTCAATAAACAGAGAGCAATGCACCCTGTCATTAAACAAGCAGAACAATGCACCCTGTCATTAAACAAGCAGAACAATGCACCCTGTCAATAAACAATCAGAACAAAGCACCCTGTCAATAAACAGAGAGCAATGCACCCTGTCATTAAACAAGCAGAACAATGCACCCTGTCAATAAACAGAGAGAGCAATGCACCCTGTCATTAAACAAGCAGAACAAAGCACCCTGTCATTAAACAAGCAGAACAATGCACCCTGTCATTAAACAAGCAGAACAATGCACCCTGTCAATAAACAATCAGAACAAAGCACCCTGTCAATAAACAGAGAGCAATGCACCCTGTCATTAAACAAGCAGAACAATGCACCCTGTCATTAAACAAGCAGAACAATGCACCCTGTCATTAAACAATCAGAACAAAGCACCCTGTCAATAAACAGAGAGCAATGCACCCTGTCATTAAACAAGCAGAACAATGCACCCTGTCATTAAACAAGCAGAACAATGCACCCTGTCATTAAACAGAGAGAGCAATGCACCCTGTCATTAAACAAGCAGAACAATGCACCCTGTCAATAAACAATCAGAACAAAGCACCCTGTCAATAAACAGAGAGCAATGCACCCTGTCATTAAACAAGCAGAACAATGCACCCTGTCATTAAACAATCAGAACAAAGCACCCTGTCAATAAACAGAGAGCAATGCACCCTGTCATTAAACAAGCAGAACAATGCACCCTGTCATTAAACAATCAGAACAAAGCACCCTGTCAATAAACAGAGAGCAATGCACCCTGTCATTAAACAAGCAGAACAATGCACCCTGTCATTAAACAAGCAGAACAAAGCACCCTATCATTAAACAATCAGAACATTGCACCCTGTCAATAAACAATCAGAACAATGCACCCTGTCAATAAACAGAGAGAGCAATGCACCCTGTCAATAAACAGAGAGAGCAAGGCACCCTGTCAGGCAGGACGAGCAGAGTAGTAATCTCAGGATTGTTACCGGTGCCACTTGCTAGTGAGGCTAGAAACAGGGAGCGAGTGCAGCTGAACACGTGGCTACAGAACTGGTGTAGGAGGGAGGGCTTCAGATATGTGGATCATTGGGATACCTTCTGGGGAAGGTGGGACCTGTACAAGAAGGACGGGTTGCATCTGAACTGGAGGGGCACCAATATCCTGAGCATGGATCAGTACTTGGAGCTAGGATGTTGTGGCCATTATGGAGACGTGGATATCACAGGGGCAGGAATGGATGTTGGATGTTCCGGGGTTTAGATGTTTCAAAAGGAATAGGGAGGGAGGTAAAAGAGGTGGGGTAGTGGCATTGCTAATCAGGGATAGTATCACAGCTGCAGAAAGGGAGGTCGTCGAGGAGGGTTTGTCTACTGAGTCATTATGGGTGGAAGTTAGAAACAGGAAAGGAGCAGTCACTTTCTTGGGAGTTTTCTATAGACCCCCCAATAGCAACAGAGACATGGAGGAACAGATTGGGAGGCAGATTTTGGAAAGGTGCAGAAGTAACAGGGCTGTTGTCATGGGTGACTTCAACTTCCCTAATATTGATTGGAACCTCCTTAGTGCAAATAGTTTGGATGGAGCAGTTTTTGTCAGGTGTGTCCAGGAAGGTTTCCTGACTCAATATGTAGATAGGCCGACTAGAGGGGAGACTATGTTGGACTTGGTGCTTGGCAACGAACCAGGCCAGATGGCAGATCTCTCGGTGGGAGAGCATTTCAGTGATCGTGATCACAACTCCCTGACCTTTACTATAGTCATGGAGAGGGACAGGAGCAGACGGGATGGGAATATATTTAATTGGGGGAGGGGGAATTACAATGCTATTAGGCAGGAACTGGGGAGCATAAACTGGGAACAGATGTTCTCAGGGAAATGCACGACAGAAATGTGGAGGTTGTTTAGGGAGCACTTGCTGTGACTGCTGGATAGGTTTGTCCCGATGAGGCAGGGAAGGGATGGTAGGGTGAAGGAACCTTGGATGACAAGAGATGTGGAACAGCTAGTCAAGAGGAAGAAGGAAGCTTACTTAAGGTTGAGGAAGCAAGGATCAGACAGGGCTCTGGAGGGTTACAAGGTAGCCAGGAAGGAACTGAAGAATGGACTTAGGAGAGCTAGAAGGGGACATGAAAAAGTCTTGGCGGGTAGGATTAAGGAAAATCCCAAGGCATTCTACACTTATGTGAGGAACAAGAGGATGGCCAGAGTGAGGGTAGGGCCAATCAGGGATAGTGGAGGGAACTTGTGCCTGGAGTCGGAGGAGGTAGGGGAGGTCCTAAATGAATACTTTGCTTCAGTATTCACTAGTGAGAGGGACCTGGTCGTTTGTGAGGACAGCGTGGAACAGGCTGATATGCTCGAACAGGTTGAGGTTAAGAGGGAGGATGTGCTGGAAATTTTGAATGATATGAGGACAGATAAGTCCCCGGGGCCAGACGGGATATACCCAAGGATATTACGGGAAGCGAGGGAAGAGATTGCTGCGCCTTTGGCGATGATCTTTGCGTCCTCACTGTCCATTGGAGTAGTGCCGGATGATTGGAGGGTGGCAAATGTTGTTCCCTTGTTCAAGAAAGGGAATAGGGATAACCCTGGGAATTATAGATCAGTCAGTCTTACGTCGGTAGTGGGCAAATTATTGGAGAGGATTCTCAGAGACAGGATTTATGAGTATTTGGGAAAGCATGGTTTGATTAGAGATAGTCAGCATGGCTTTGTGAGGGGCAGGTCATGCCACACAAGCCTTATTGAATTCTTTGAAGATGTGACAAAACTCATTGATGAAGGAAGAGGAATGGATGTGGTGTATATGGATTTTAGCAAGGCGTTTGATAAGGTTCCCCATGGTAGGCTCATTCAGAAAGTGAGGAGGCATGGGATACAGGGAAAGTTGGCTGTCTGGATACAAAATTGGCTGGCCCATAGAAGTCAGAGGGTGGTAGTAGATGGAAAGTATTCAGCATAGAGCTCGGTGACCAGTGGTGTTCCGCAGGGATCTGTTCTGGGACCTCTGCTCTTTGTGATTTTTATAAATGACTTGGATGAGGAAGTGGAAGGCTGGGTTAGCAAGTTTGCCGATGACACGAAGGTTGCTGGAGTTGTGGATAGTGTGGAAGGCTGTTGTAGGTTGCAACGGGACATTGACAGGATGCAGAGCTGGGCTGAGAAGTGGCAGATGGAGTTCAACCTGGAAAAGTGTGAAGTGATTCATTTTGGAAGGTCAAATTTGAATGCAGAATACAGGCTTAAAGACAGGATTCTTGGTAGTCTGGAGGAACAGAGAGATCTTGGGGTTCATGTCCATAGATCGCTCAAAGTTGCCACCCAAGTTGATAGGGTTGTTAAGAAGGCGTATGGTGTGTTGGCTTTCATTAACAGGGGGATTGAGTTTAAGAGCCGCGAGGTTATGCTGCAGCTCTATAAGGCCCTGGTTCGACCACATTTGGAATATTGTGTTCAGTTCTGGTCGCCTCATTATAGGAAGGATGTGGAAGCTTTAGAGAGGGTGCAGAGGAGATTTACCAGGATGCTGCCTGGACTGGAGGGCATGTCTTACGAAGAAAGATTGAGGGAGCTAGGGCTTTTCTCATTGGAGCGAAGAAGGATAAGAGGTGACTTGATAGAGGGGTACAAGATGATGAGAGGCATAGATAGAGTGGATAGCCAGAGACTTTTTCCCAGGGTGGAAAGGGCTATCACCAGGGGGCATAATTTTAAGGTGATTGGAGGAAGGTTTCGGGGAGATGTCAGAGGTAGGTTCTTTACACAGAAAGTGGTGGGTGCGTGGAACGCGCTGCCAGCGGTGATAGTAGAAGCAGATACATTAGGGACATTTAAGCGACTCTTGGATAGGTACATGGATGATAGTAGAATGAAGGATAGGTAGGTAGTTTGATCTTAGAGTAGGTTAAAGGTTCGGCACAACATCGTGGGCCGAAGGGCCTGTACTGTGCTGTACTGTTCTATGTTCTATGTTCGATGCAGAACAATGCACCCTGTCAAGAAACTGGCAGAACAACGCTCCCTGTCAATAAACTGGAAGAGCAATGCACCCTGTCAAAAAACTGGCAGCACAATGCACCCTGTCAATAAACAAGCAGAACATTGTACCCTGTCAACAAACTGGAAGAACATTGCACCCTGTCAATAAACTGGAAGAGCAATGCACCCTGTCAATAAACAGAGAGAGCAATGCACCCTGTCAATAAACTGGAAGAGCAATGCACCCTGTCAATAAACAGAGAGAGCAATGCACCCTGTCAATAAACTGGCAGAACAATGCACCCTGTCAATAAACAAGCAGAACATTGTACCCTGTCAACAAACTGGCAGAACATTGTACCCTGTCAACAAACTGGCAGAACATTGCACCCTGTCAATAAACAGGCAGAACAACGCTACCTGTCAATAAACAGGCAGTACAATGCACCCTGTCAATAAACAGAGAGAGCAATGCACCCTGTCAATAAACAGGCAGTACATTTCAGCCTGTTAATAAACAGGCAGTACAATGCACCCTGTCAATAAACAGAGAAAGCAATGCACCCTGTCAATAAACTGGCAGAGCAATGCACCCTGTCAATAAACAGAGAGAGCAATGCACCCTGTCAATAAACAAGCAGAACATTTCAGCCTGTTAATAAACAGGCAGTACAATGCACCCTGTCAATAAACAGAGAAAGCAATGCACCCTGTCAATAAACTGGCAGAGCAATGCACCCTGTCAATAAACAGAGAGAGCAATGCACCCTGTCAATAAACTGGCAGCACAATGCACCCTGTCAATAAACAGAGAGAGCAATGCACCCTGTCAATAAACTGGCAGCACAATGCACCCTGTCAATAAACAGAGAGAGCAATGCACCCTGTCAATAAACAAGCAGAACATTTCAGCCTGTTAATAAACAGGCAGTACAATGCACCCTGTCAATAAACAGAGAGAGCAATGCACCCTGTCAATAAACAAGCAGAACATTTCAGCCTGTTAATAAACAGGCAGTTCAATGCACCCTGTCAATAAACAGAGAGAGCAATGCACCCTGTCAATAAACAAGCAGAACATTTCAGCCTGTTAATAAACAGGCAGTACAATGCACCCTGTCAATAAACAGAGAAAGCAATGCACCCTGTCAATAAACTGGCAGAGCAATGCACCCTGTCAATAAACAGAGAGAGCAATGCACCCTGTCAATAAACTGGCAGCACAATGCACCCTGTCAATAAACAGAGAGAGCAATGCACCCTGTCAATAAACTGGCAGCACAATGCACCCTGTCAATAAACAGAGAGAGCAATGCACCCTGTCAATAAACAAGCAGAACATTTCAGCCTGTTAATAAACAGGCAGTACAATGCACCCTGTCAATAAACAGAGAGAGCAATGCACCCTGTCAATAAACTGGCAGCACAATGCACCCTGTCAATAAACAGAGAGAGCAATGCACCCTGTCAATAAACAAGCAGAACATTTCAGCCTGTTAATAAACAGGCAGTACAATGCACCCTGTCAATAAACAGAGAAAGCAAAGCACCCTGTCAATAAACTGGCAGAACAATGCACCCTGTCAATAAACAAGCAGAACATTGCATCCTGTCAACAAACAGCAGAACATTGCACCCTGTCAATAAACAGGCAGAACAACGCTCCCTGTCAATAAACAGGCAGTACAATGCACCCTGTCAATGAACAGAGAGAGCAATGCACCCTGTCAATAAACTGGCAGAACAACGCTCCCTGTCAATAAACAGGCAGTACAATGCACCCTGTCAATAAACAGGCAGTACAATGCACCCTGTCAATAAACAGAGAGAGCAATGCAACCTGTCAATAAACTGGCAGAACATTGCACCCTGTCAATAAACAGAGAGAGCAATGCACCCTGTCAATAAACAGAGAGAGCTATGCACCCTGTCAATAAACTGGCAGAACAACGCTCCCTGACAATAAACAGACAGTACAATGCACCCTGTCAATAAACTGGCAGAACAACGCTCCCTGTCAATAAACAGGCAGAACAACGCTCCCTGACAATAAACAGACAGTACAATGCACCCTGTCAATAAACAGAGAGAGCAATGTACCCTGCCAATAAACAAGCAGAACAATGCACCCTGTCAATAAACAGGCAGAACATTGCACTCTGTCAATAAACAGGCAGAACAACGCTCCCTGGCATTAAACAGGCAGAACATTGCTCCCTGTCAATAAACAGGCAGGACAACGCTCCCTGTCAATAAACAGGCAGAACATTGCACCCTGTCAATAAACAGGCAGAACAACGTTCCCTGTCAACAAACAAGCAGAACAACGCTCCCTGTCAACAAACAAGCAGAACAATGCTCCCTGTCAATAAACAGGCAGAACATTACACCCTGTCAATAAACAGGCAGAACAACGCTCCCTGTCAATAAACAGGCAGTACAATGCACCCTGTCAATAAACAGGGAGAGCAATGCACCCTGTCAATAAACTGGCAGAACAACGCTCCCTGTCAATAAACAGGCAGTACAATGCATCCTGTCAATAAACAGAGAGAGCAA
This sequence comes from Heterodontus francisci, assembly GCF_036365525.1. Lineage (NCBI taxonomy): Eukaryota > Metazoa > Chordata > Chondrichthyes > Heterodontiformes > Heterodontidae > Heterodontus > Heterodontus francisci. The sequence goes on along the minus strand of NC_090381.1, from coordinate 32,273,606 downwards.
TGCACCCTGTCAATAAACAGGCAGTACAATGCACCCTGTCAACAAACAGCAGAACAATGCTCCCTGTCAATAAACAGGCAGAACAACGCTCCCTGTCAATAAACAAGCAGAACAATGCTCCCTGCCAATAAAGAGGCAGAACATTGCACCCGGTCAATAAACAAGCAGAACAATGCCCCCTGTCAACAAACAGGCAGAACAACGCTCCCTGTCAATAAACTAGCAGAACTATGCTCCCTGTCAATAAACAGGCCGAACAATGCTCCCTGTCAGTAAACAGGCAGAACATTGCACCCTGTCAATAAACAGGCAGAACAATGCTCCCTGTCAATAAACAGACAGAACAATGCACCCAGTCAATAAACAAGCAGAACAATGCTCCCTGTCAATAAACAGGCAGAACATTGCACCCTGTCAATAAACAGGCAGAACAACGCTCCATGTCAATAAACAGGCAGGACAACGCTCCCTGTCAATAAACAGGCAGAACAATGCTCCCTGTCAATAAACAGACAGAACAATGCTCCCTGTCAATAAACAAGCAGAACAATGCACCCTGTCAACCAACAGGCAGAACAATGCACCCTGTCAATAAACAGGCAGAACAACGCTCCCTGTCAATAAACAGGCAGAACATTGCACCCTGTCAATAAACGGGCAGAACATTTCACCCTGTCAATCAACAAGCAGAACAATTCTCCCTGTCAATAAACAGGCAGAACATTGCACCCTGTCAATAAACAGGCAGAACATTTCACCCTGTCAATAAACAGGCAGAACAACGCTCCCTGTCAATAAACAGGCAGAACATTGAACCCTGTCAATAAACAGGCAGAACATTGCACCCTGTCAATAAACAAGCAGAACAATGCTCCCTGTCAATAAACAGGCAGAACAATGCTCCCTGTCAATAAACAGGCAGAACAACGCACCCTGTCAATAAACAGGCAGAACAATGCTCCCTGTCAATAAACAGGCAGGACAACGCTCCCTGTCAATAAACAGGCAGAACATTGCACCCTATCAATAAACAGGCAGAACAATGCTCCCTGTCAATAAACAGGCAGAACATTGCACCCTGTCAATAAACAGGCAGAATATTGCACCCTGTCAATAAACAGGCAGGACAACGCTCCCTGTCAATAAACAGGCAGAACATTGCACCCTATCAATAAACAGGCAGGACAATGCTCCCTGTCAATAAACAGGCAGAACATTGCACCCTGTCAATAAACAGGCAGAATATTGCACCCTGTCAATAAACAGGCCGAACAATGCTTCCTGTCAGTAAACAGGCAGAACATTGTACCCTGTCAATAAACAGGCAGAACAATGCTCCCTGTCAATAAACAGGCAGGACACTGCTCACTGTCAATAAACAGGCAGAACAACGCTCCCTGTCAATAAACAGGCAGGACACTGCTCACTGTCAATAAACAGGCAGAACAATGCTCCCTGTCAATAAACAAGCAGAACAATGCACCCTGTCAATAAACAGGCAGAACAACGCTCCCTGTCAATAAACAGGCAGAACATTGCACCCTGTCAATAAACGGGCAGAACATTTCACCCTGTCAATAAACAGGCAGAACAACGCTCCCTGTCAATAAACAGGCAGAACATTGAACCCTGTCAATAAACAGGCAGAACATTGCACCCTGTCAATAAACAAGCAGAACAATGCTCCCTGTCAATAAACAGGCAGAACAACGCTCCCTGTCAATAAACAGGCAGGACAACGCTCCCTGTCAATAAACAGGCAGAACACTGCTCACTGTCAATAAACAGGCAGAACAATGCTCCCTGTCAATAAACAAGCAGAACAATGCACCCTGTCAATAAACAGGCAGAACAACGCTCCCTGTCAATAAACAGGCAGAACATTGCACCCTGTCAATAAACGGGCAGAACATTTCACCCTGTCAATAAACAGGCAGAACAACGCTCCCTGTCAATAAACAGGCAGAACATTGAACCCTGTCAATAAACAGGCAGAACATTGCACCCTGTCAATAAACAAGCAGAACAATGCTCCCTGTCAATAAACAGGCAGAACATTGCACCCTGTCAATAAACAAGCAGAACAATTCTCCCTGTCAATAAACAGGCAGAACATTGCACCCTGTCAATAAACAGGCAGAACATTTCACCCTGTCAATAAACAGGCAGAACAACGCTCCATGTCAATAAACAGGCAGAACATTGAACCCTGTCAATAAACAGGCAGAACATTGCACCCTGTCAATAAACAAGCAGAACAATGCTCCCTGTCAATAAACAGGCAGAACAACGCACCCTGTCAATAAACAGGCAGAACAATGCTCCCTGTCAATAAACAGGCAGGACAACGCTCCCTGTCAATAAACAGGCAGAACATTGCACCCTGTCAATAACCAAGCAGAACAATGCACCCTATCAATTAACAGGCAGAACATTGCACCCTGTTAATAAACAAGCAGAACAATGCACCCAGTCAATAAACAAGCTAAATATTGCACCCTGTCAATAAACAGGCAGAACAACGCTCCCTGTCAATAAACAGGCAGTACAATGCACCCTGCCAATAAACAAGCAGAACAATGCACCCTGTCAACAAACAGGCAGAACAATGCACACTGTCAATAAACAGGCAGAACAACGCTCCCTGTCAATAAACAGGCAGAACAATGCTCCCTGTCAATAAACAGGCAGAACATTGCACCCTGTCAATAAACAGGCAGAATATTGCACCCTGTCAATAAACAGGCAGAACATTGCACCCTGTCAATAAACAGGCAGAACAACGCTCCCTGTCAATAAACAGGCAGGACAATGCTCCCTGTCAATAAACAGGCAGAACAATGCTTCCTGTCAATAAACAGACAGAACAATGCTCCCTGTCAATAAACAAGCAGAACAATGCTCCCTGTCAATAAACAGGCAGAACATTGCACCCTGTCAATAAACAGGCAGAACAACGCTCCCTGTCAATAAACAGGCGGGACAACGCTCCCTGTCAATAAACAGGCAGATCATTGCACCCTGTCAATAAACAGGCAGAATATTGCACCCTGTCAATAAACAGGCAGAACATTGCACCCTGTCAATAAACAGGCAGAACAATGCTCCCTGTCAATAAACAGACAGAACAATGCACCCGTTCAATAAACAAGCAGAACAATGCTCCCTGTCAATAAACAGGCAGAACATTGCACCCTGTCAATAAACAGGCAGAACAACGCTCCCTGTCAATAAACAGGCAGGACAATGCTCCCTGTCAATAAACAGGCAGAACAATGCTCCCTGTCAATAAACAGACAGAACAATGCTCCCTGTCAATAAACAAGCAGAACAATGCACCCTGTCAACCAACAGGCAGAACAATGCACCCTGTCAATAAACAGGCAGAACAACGCTCCCTGTCAATAAACAGGCAGAACATTGCACCCTGTCAATAAACGGGCAGAACATTTCACCCTGTCAATAAACAGGCAGAACAATGCTCCCTGTCAATAAACAGGCAGAACATTGCACCCTGTCAATAAACAGGCAGAACAACGCTCCCTGTCAATAAACAGGCAGGACAATGCTCCCTGTCAATAAACAGGCAGAACAATGCTCCCTGTCAATAAACAGACAGAACAATGCTCCCTGTCAATAAACAAGCAGAACAATGCACCCTGTCAACCAACAGGCAGAACAATGCACCCTGTCAATAAACAGGCAGAACAACGCTCCCTGTCAATAAACAGGCAGAACATTGCACCCTGTCAATAAACGGGCAGAACATTTCACCCTGTCAATAAACAGGCAGAACAATGCTCCCTGTCAATAACCAGGCAGAACATTGAACCCTGTCAATAAACAGGCAGAACATTGCACCCTGTCAATAAACAAGCAGAACAATGCTCCCTGTCAATAAACAGGCAGAACAATGCTCACCGATTCCTTTTCCTCCCAACAGATTTTCCGCTTGGAATACTGTTGGGGAGATAGCTTCTCAGGGGAATGCTGCAAGAGCCAAGTCTATGGCACGGCAGGAGTGTCAGCTGCACAGGAGGGGAGGAAAAGGAATCGGTGAGCTATAGTGATAGGGGATTCTATCGTAAAGGGCACAGATAGGCACCCTGTCAATAAACAGGCAGCAAAATGCACCCTGTCAATAAACAGAGAGAGCAATGCACCCTGTCAATAAACAAGCAGAACATTGCACCCTGTCAATAAACAAGCAGAACAATGCACCCTGTCAATAAACAGGTAGCAAAATACACCCTGTCAATAAACAAGCAGAACAATGCACCCTGTCAATAAACAGGCAGAACAATGCACCCTGTCAATAAACAGGCAGCTCATGCACCCTGTCAATAAACAAGCAGAACAATGCACCCTGTCAATAAACAAGCAGAACAATGCACCCTGTCAATAAACAGGCAGCTCATGCACCCTGTCAATAAACAAGCAGAACAATGCACCCTGTCAATAAACAGGCAGCAAAATACACCCTGTCAATAAACAAGCAGAACAATGCACCCTGTCAATAAACAGGCAGCAAAATACACCCTGTCAATAAACAAGCAGAACAATGCACCCTGTCAATAAACAAGCAGAACATTGCACCCTGTCAATAAACAAGCAGAACAATGCACCCTGTCAATAAACAGGCAGCTCATGCACCCTGTCAATAAACAAGCAGAACAATGCACCCTGTCAATAAACAGGCAGCAAAATACATCCTGTCAATAAACAAGCAGAACAATGCACCCTGTCAATAAACAGGCAGCAAAATACAGCCTGTCAATAAACAAGCAGAACAATGCACCCTGTCAATAAACAGGCAGAACAATGCATCCTGTCTGTAAATAGCAGAATGATCAGAGTTAGTTAAATATAAGAGTGGCACATTCCCCAAGTCAGACAGTTGTTGCAGCACTGCTCCATCTTCCTGACTCCAAGAAGCACCTAAGGATCTGAGACTATGGACTTTAATACTTAGGATCCACACTTTAAACTATCGAGTTTACTTATTACTACTGAATTCCAGAAGGTAGATGGCTCCTGTAATACTGGATGGTAGAGGGTGCCCTGATACTGGAGGGAAAATGGCTCCTTGGACATTGGAAGGTTGGGCTCATGTGCAGCTCCTGGAGGGAGAGTAGTGCCAGGAAACTGGGAGGCAGATGGCTCCTGGGGTACTGGGTGCTGGCTCGTGGGTGGATCTTGGGATCCTGGAAGTGATTGTGACCAGTGGAAGGAGAGGAAGAGATGGCTCACATTATCCAGGCTGACACTCCATTGCAGTGCAGTACTGTGGGAGTGCTGCATTGTCAGAGGTGCTGCTACTGGATGAGATGTTATATCAAGGCCCTGTCTGTTCTTTCAGGTGATTTTAAAAATCCCATGGCACTATTCCAAGGGGCGATGGTGGCATAATGTCACTGAACTAGTCATCCAGATGCCCAGGCTAATACCTTAGATGCACAGGTTCAAATCGCACCATGGCAGCTGATGGAATTTAAATTCAATAAATTAAGTTTTTAAAAAACTGAAATCGAAAGCTAGTCTCAGTAATGGTGCATGAAGTTATCATTGATTGTCATGAAAACCCATCTGGTTCACCTATGTCCTTTAGGGAAGGAAATCTGCCATTCTTAGTTGATCTGGCCTACATTGGACATCAGACCCATGGCAATGACTTTAAATTGCCCTCTGAAATGGCCCAGTAAGCCACTCAGTTGTAAGGGGCAATTAGGGATGGCTAGCAAAATCTGGCCTTGCCAGTGACACCCACATCCCATGAAGGATGAATAAAAATGAGCAGGAGAGTTTTCCTGGTGTCCTGGCCAATATTTCTGTTTGTGCACCTTTTCTCTGTGCAAATTGGCTGCTGTGTTTCCCACATTACACCAATGACTGGCTTCAAAAGTACCCAACTGGCTGTCAAGTGCTTTGGGATGCCCTGATGTTGTGAAATGTTTTTTATGAATGCACTATTTTTCTCACTCCTTTAAAAGGAGGAAAGGATAAAAAAAACAATCACACCCTGATCCTGTAAAAATGGAAGAGGAACGAAACAGATAAAGGAAATGGGGCAGATCTGAGGGGCTGGTGTCCCTGTCACACTGGGATGCTCTTCGCGCTGTCTCCAAGCCATCGTACTGCTCTGTGCTTCACTGCAAAGTTGTATCTGCTGCATTGAGACAGAAAGGGAATGTGGTTACATTCTGGAGCTGGACACACAACTACTGTTCTCATCAAGCAGCAACAGTCTGCAGCACAAAAGGCACTTTGCTGAAAGAATGTACAGAGCGCGAGAGCAGCAGAGAGTGGCGAGCTCCAGCACCCAGCAGCATCTGTAATGAAGTCTTTGTTATCAGGAGGGGCTTCTAGTTATCCGTGAGTCACTTGACCATAAAACCCAAGTGGGCAGCCATTACTGCAAGGAGTTCTTTCCGTTGCATCTCAGAGGAAGAAGGGCTGACCGATAACGGAGAGGTTCTGAGTGATTGCATTTAAAATAAAGAATCAAACTGAATGAGACAGCAATTGATTTAAATCAGAACCAATTTGAATGGAATAATGTCTTCCAAAGGAACAATACAGATTGGAATTTTATCAAGGAATCTGGGAGGTTTATTAAAGAATAACAGAATTACATAGAAATTACAACATTGAAACAGGCTATTAAAATGTTTCTCCTGTCTCTGTCCTAGTTCTCTTATATTTATCGTAGATCTCTTTCCCCTTGTCTAGACCTCTTAATCACTGGAAATGATCTGCTTTTATCAACCCTGGCATTTCCCTTCAGAATTTTACCCCAGAGCAAGTAACAGGCTGGAATCAAATCAAGTGTTTTGGATCATTTATACATGAAATAAGAGATAACTGCAAGTGAGTTACAGACTAGTCTAATGGGTTATGCATGGAGTCATGGATGCTTAATCTTTGGACACTTTCCTGCTTTCCAATCCTAGTGTTGGCATGGTGGAGTGGGTGTGAACCGTAAAGCTCTATCGGAACCTTCTAAAATTCCCTAGATTCTGTCAAGGTCCCAGCTGAATGGAAAACTGCAAATATAATGCCCCTATTCAAGAAAGGAGGGAGACAGAAAGCAGGATACTATAGGCCAGTTAGCCTAAAATCTGTCATTGGGAAAATGCTGTAATCCATTATTAAGGAAGTAGTAGCAGGACATTTAGAAAATCATAATGCAATCAGGCAGAGTCAATATGGTTTTATGAAAGGGAAATCATGTTTAACAAATTTATTAGAGTTGTTTGAGAATGTAACGAGCAGGGTGGATAAAGGGAACCAGTAGTTGTAGTGTATTTGGATTTCCGAAAGGCATTTAATAAGGTGCCACTAAGTAACAAGAAATAAAGAGTCGGGATAAATAGGTCATTTTTAGGTTGGCAAACTGTAACTAGTGGGGTGCCACAGGAATCAGTGCTGGGACCTCAACTATTTACAATCTGTAAGATTTAGAACCTTACTTATAATTTGTCCTTGGACAAGCCAATAAGAATTCGGACAAGGAGACCCTAATGTAGTGGTATCAGGATGATTTATTCAGTCAAAAAGCAATACTTAACAAATCCAATATCCTAAATAAAAACAAGAAATGCTGGAAATACTCAGCAGTATCTGTGGAGAGAGAAGCAGAGTTAACGTTTCAGGTCAGTGACCCTTCTTCAGTCAATATCCTAGGCCAGGTGACATTTACTCTCCAACCGGCTCTAATGGCGCAGATGGTTCATGACTCCTCTTGTCTCTCCATTTGTCATCTTCAAATCTGTGCATCAAACCTCTACAAGTTTGTCCCTTCATTCTTCGTAGCCAGTCATTCCTCTGTGCTCTGCTGTATTTTCTGTGCACTGAATGGTTGGTTCATACATATTGCTGTTCTGATTGGTCCTGCCATTTCATTTGTCAATTCGTTTATACATTAATCATGATCAAATGTATTTGGAAAACAATGTGTCCTTGGTGCACAGTCTATTATAACCTTGAGGTGCATTAGTTCATATATTTCCGACGAAACTCATCCTGATGTTCTGTTATATTTTGACCACAACCTGTTATTCAGTTTTGATATCTGTTCTTTATCTTTATCTATTCATGTTATTAGTACACGTCACAATGCAATTCCAGTTGACTCAAACTGTGCAAGCAGCATTTTTACAGTAAGGCTGTCATGCCAGGCCCCCACCTGCCAAGAATGAAGCACATTAATTTTGTCATGAACATTGATTTTAAACTGCTACTGGAGTAAATAAAGGACTTGTTAAACAGATCAGCCGTGGCTGGAAAAGGCATTTGCATATTAACAGACGGTGAGTGGAAAGACAAAGAACCATTCCCTGACACATTCAACCCACAATGGACCTTGATCACCAGGTATTGTGCGTAACAGGAGTTTGTTTAGTTTGTTTAGTTTAGAGATACAGCACTGAAACAGGCCCTTCGGCCCACCGAGTCTGTGCCGACCATCAACCACCCATTTATACTAATCCTACACTAATCCCATATTCCTATCACATCCCCACCTGTCCCTATATATTTCCCTACCACCTACCTATACTAGGGGCAATTTATAATGGCCAATTAACCTATCAACCTGCAAGTCTTTGGCATGTGGGAGGAAACCGGAGCACCCGGAGGAAACCCACGCAGACACAGGGAGAACTTGCAAACTCCGCACAGGCAGTACCCAGAATTGAACCCGGGTCCCTGGAGCTGTGAGGCTGCGGTGCTAACCACTGCGCCACTGTGCCGCCCCAGCATTCCAGAGACTGCTAAGGTGATACAATCCAAGACGTGGTCAGACCAGTTAGTCACATGACTAACTTGCTTGGCAATCTGCGTTTTTCTGAATTGTTCAAACAGTTTTAACTCAGAGTGTCTGTTTGCTCCTGGACTGAGAAGATCTCTCCTGTCTGCTCCCATCTCTTTCTCACAAGCCTCTGAATCCACTGAAGACACATGAACCCCAAGAGAGAAAAGTCTCCTAGAGCACACAAGGTTTATGAAGAATGCTGGGCCCCAATGAAAAGCAAGATCTATCGACAATCAAGGACTCTACAGTGAGCTCGAAGAACCGTAACAAAAACTCTTCAGATATTGCCTCAGACTTTCCACTTTATTTTTCTCCTGCTCTTTTCTGTCTCTATCTGCATATGTGTATCGTGTATGCATGCTAGCGTGGGCACATCGCATATTTGTAGTTGTTAACCAGATTAGAGTTTAAGTTTGATAAAATCTCAACTTTTCTTCTTTAAACCTAAGATAACCGGTTTGTGCTGGTTTCTTTGCCTTATAATTGGAAAGCGGTGAACAAGGATTCACCAAGGGAGAGCTAAAAACAAGGTGTGTTTAAAATTAAACCCTGTTATGTTAAGACCAGATGAAGGCTGAGAGGGACCCCTAGACACCTTTCTCATCGGGTCATAACAGAGGTACACAGCTAAAATTAATTCTTCATTTCCCAAAAGCTTATACAAAACATATATATATGAAAGTATGTAACATTCATAATACAAAAGATGTAAAAAAATTCAGTAAAAATTACAGAATCCACATTTCTTCCAGATCTATATTAATGACTTAGATGAAGGGACTGACTATTGTAGCCATATTTGCTGACGATACAAAGATAGATAGGAAAGCAAGTTGTGAGGATGACACAAAGGGCTGAATTTTCAAAACACCCGGATAATTTCCAGGACCTGACCCCATGCCTGAGCCGTGTCGTTAACGTGACACAATCTTCAAATGTTAATGCCCTAATTAGGAAGGAGAGCTCAGCGCCCAAATAGTGATACTGAGCATCTGCAGGAGGCGGGAGCTGCCTGCAGAGAGCAAGCAGCAAAGGCAGACAGTCAGCAGCCATGATGGGCCTGCCTTGCCGATGGGAGCAGGCAGCTCCATGGAGGGCCAGCGGAATAAAAGGGTGAGGACCGCTTTCAGAATTAAAAAACATCCTGCGCTTGGCCCGGTACAAGATCTCCGTGGGCCCAAAACATCTCATTGTGTAACAATAAAGTTTGCCCCCTGTCTGCTGTGAGCCCGACAGCTGTGCACTATCGTTTCCCAGACTGGTCGGGCTTACCAGAATTGCAATTGAAAACTACAATGTGGGCCCCCTGGTCACCTCCACGGACTTAATGAGCCCTTAATTGGAGGTGAACAGTTCCTCCATTCCCTCGCCTCTGCCTTCACAATAACAATTGCGGACTCACCTGGAGGCATCGGGTTCTGGAGACAACCTCTAGGATCGTGATTGTCAAATTGCCTCCGCACCAGCTCGCGACCCCATGGCCCTTTTAAAATCAGGCCCTAAGAGTCTGCAAAGAGATATGGACAGGTTAGGTGAGTGGGCAAAAATTTGGCAGATGGAGTATATTATGGAACAATGTGAGATTGCCCACTTTGGTAGGAAGAATAGAAAAGCAAAATATTATTTAAATGGAGAGAAACTGCAGAATGCTGTGGTACAGAGGGATCTGAGTGTTCTCATACATGAATCACAGAAAGTTAACAAGCAGGTACAGCAGGTAATTAGGAAGGCTTATGGAATGTTGGCACTTATTGCAAGGGATATGGCGTATTAAAGGAGGGAAGTCTTGCTACAACTGTGCAGTGCGTTGGTGAGACCACATCTAGAGTACTGCCTACAGTTTTGTTCTTCTTATTTAAGGAGGGATATACTTTTTGAGGCAGTTCAGAGAAGGTTCACCAGGTTGATTCCTGAGATGAAGGGGTTGTCTTATGAGGAAAGGTTGAGCAGGATAGGCCTATGCTCATAGAAGAATGAGAGGTGATATCGTTGAAACATATAAGAATCTGACGGGGCTTGACAGGGTAGATACCGAGAGGATATTTCCCCTCATGGGGAAATCTAGAACTAGGTGGTATAGTTTCAGAATAAGGGGTCACCCATTTAAGGTGAAGAGGAGGAAGAATTTCTTCTCTCAGAGGTTCATAAATCTTTAGAATTCTCTTCCCCAGAGAGCAGTGGAGGCTCGGTTGTTGAATATATTCAAGTCTGAGTTAGACAAATTTTTGATCTACAAGGTTAGTGATATGGGGGGGGGGGGGGGGTCAGGTGGAAAGTGGTGTTGAGGCCACAATCAGATCAGCCGTGATTTTACTTAATGGTGGAGCAGGCTCGAAGGGCCGAAAGGCCTTCTGTTGCTCCTATTTCTTATTGTCTTAAGTAGTTTCAGGCAGGAGAGGATGTTCAGCCCATCTAGCCCACCGATCCACAGTATTCCCTTTGTGCTTTTCTAATAACCTTGGAGCCCATTTGTTGACAAGAACCTGTCTAGTTATTTCTCAAAGCTCAGTAAGGCCTCTTGTTCCACCAACTGTGCAGTTAATCTGTTCCACCACCCTTTAGGTTAGAACATACTTCTTGCTTTTCTTCTTTTCGTTTATTGTCCCTAACTTGTAAATCATCAGAACAAACTATGGGTGGTTTCCCAGGCCTGCTTCCATCCTTGACCTATGCTGGGTTGGGTGATCGCAGTGGGGTTGAGGAGTGCAGGGAGCTTCAATTGACTGCAGGGGCCTGTGGGTTAGGGAGGGAAAAAAATCAGCCAGGGTTCCTGTTCTGGATCAGTATCTGACTCCTGACAAGTGCAGGTGCGAGGACACATTTGTAATCAGGAGAGATGCCCCCAAAGTTGACTATCCTACTCACTGGCTAGATTTACACATGAAGCTTGGGCACTTGGGTGAGAGAACCCTGCCCTGGCAGCAGATAGCAACTTCAGGAGAGGAAAGAAACCTACAAGAACAAAGGATATTTGTAAAAGAGGGAACAGCCACAGTTTGACCTGTGATCTCCCTCCATCTTCATCTCCAGTAAAAAAGTAATGTGGAACTATGGAACATGGGCGAGCGAATGTGGTGTTGAACTGATGCAAAACTCACACTGAAGTCCCAAAGCCTTTTAATTATTTCATTAAAAGATGGAATTTTAGCCTGAAACACTGTCACAAGTGAGATTTTCAGTAAGGACTGCAGCAGGGTTAATGTCTGTGGTGTCTCCTGGTTTCGCATTCATTTATTACACAGATCACCATGTTGCGAGTTACAGTACCACACTCCCATTTATCAACATTTAATTCCCCCCTAATTCGCTACAATTATCAATCTATTGATGTAATTACACAACAGGCCTTAAATAACAGCTCTCCACAGTGAAGCTTTCATTCTGATTCCTTTTAATGGTAAGGGTTCAGAGCCAGGCAACTGGAGAGGATTCAGGGGCAGGCAATAGATGGGATTCAGGGACAGGCAATTGGAGGGGATTGAGGAACAGGCAATGGAGGGGATTCAGGGATAGACAACGGAGGGGATTCAGGGATAGACAACGGAGGGGATTCAGGGACAGACATGGAAGGAATTGAGGGACAGGCAACAGAGAGTATTCAGGGTCAGGCAATGGAGGGGATTCAGGGACAGTTATGAAGTAATCAGAGAAAGAGAGGCGAAAGTGGTATCTTCCAGGGCTGAAAGGAGAGGTTGGACCAGAGCTGGACAACAAGATGTGAATATTCCAAGAGATGAAGAAAGGATTGGAGATGGCCTGCCAATTGTGACTTTGGAGGAAGCTGCAATTTAAACGTAACCCAGGGACTAATTTCTTCCCTGACGTGAAATAGGCCGCACCCATTGCCAGAAATATAATATAATGCGCATTTACAGAATTGCCCCAGGGGGCAATTTTAGCTGAATACTTTAGTCACTAGAGAGTCTCTGACGTGGCCAAAGTGCTTTAGTCTGTGTTTAGTGCAACCCGCCATTTTGGTAAAGGAGTTGAAGCGCACACTAGGAACTGTCATTAGGAGAATCGTTGAAGGGCTGATTGACAATTAAATTGCCTGCTAGCTCTCATTAAAGAGGATAATTCTTCACTTAATGATCTAACTGCGACCAGATGAAAAGGAGTAAACGAGTCCTTGCTGTGTATGTTGAATGCTACTTAAAGCCATGTTCAGCTTGCAGTGTTCACTTGCTGATTGAGATCAACTGACTACACTACGCTTGAACAGGACTTTTGAAACACATCAGGAGAATTCTGGAAACTTTGTCAAGACTTCACCAACACTCTAATAATATTTTTCCTGGATATTGTCTGAAGATTTCACCTAAAAAGAGTAAGTGCTGTGCTATTCCACCTTATTGGAGGCCTTATAGGAGTCACCAGGAGAAAGGGAGTGCTTTATCCATGGGCATCTTGCTAGGGGACCCCTTGCTCTTCATGAGAAATTGGAGGATGAAGTAAGAGCAGGCAGAGCAGCACCAGCTGCTGTCGGAGAGAGGGGCAGGAGGGCTGCCTGCAGGAGGCACTATCCACCCAAGGTCTTCAGAGAGCACTATTCCTACGTTCACATGACCCAAGCCCAATGCACATGGAGGCTGTACTTTACCAAGCCTTGACCTTGTGAAATGAAGTCGTTGCAGCACAGCCAGGACAGGATTGCCTGTGGTAGTCGAGGTCACAGTTGCACTTAAATTTTAAGGTACTGGAGCCTTCCAGACTGCCATAGATGATATAACAAACAAAGAACGGTACAGCACAGGAACAGGCCATTTGGCCCTCCAAGCCTGCGCCGATCATGATGCCTGTCTAAACTAAAACCTTCTGCACTTCTGAGGTCCGTATCCCTCTATTCCCATCCTATTCATGTATTTGTCAAGATGCCTCTTAAACGTTACTATAGTACCTGCTTCCACCACCTCCCCTGGCAGCAAGTTCCAGGCACTCGCCACCCTCTGTGTAAAGAACTTGCCTCGTACATCCCCTCTAAACTTTGCCCCTCGCACCTTAAACCTATGTCCCCTAGTAACTGACTCTTCCACCCTGGGAAAAAGCTTCTGACTATCCACTCTGTCCATTGCACTCATAACTTTGTAAACCTCTAACAGGTCGGCCTTCCACCTCCATCATTCCAGTGAAAACAATCCGAGTTTATCCAACCTCTCCTCAAAGCTAATCTCCTCCAGACCAGGCAACATCCTCGTAAACCTCTTCTGTACCCTCTCCAAAGCCTCCACATCCTTCTGGTAGTGTGGCGACCAGAATTGTACGCAATATTCCAAGTGTGGCCTAACTAAAGTTCTGTATAGCTGCAGCATGACTTGCCAATTTTTATACCCTATGCCCCGACCGATGAAGGCAAGCATGCCATATGCCTTCTTGACTACCTTATCCACCTGCGTTGCCACTTTCAGTGATCTGCTGACCTGTACGCCCAGATCTCTCTGCCTGTCAATACTTCTAAGGGTTCTGCCATTTACTGTATACTACCCACCTGCATTAGACCTTCCAAAATGCATTACCTTACATTTGTCCGGATTAAACTCCATCTGCCATTTCTCCGCCCAAGTCTCCAACTGATCTATATCCTGCTGTATCCTCTGACAATCCTCATCACTATCCGCAACTCCACCAACCTTTGTGTCGTCTGCAAACTTACTAATCAGACCAGCTCCATTTTCCTCCAAATCATATATATATGATCACATATCATAATCCTTTTATGTGATTCTGAATAAGGGATGTGTCATGAAAACCCTACATGCCAAACGGGAAATATTAATTTCATTGGTTGGAAGCTTGCCTTAGACTTTTACTGGAAATTCTTACCAAAGAACTTCTTTCAAAAAGTAAACTGGCAGCCAAGATGGCCGCTGCAATTTACATTTGAAACGTCAAAAGATTAGACTGGAGACAAGATGACTGACTCAGCCCAGCCAGAACAATGGGGTGCATTCTGATTAAATTACCTGAAATGGCCTTATCAACATGGTTATCAGGGGCCATTGACACCCATTGACTTTGAAAGAGCCAACCCCCTCCCCACCAAGTGTGACTGGACAGCTTGACAGGTAGAGCCTTGAATCTCAGAGAAGATTCCAGAAGGACCTCATTAAACCCACAAAGAGCTTTTGGTAATGTCATGTGACTGCTTGTGTAGCTCTGGGAAAACTGTAAGCTTTGTCAGACAAAGAGCAGAGAGGAGTAACTGGAAAAGCCATCATTGAAACAGGTCTCTCTCTCTCTCTCTCTCCAATCTGACCACCACAGCCAGCAACTAGGAGACAAGGATCAAACCTTTCTTCTGCCTTTCGAAGCCCTGAGAAAAGCAAGCCCACTGCCGTGCACGTGGCCCAAGGAGGCCTTCAGGACTACAACTTCAACTGAGGACTCTGGGACTGATAAACTGTATTTAAATTCCATTTATTCTGGACTCTACTCCAATTACAAAAGCTGTTTTCCTTCTGTAATCTATTTGTGTGTGTGTGTGATTCTCATGTGAATGTGTGTGTATTTTGGTAATTTTAACTGGTTTAGAGCATTAAGAATAATAAACTTACATCTTGTTTAAACTCATGAAAACTTGTCTGATTGTTTCTTTGGCAATTACATTAGAGGAACAGGAGGAAGCGCTCACTGAGGTGGTAAGTTCAATCATTGTGTTCAAAGGATAAACCCTGTTGTGATCAAACCAGAGAAGGGGCGAAAGGGGAAGCCTGAGACCCCCTCCTCACCTGGCCGTAACAGAGGTCTCTGCGGCTCTACACACTCTGAGGAATAAATATGTATCATTCTCTATTGCCAGAGAAGACCAGAAGTAGAGAGCTCTAGGATTTGACAGGATTGTGGGATTCCCCATGGTCCAGGGAGCCACTGACTGCACACATGTGGCCAAGTGAAGCCCTCATTTAAACTCGGAGGTGTTCAGGAACAGGATGGGATGCGATTCCCTCAATGTACAGCTTGTCTGCAACCACTGGTAGGTGAATGCCTGCTATCCAGGGAGCTGTCATGATGCATTTATAATGAGTCATCCATCCTACAGATCTTTGAACCCCAGTGCAATCGGCATGGATGGCTACCAGGTGACAAGGGATACCTTCTCAAGCCATTGCTTGTGATTCCTTGAGAAACCCCCTGACACCAGCTGAGCACTCATCCATTGAGAGGCACTCAGCCACCTGGAATATCATTGAGCAGACCATTGGGGTCGTGAAACAGAGGTTTAGATGCCTTGACAGGTCAGGAGGTGCCCTGCTGGTGAAAGCTTATCAGGGGTAGGTGGAAATGTGGAGTAATCTGTTCACCCATGAACTTACTGAATGGCGCATGTTCTTCCTCTGTGCTCATAGCCTCTGTACCTTCATCTTCAGACTTTGTCTTTGAACGTGTCCGTGATGCCACAGGGTTGACACATAGTGTTCTTGTACAGCTCTCGAAATTGACTTTGGTTCCGTCTGAGAATTGCACCATTGGGTGTCTGAACTGGGCTGGTCACATATCCTAGCAACCTCTTCAGGATACCAAGATCCCGATGCATGATTGAGAACTCTGACCTTCTGTCCTACCCACAATCGAGCTGTACAAGAACATTACATGTAACAACCCTGTGGCATCGCAGACACGTTCAAAGACAAAGTCTGAAGATGAAGGTACAGAGGCTATGAACACGGAGGAAGAACATGCGCCGTTCAATAAGTTCATGGCTGAACTGATTACTCCACATTTCCACCTACCCCTGATAACCTGCTTGCCTGTCATATAATGCTTTCATTTTCCCTTGTTTAGAAAGAAATATATCCTTTACTGTGGAAAACATTAAGAGATGATGACTGGCAACATCACCAATCACCAGCAATCCCTCCGGCCTCTGGTTTTTGCTGCAATGAACTGAAGACTGAGGAGAGACTCCCTCTCATATCGCCTCTTCATGTCAAGACTCCAAGCCTTTGTGTCGTCCTTTACATGGGCTGACCCAATACGCTTGACCTGGATATTTCCTACCATCTTCAGTGTGTTACTGATTTCATGTATTGTAGCAATTCATAAATCTCAGCATACTGGAAGTCCTGCGATAGCTGGTCCAGTTGTGTCTACAATGTAAAACATTTGTGGTAGCCATTCGGAGCTCCCATAGCTGTACTGCAAGGTTATTGTTCCAATGCACTTGATTGGAGAGCCATCGTAGGCAGTCAGCCTTACTGTGGTGGGTTGTCATAGATTCCCAATTCTTTAAGTACATGTCCTTCAATATACGGATGGATAGAATGTTTGCAATTGCTCCGGTGTCAATTTTTACTCTGAGCTTATGCTTGCCACTCTTCTGCGGACATACAATATGGTGAATGCCTCAGATTGCATAATAGCATTGACATATTGATCCAAGTTAACTATGTAGAATGCTTGCTCGCTGGTTGCATGAGTGTGTTCTTCATCCGTGTCCTCCTGACAATCAGTCTCTCTGCCCACCTGATGTACCTGCTTGGCTTTTTGTTATACATTGGCATACCTTTTGTTGCATTTGCCATCCTGTCTTGCAGACGTTCTCTCTGCATGTGATCTGCCACTGTTCCTGTGTTCAGTATTGGAGCTTGGCCTTCTGCATTGTCTTGCCCAATGTCCTCGCATGCCACACACTTTGCCCTGGTACGCCAGACGACAGTGAATTGGGTAAGACAGGCCACATTTACCACAAGGCTGAGCAGACTTCTGAGCCTTGGTTACCATACCAATTGTTGCAGCCGCCCCCAACGCTTGTAACTGTTGGTGCCCAGCCAAATAGTGCATCTATGGTGTGCCTTTTCTTCTTTCCTAGAAAGTTTTTTTGAAAGGCCTCTCATGGGGTAGACACAATTACTAGCCCTATAACCCGCTCCAAAAATTCAGTATCTGCGAAGTCACAGTCTTGAGCTTGGTCTCGGCACCTTCAACAAACTGGTCAATGAAATCATTTTGCCTTTGCCGGTAAGTCATAAGCTCAAACCTATGACTCAGAAATTTACCTTCACCTTGAATTGCTGCTCCAGAAATGTCCATAGCTGGCTTGGGTCCTTCTGATCCTCAGCTGACAATCCTGATGTGTTGATACGTTGCAGGCCCTCGTTGCCCAGTACAATTTTGATTTTGATAGCTCGTTTCTCTTATTAGCACAACACCCATTAAATGTCTGTATTCATCCTTTGGCTAAAATAACTCCCCTTATCTTTTGTAAATGTGAAAGGTATAGTCGCAGTCGGTGAGCTAATTGCATTGCGCATGCGATTTTAACTCCGAGTCACCTGCTACCCACACTGTCCTGAATCTGACGACTGACTGAAATCATGGTCAGAAGACGCCCCAGTACGTTTTTCTTCTGTAATCTAGGAATAGTAGGAGTGCTGCAGTTAGCTCTACAAGGAGATCTTGGGTCTCTCCTGTCCCGTGCTTCATCCACCCCAAAGACCTTGATTATGTTTGTTCCTGATCCCCTACCCCCTCCACCCCATCCCCCCCACCCCCAACCCCACTTACCTCGCTGGAGATCATTTCCTTGGCACAGTGGCCTACAGCCAGATGATTTCCAGCTCCTGCCCAACCTGTGCGTCATTCCAACTGGCCTTGGGTGAGAGAATGAAGAAAATCAGGCCTATGCATTAAAATTGGCCTGGATTTAGGTTCCATGTGGCCAATCGGATTTCTGCCTTGATTCCAGTCCTGGGTTAAAATTTGGGGCTATCATTTCCCCCATAAGCAATGCCAGTGGAGGTTCACTAGTATTTATAAAGGCCAAATCAGTTACTTCATATAATAATTAAGTTTGAGCAATTACTGTAGTCTGATCCATATTAAAGGCCTAGTCTTTTCACACATGAAGAAAATGGGAGAAATCATTCATAAGTAAATGGGTAGAGGAGCACTGGGACCTGGGAGTACGTATACACAAATCACTTAAAGTAGTGACACAGATTAATAAGGTCATAAAACAAGCAAACCAAGCACTAGGGTTTATGAATAGGCTCGGGCTCTTTCCTCTTGAAAAGAAGTCTTTAAAATTATGAATGGTTTTGATAGAGTAGACATGGAGAGTGTGTTTGCAAAACCAGTGACCATCAATATAAGATTGTCACCAATAAATCAAATGGGGGATGCAGAAGAAACTTCTTTATCCAGAGACTGGTGAGAATGTAGAACTCGTTACGACAGGGAGGAGTTGACGCAAATATTCTCTAGAGTTTTGAAGATTGACAGATGAACTCATTAAAACTACAAAATACTTAAAGGGATAGACAGGGTAGATGCAGGTAAGATGTTTCCCCTGACTGCGGAGTCTAGAACCAGGGGACACAATCAATGGCCTAGCAAGCCACTCAGTTGTATCTAACAGCTACAATGTCAATAAAAAAAGAATGAAACAGGACGGAACATCCGGCATCGACCTAGGCACCAGAAACGACAATGGCAAACCCAGCCCTGTCGATCCTGCAAAGTCCTCCTTACTAACATCTGGGGGCTTGTGCCAAAGTTGCAAGAGCTGTCCCACAGACAAGTCATGCAACAGCTTGACATAGTCATACTCACGGAATCATACCTTACAGACAATGTCCCAGACACTTGCCATCACCATCCCCGGGTATGTCCTGTCCCACCGGCAGGACAGATCCAGCAGAGGCGGCACAGTGGTACACAGTAGGGAGGGAGTTGCCCTGGGAGTCCTCAACATTGACTCCGGACCCCATGAAGTCTCATGACATCAGGTCAAACATGGGCAAGGAAATCTCCTGCTGATTACCATCTACTGCCCTCCCTCAGCTGATGAGTCAGTACTCCTCCATGTTGATCACCACTTGGAGGAAGCACTGAGGGTGGCAAGGGCACAGAATGTACTCTGGGTGGGGGACTTCAATGTCCATCACCAAGCGTGGCTCGGTAGCACCACTACTGACCGAGCTGGCCGAGTCCTAAAGGATATAGCTGCTACATTGGGTATGCGGCAGGTGGTGAGGGAACCAGCAAGAGGGAAAAACATACTTGACCTCGTCCTCACCAATCTGCCTGCCGCAGATGCATCTGTCCATGACAGTCAGCTCCTGACCTAATTACAGCCTTGGTTCAAACATGGACAAAAGAGCTGAACTCAAGAGGTGAGGTGGAGAGTGACTGCCCTTGACATCAAAGCAGCATTCGTATCGAATTGGCTGAAGTCTGGCATATGTGATGCTGGGAACTTCAGGATAAGGCAGCGATGGATCATCAACTCAGCACTTCTGGCTGAAGATTGTTGCAAATGCTTCAGCCTTATCTTTCGCACTGATGTGCAGGGCTCCCTCATCATTGAGGATATTTGTGAGTATGACATCAAGGACCCCTAGCAAAACTGGAGTCAATGGGAATCGGGGGGAAATCTCTCCACTGGGTGGAGTCATACCTAGCGCAAAGGACGATGGTTATGGTTGTTGCAGGTCAATCATCTGAGCTCCAGGATATCACTGCAGGAGTTCCTCAGGGTAGTGTCCTAGGCCCAACCATCTTCAGCTGCTTCATCAATGACCTTCCTTCAATCATAAGGTCAGACGTGGGGATGCTCACTGATGATTGCACGAAGTTCAGCACAATTTGCAACTCCTCAGATACTGAAGCAGTCTGTGTAGAAATGCAGCAAGATCTGGACAATATCCAGGCTTGGGCTGATAAGTGGCAAGTAACATTCGTGCCATACAAGTGCCAGGCAACAACCATCTCCAACAAGAGAGAATCTAACCATCTCCCCTTGACATTCAAGGGCATTACCATCGCTGAATCCCCCACTATCAATGTCCTAGGGGCTACCATTGACCAGAAACTGAACTGGAGTAGCCATATAAATACTGTGGCTACAAAAGCAGGTCAGAGGCTAGGAATCCTGCGGCGAGTAACTCATCTCTTGACTCCCCAAAGCCTGTCCACCATCTACAAGGCACATGTCAGGAGTGTGATGGAATACTCTTCACTTGCCTGGATGGGGGCAGCTCCAACAACACTCAAGAAGCTCGACACCATCCAGGACAAAGCAGCCCACTCGATTGGCACCCCATCCACAAACATTCACTTCCTCCACCACTGACGCACAGTGGCAGCAGTGTGCACCATCTCCAAGATGCACTGCAGCAACGCACCAAGGCTCCTTAGACAGCACCTTCCAAACCCGTGAGCTCTACCACCTAGAAGGACAAGGGCTGCTGATGCATGGGAACAGCACCACCTGCAAGTTCCCCTCCAAGTTACACACCATTCTGCTTTGGAACTATATCGCTGTTCCTTCACTGTCACTGGGTTAAAATCTTGGAACTCCCTTCCTAACAGCACTGTGGGTGTACCTACCCCACATGGACTGCAGCGGTTCAAGAAGGCAGCTGACCACCACCTGCTCAAGGGCAATTAGGGATGGGCAATCAATGCTGGTCTAGCCAGCGATGCTCACATCCCATCAATAAATTTTTTAAAATCAAAATAAGAGGGAAGACACTTAGGACAGAGATGAGGAGAAATTTCTTTACTCAAAGGATTGTGAATCTTTGGAATTCTCTACCCCAGAGAGCTGGGGAAGCTCAGTCATTGAGTAGTGCATGGTTTGCTTTTTTTATGACCTTATTAATCTGCTTCACTACTTTAAGTGATTTGTGTATATGGGCTCCCAGGTCCCATTGCTCCTCTACCCGTTTAAAGTAGTGATTGACAGATTTTGAAAGACCAATGACATAAATGGATATGGGGATAGTGTGTGACTAAAGTATTGAGGTGGATGATCAGCCATGATCGTGTTGAACGGCAGAGCAGGCTCGATGAGCTGAATGGCCTATTCCTGCTCCTATGTTCCTGAATAGTACAGGTGCATTTAAGAGGAAGCTAGATAAGCATGTGAGAGAAAGGGAATAGAGGGTAATGCTGATAGAGTCAGATGAGGATGAGAGGAGGCTCAAGTGGAACATAAATGTTGGCATGGACTGGTTGGGCTGAATGACCTGTCTTTGTTCCATATATTGGATTTAATTCTATGTAATTAACTAAAGTCTTGTAATGTGGCGTGTGGATTTGTGAACTCACAGAATCATGAATAAGGAACATAAAAATATATGGAATACCAGATTATCTACTTGGGGACGAGCTGATGCAAGAGCTACATCTGTTGTTAGAAACAGCAGCAAAACATGTCGAGCAATCAAAACCATAAAAGCCAGAGAGCTATGTAATGAAGAATATGAAACCAATTCATACTGGAAAACATTGGAACAGAAGTAGGCCAGTCAGCTACTCAAACCTGTTCTGCCATTCAATTAGATCAAAGCTGATCTAGCTTGATCCCATATTCCTTAATACCCTTGCCTAACAAAAAATCTATCAATCTCAGTTATGAATTTTTCAATTGACTGAGCCTCAACAGCATTTTTTGAGGCAGGGGCAGTGGGTGGGGCGGGGGGAGGGGTGCAGTGGGGCAACAGTTCCATATTTCCACTACCCTTTGTGTGAAGGTACAAGTAATTGAGAAATAAGAACATAATCCATCTCAGCTATACCAGTGAGAGAAAACTGTGTAGATGGAATAGGAAGCAGCAAAGATCCAAGAGTTGACCATTCTTTGAGAACAGAGGCACAAAACGTAGCAAACAAAAAACCAAGGTGCAAATTGCAAATCACTTGAAAAACTTTATGTAGGTATAACAAGTGCACATCAAGTGACTGAGAATGATTGTTATCACTAGTAACAAATAAGACAGTCACTTAATTCAAACCTGGTGCAGGAGTACAAGTGGTTGTTATGTCTGAGCAAGGTCGCAAGCAATTATAGCATGTATCTAAATTGCAACAGGAAAAGATAGCAGATTTGAGCCAGATTTACCAGTGAAAGGAAAGAGCATTGCTACCATTACCTACAAGCACACCAAACACAAGCTGTTATTTATAGGGATGCCAAGACATGGTTATCCAATTTTAGAGTGTTAAGATTTCAGAGTGACACTTTTAAGGCAGGTGTCAGCCTAGGCTTAGTAAGTAGCACTTTTGCCTGAGTCAGAAGGTTGTAGGTTCAAGTCCCACTCCAGAGACTTGAGCACAAATTCCAGGCTGTCCCACCAGTGCAGTACTGAGGGAGTGCTGCATTGTTGGAGGTCAGTGTTCTCTCTAAGCTGCGCGGGTGTGCGGCCGCGCAGCAAGTGGGAATGTGTCATGCAGGGAACAAATGGGCCACGCACAAGCAACATTCCCTTTAAGACGTGTGGCCGTGCATCGATCTTAAAGAGACGGTGTAGTGCAACAAGCAAACAGTAGTTAGAAGGAACATTGTTGGAGGTGCAGTCATTCGGTTGAAACCTTAAAGCTAGACCCCATCTGCCGTCTCAGGTGGACATAAAAGATCCCATCGCACTACCTTAAAGAAGAGCAGGGGAGTTATCTCTCAGCTGACATCCTGAAAAAGTAGATTAAATTGTCATTTATCTCATTGCTGTTGTGGGACCTTGATGTGCACAAATTGGCTGCTACCTTTCCCTACATTACAACAGTATCTACACTTCAAAAGTAATTGGCTGTAAAGCGCTTTGGGATATCCTGAGGTTGTGAAAAGCACTATATAAGTACAAGTTCACTGTCCATAGAGTGCTACCACTGAGGCACACTTGACATCTATAATGGCTGCTGGATTGAGGTACTGAGGGCAACTAAGGTTCGGCTGTGTCACAGGAAGATCCAGTGGTTTCAAATCTCAGCCAAAAATTTACAAAGATATCTTTATCGCCTCGTAACCCAATATCTGCCCTTCTTAATTAAGGAACTCAGTGCATTAACTTGCAGTCTCCAGTGTCACCTCCTGATTTGCCAGGACTGATAGTAAGTGGATTAAAGCCTGCTGATTGATGAGAGCTACACTGACAGGAAGCTGCCCAGCCCCTAGTTTATTTCCAATCTCAGATAAAACAAGTTTGTAATAAATAGGCAGCGTTATTTTGCAGGACAGTGAGTGCCTCTCCTCTCCCATCCCCCTCCCCATCCCCCTCCCCCTCCTCCTGTCTGGAAACCCCGCAGTGGTGAGGCTGTGCACAGGGTGGAGGCTGCGGACTGAGATGTATCTTAGCAACACAAAGGGCTCGTTCATCATCAGCAGCACCGCAGTAACTCATCATCCCGTTCCTCCTCTCAGCCACCAATCATCTTTAACCAGCTGCAGTGCCTGTGATGGGTGTCCTAAATAAAGCAGATTCAGGTGTATGGATCATATTTAAATATACATCATCCCACTCAACACAAGAAACTAAACGTCACACAGTGCGGCATTCGTTATGTCAGCTAATCTGCTGAATGACCATAGGTCATCGAACTTCTTTTCTATTTATAATGCAGCTGTAAAGCTGAGAAATTATGTCAACTTTAAAAATGAGTCTGAATGCATAAATATTGAATGAAGACCAGCAGGTTTACCAGCTGGTGCACATGTAGTTGCTCTGGACAGGATGTGATTTCAGCAGGGTTTGCTGGCTGCCATGGCTGCACTTGGAAGGACATTTTGTTTTTCTTATTTTCTGCTGAAAGTTCGTGCTTCTCAAGGTAGGGGATATCAGTGCCAGGGGACATAAGAACAGAAAAATGTACAAGAAGGGGAAAGACCATCTCAGTCTATCTGGACAGTCACAATGGAACATCTGATAGGATGGAGGATGACAGGAGATGTCACATGTTTTAAGCTCCCTCTACTCTCCGATGAAGTGTGCCTCAGCCCTAATCTCAGAACACCCCTAAATTAAAAGCAAAATACTGCGGATGCTGTAAATCTGAAATAAAAACAGAAAGTGCTGGAAATACTCAGCAGGTCCGGCAGCATCTGTGGAGAGAGAAAAAGAGTTAACATTGCAGGTCGATGACCTTTCATTGAAACTGACAAAGGTTAGAAATGTAATAGGCTTTGAGCGAGTGAAAGGCAGGCGGGGGTGGGGGGAGGGGTGAGGGGTGGGGGGAGAAGAAGAACAATAGGGAAGGTCTAACATAGGACAGAGGGAAGGAGAGATTAAATGACAAAGATGTCATGGTATGAAAGGCAAATAGAATGGTAATAGTTATAGTAAAAGACAAAGCATTTGTCCAGAGAGAATGTTAATGGCAGAAGAACGAACTGCTCTGGCTGAAAGCAAAAACATGAAAACAAGTTTAAGACCAGGTCATGGTCTGAAATTGTTGAACTTCATATTGAGTTCAGAAGGCTGTTACGTGAGATGAGGCTCGAGCTTCACTGGAACACTGCTGCAGGCCGAGGACAGAAAGGTGGGCATGAGAGCAGGGTGGTGAATTGAAATGGCAAGCAACCAGAACCTTGGATCATGTTTGCAGACTGAGTGGAGGTGTTCTGTAAAACAGTCACCCAATCTGCATTTGGTCTCCCTAGTGTACAGGAAACTGCATTGTGAGCTGCGAATACAGTATACCAACTTGAAAGAAGTGCAAGAAAATCACTGCTTCACCTGGAAGGCGTGTTTGGGGCCTTGGATGGTGAGTAGAGAGGAGGTAAAAGGGCAATTGTTACATCTCCTGCGATTGCATGGGAAGGGGATGAGGTGTTGGGGGTGATGGAGGAGTGGACCAGGTTATCGCGGAGGGATCAGTCCCTTCAGAATGCTGACAGAGGAGAGGAGGGAAAGATGTGTTTGGTGGTGTAGTTGAGTTAGCTGTGGGAGTCGGTGGACTTATAATGAATATTAGTAGATGACCTATCCCCAGAAATGGAGACAGAGAAGTTGAGGAAGGGAAGGGAAGGGAAGTGTCGGAGATGGACCCTGTGAAGGTGAGAGAAGGGTGGAAATTGAAAGCAAAGTTGAAGTTTTCCAGTTACGGGCCAGAGCAGAAAATGGCACTGATACAGTCATCAATGTACCGGAAAAAGAGTTTCTTCCTTGACTTCCCTGTCTCAATTTCTGGGGATAGGCTGTCTACTAATACTCATTATAAGCCCATCGAGTCCCACAGCTACCTCGACTACACCACCACACACATCTTCCCCTCGCCTCCCCTGTCAGCATTCTGAAGAGACTGTTCCCTCTGCGACAACCTGGTCCACTCCTCTGGAACAAGGATTGGTCGACATACCCCACCAAGGACGCCCCCCCACTGTGGAGTTGGAATCATTACATAGGCTGATATAAAAGTTGTCAGTTTCTGTGTCGAGAAAATACTTTTAAGCTTGTGCAGGAGGGAAAATATCAGGAAAGGAAATAAGTAAAAGAGAAACTAAAAGTTGTGATTGTCACTACAGCATGGCTACCTGACCCAAACCCAACTGTGCCTGGCATTCGGGCTCGGGTCAGGTCGGGCCGGGTTGGACACAGTGACAGCCAGGATGTCAAGGCGGGAAACGTGCATCCAGACTCCGCACTAGTCTGCAGTGAGCAATTCCACCCACGGTAGAGCACAACCTCTTTAATAAAATCAACTTTATTTCAGTGGTCGGATCAGGTTGGGTCGGGTTGGGCGCGGGAAAGAATCAAAGGACTCGGGCCGGGTCGGATGTGGTTCTGTCAGGCTCGGGTCGGGTTTAAATTGCAGACCCGACAGGCCTTTAATTGTCACTAGAAATGTTAGCAAAATTTAAAGTGAGTAAAAGCAAATTACTGTGGCTGGAATTTTATTCCCCCCACCACCTCCGCACAGGAGCGAGCTGGTGGTGGGAGCTGTGGGGGGGGGGTGCCATTCCCGACGCCTTCCGCCCCTGCTGCAATTTTACCAGCGGCGGCGAGAAACGCCCCATCCGACCCAGGCCAATCAAGGCCCTTAAGTGGCCAATTAACCTTAGGCCCCATGCGAGCTGTTGGAGGGGGGTGGTCCTTCTTGATCGGGCACCCTGTGCCCACCGGAGGCCGCCCCGAAGCCCGAACTCCCCCCTCCCATCCAACCCCTGGCTCCGCCAAGGCCCCAATACTTACCTTTCTTCTGGGACTGACGGCCCTCTTGCTGCCATTGGCTGGGTGCAGTCCCAGCAGTGGCCACCGCTTCTGGTGGCACAGCTGGGACTAAGAGCTGTCAGCCCGCTGTTTGGCCAGCTGCTCTTGGAGGCAGGACTTCCTGACTCAAGGAGGTGGAAGTCCCGCCCAAGTCCAATTAAGGGCCTGGGGAGCGTAAAGTCCTGGCATGGCTCCCCAGACCCGGCAAAGGTGAGCTTGCCCCTGATTTTTTGGACGGTGGGCGGGGCCTCCCGCCCAATGTAACTTTCCAGCTGGTGTCTTTTGTTCGAGTCTGTGTGAATGTTGGAAGCTTCCACAAAAGAATGTCCTTATCTTTATGTAGCTTGTCTTCTGTAGAGCTAACAGTCATTAACCCTTTGCAGTCTGGCTTTGATGTTGAAAGCATGAGGCTGTTACTTGGTCTATTTATACACATATATATTTTTGTGGGAATCTTGAATCATATTTTGGTTGTGAACTAGTTGAAACTGTGTGTTTCTTGAGCTCGGGAATGGAAATATAACACAGATTTTTGGCACTTTGAATTCATAACTCATTACAGGAATCAATGTTTCTAAGTTGTTTCGAATTAAGAAATCTTAAATTATCATTGAGTCTGACCATACCAATTTTAAAACAACTTTTGAGTAATGTTTACTTGTGGATTTGTGGGAAGTCAGTGAAAAGTTAAATGTGAGAATTGTAAGCATGGTCTAAAGACATATGGGAAAGATTCTGTCTGTTTAAAGCTTGCAGGGTTGTGGTGTTCTCTCTTTAAGAGTCTTTTGTTGTAAAAATGTTGAGGGTTTTATTTAACTTGATAGCTAACTTTTCCTTTAGTTTTGTTCCTTGTCTATAGTTTCATTATAGTCATTTGAAAAGGAGCCTGAAGAAAGAGCAAATCAAGTGATGTAACTTATCTCATTTTTTTTTAAAGCACATAATTTTGTTGTGTGTGTAGTTTATACTGGTCTGAATTAACTTTGAATTATTAAGGTTAACTAACCTGGTATGTTGGGAAAACTGGAATTTTATTAGTGGCCACAATGAACTTCCAAATTATTATGTTAAGGTATGAGGGAGTCTTTAATTCTGGAAAATAAGGCTCACTCATAATAAATCTTTATTGGTGTGAATTGGAATTTGAAGAAAAAAGGAGATGTTGGGAAGCAATTCGAGTTTAATCTAAAAAGCTGTCTTCTCTGAGAATGTGTCATTTGAAATTTGGGCATAGTTGAAGATACCAAAAGAATTGGGAAAAAAATGTCAGTTCACCCCAACTTTTAGATTGCTGCATGAAAATTTGTATATATATTGGGCATTATGAAATTTTAAGTTCCTAAGTTGACATTTGAACAAATTAACCCATTAGGCTCTTAAGCACAGCCACAATGGATTCTTTGTGTTTTTTTTAAATAGGTGATGGTGATATTACAGCAAGAGATCCAGCAGCTTAAGAATTTAAGAAATTATCTACGGACATCAAATGTCACAGCATAGTCACGATTTAGCCTTTTCAAAGACTTTTATTATTTGTTACCTTCCGAGACAAAATGAATGAGAACGGGAGATATGGAAGTTGCCTCTAAAATGATTGCAAGCATTTCTGTCTACGTCATGAAAGCGTAATTTTAAACTACCAAGCCTGGGCATAAGAAATTGTAATCAATAAACAAAATTAAATTGATTTAAGTGGTTATTTCAAGCACTCGAATTTACCCAAAGTTTAAGGAGATAATAGCATTCTAAAATAATAATGAAAACAGTCCAGGTGGTTTCTATGAATATTAAGAAATAGAGTTTCCTGGGAATTAGACTTATCTGAAAAGGAAGAATGTGCAGGGTTACGGGGAGAAGGTTGGGGAATGGCATTAAATGAATTGCTCATTTGGAGAGCTGGTGCAGAGATGAGGGGCCGAATGGCCCTCCGCCTGTGTTGTAGCAGTTCTGCGATTCTGGGATAAATAAGCTTAACACTAACAAAACTTGTCAGTCCAACAGCACTGTTATTTGAATTTGGAATAATTTTGAGACACAGAAAGTCCAGCACAATTTACTTTTGAGAAACTAAAATGCTATCTAAAATATTGTGAGAATATTGGGCCATATAGTTTCTCCAAGGCTCATGAATGAGATAGAATGGTAATTAATGGGATGTCTTGCTTAGGGTAGAAGGTAGAGATAGGAAAATCACACCACTAAAGGGAAACTGGAAATTAAAACTGGCTGTGCAAGAGTTAATAAGGAATTTTGGGAACATTAGCAGAATTAGAATTCAGATCATTAAATTAATGTAATGTAGACTTTCCAAGAAATCCAGAACTTTCCAGTGAAAGTCAGGGAAGTGTAGATAAGACTGGTAATTTGATAGCTTTCTCTTGGAGATATTTGTATCTGTGCCTATGATCTTTTTTTTAAGAAAACTACATTTAACATTCTGGTGCTTACCCCAAGACATCAGGACTATGCAGGGGAGATAAGCAAAGAGCTTGAGACAGACATCACCAGCCACCCACCCCCCCACAAATTGATCTTTTGATAAGATCACCTGATGATCAAGAATGGCTTGTATCAGAGGAACATGTGGCTTGATATTGGGATACCAGTGTAAGTGTATAGACGTAATTTGTTACAACTTGTTACAATTTGAAGCAACTAACATGTAAACAAAATGCATGGTGATATGAACTGAAGAACAGGTCTCAGACATGCTCAGCTCCCTGACAACAGAATGACCTAAAATGATTAATATGGCCAGGAGAGTGAAAAAACATTTTAAATTATCAAGGCATTGACACATACGCCATGGGGTAACGGCTGGGATTTTACCCTAGGCGAACAGGAGCAGGACACCGACTGAAAAGTCGGTGGCGAACCCGATTCTGCCTAGCCTGGGGCTCCGACCCGTATTTTGCGGGTCGCCAGGCTTCAACTGGTGTGAGGCAGGACTTCCACCTACTTGAGGTGGGAAGTCCCGCCTAATAGAGCTACCTGCCAATCAGCTCCTGGTGGCGCTGCTGGGACTACAGCCCAGTGTGAAGAGAAGATATCAGGGAGACTGAAGCACAGATAAGTTTTGGTCGCCTCATCGGGGGTAATCGGTCAGGCTCCGGCAAGGCAAGGGTGGTTGGTTGGGGGGAAGGGGGGCGTGTGTTGGGGTAGCAGGGGCGGCCCTCCATCGGGTACAGGGTGCCTGATCATGACGCCCCCCCGGGGATGATCAAGAGCCGCCTGCTTTTGTTAGGCGGCTTCTCTCGGGTCTAGGACGCCCGCTTGCCACGCGTAAAATCCGCGTGGAGGTGGGCGAAGGCCCTTACGTGGCCACTTAAGGGCCTTGATTGGCCTGGGGCAGGTGGTTGTTTTTCACCACCGCCGCCCTGTGTAAAGTAGCGGCAGAGGTGGGAGCAGGCGGGAAGGGCTCCTGGAGCCTCCCGCTCCATTTTGCGCCCTCCTGCTACCATCCTTTTTTTTATTCAGGGGATGTGAGCATCGCCGGCCAGTCCAGCATTTATTGCCCATCCCTAATTGCCCTTGAGAAGGTGGTGGTGAGCTGCCTTCTTGAACTGCTGCAGTCCATGTGAGGTAGGTACACCCACAGTGCCGTTCGGAAGGGATTTTGACCCAGCGACAGTGAAGGAACGGCGATATAGTTCCAAGTCAGGATGGTACATGACTTGAAGGGGAACTTGCAGGTGGTGGTGTTCCCATGCATTTGCTGCCCTTGTCCTTCTAGTTTGTAGAAGTCACGGGTTTGGAAGGTGCTGTCTAAGGAGCCTTGGTGCATTGTTGCAGTGCATCTTGTAGATGGTACACACTGCTGCCACTGTGCATCGGTGGTGGAGGGAGTGAGTGTTGGTGGATGGGGTGCCAATCAAGTGGACTGCTTTGTCCTGGATGGTGTCGAGCTTCTTGAGTGTTGTTGGACCTGCACCCATCCAGGTAAGTGGAGAATATTCCATCACACTCCTGACTTGTGCCTTGTAGATGGTGGACAGGCTTTGGGGAGTCAAGAGGTGAGTTACTCGCTGCAGAATTCCTAGCCTCTGACCTTCTCTTGTAGCCACTGTATTTATATGGCTATTCCAGTTCAGTTTCTGCTCAATGGTAGCCCCTAGGACGTTGATAGTGGGGGATTCAGCGATGGTAATGCCATTGAATGTCAAGGGGAGATGGTTAGATTCTCTCTTGTTGGAGATGGTCATTGCCTGGCACTTGTGTGGCATGAATGTTATTTGCCACTTATCAGCCCAAGCCTGGATATTGTCCAGATCTTGCTTCATTTCTACATGGACTGCTTCAGAATCTTAGGAGTTGTAAATGATGCTGAACATTGTATAATCATCAGTGAATATCCTCACTTCTGACCTTATGATTGAAGGAAGGTCATTGATGAAACTGCTGAAAATGGTTGGGCCTAGGACACTACCCTGAGGAACTCCAGCAGTGATGTCCTGGAGCTCAAATTATTGACTTCTAACAACCACAACCATCCTCCTTTGTACTGGGTCTGACTCTACACAGCGGAGAGATTTCCCCCTGATTCCCATTGACTCCAGTTTTGCTAGGGCTCCTTGATGCCATACTCCGTCAAATGCTGCCTTGATGTCAAGGGCAGTCACTCTCACCTCACCTCTTGAGTTCAGCTCTTTTGTCCATGTTTGAACCAAGGCTGTAATGAGGTCAGGAGCTGAATGGCCCTGGCAGAACCCAAACTGAGCGTCACTGAGCAGGTTATTGCTCAGCAAGTGCCTCTTGAAGGCACTGTTGATGAAACCTTCCATCACTTTACTGATGATTGAGAGTGGACTGATGGGGCAGTAATTGGCCGGGTTGGACTTGTCCTGCTTTTTATGTACAGGACATACCTGGGCAATTTTCCACATTGCAGGGTAGATGCCATTGTTGTTGCTGTACTGAAACAGCTTGGCTAGGGGCGCAGAAAGTTCTGGAGCACAGATCATCAGTACCATTGCCGGAATATTGTCAGGGCCCATAGCCTTTGCAGTATCCAGTGCCTTTAGTCGTTTCTTGATGTCACGCAGAGTGAATCAAATTGGCTGAAGTCTGGCATCTGTGATGCTGGGGACTTCAGGAGGAGGCCGAGATTGATCATCAACTTGGCACTTCTGACTGAAGATTGTTGCAAATGCTTCAGCCTTATCTTCCGCACTGATGTGCAGGTCTCCCCCATCATTGAGGACGGGGATATTTGTGGAGCCACCTCCTCCAGTTAGTTGTTTAATTGTCTGGCACCCTGCTCTTTGGGGTGGCGTAAAATTCAGCCCAATGACTTTACAATAATCAGGATAAATTAAACACGCTGGTAATGGTCAGAGAGAGTAAAATTAAAGTTCAGAGAGACAGCAAAATTATCCACAAGATAGATACAGGTAGAGGAGAGCTGGAGAATCTATTAACTCCATGCATATTGTTAGTTTAATGTTATTGAAGAAGGTAATCTGCAGGTGGGCCATGCCAAACCAATTAATAGTTTTCTGACATCAGGATCACATTTGAAAAATTTACACCCAGATACAGGGAATCAGGCATAAATTGCATATTTCCACCACCCCCAATTCTCAGCAGTGGTGGAAAGGGGTAACAGGACCCTTAAAATGATGTTGGAAAAGTATTGGCAGATATTGAATGTACTCAACCAGCCCATGCGTGCTTGCAAAACTCAGAACATAATGTCTAACATTAGATGTGATTCCCTGATTGGATAGCACTTGCTGAACAATCCTGAGTGTGCTACGATTTACACTATCAACTACTTTAAGCTTATCTATGGGCTCATTTACACATGCTCAAAGCTACATATATTCATACACAGGGACCTGTTCTCTGCATGCAAAAGGAACATGATCCAGGCTTTGCGTGGGGGACAATAGTTCCCTCGTGTATTCTCCATGGCAATGCTTTGACCAATCAGCACCCCTTTTTTTCATCCAGTATAAATTATTGCTCCTTTGAAATTTGGCATTCTTGTGTCTGTCCTGATAAGTGCAGGATGAAAAGCTTTGACAGCATGTCTCTTTTTTCAGCAATAGAGTCATAGAGACATAGAGTTATACAGCACAGAAACAGGCCCTTCGGCCCATCGTGTCTGTGCCAGCCATACAGCACCCAACTATTTTAATCCCATATTCCTGCACTTGGCCCGTAGCCCTGTATGCTATGGCATTTCAAGTGGTCATCTAAATACTTCGTAAATGTTGTGAGGGTTCCTACCTCCACCACCCCTTCAGGCAGTGCGTTCCAGATTCCAACCACCCTCTGGGCGAAAAAATGTTTCCTTAAATCTCCCCTAAACCTCCTGCCCCTTACCCTAAAACTATGCCCCCTGGTTATTGACCCCTCCGCTAAGGAAAAAAGTTTCCTCCTATCTAACCTATCAATGCCCCTCATAATCTTGTACACCTCAATCATGTCCCCCCTCAGCCTTCTATGCTCCAAGGAAAACAACCCTAGCCTTTTCAGTCTCTCTTCATAGCTGAAATGCTCCAGCCCAGGCAATATCCTGGTGAATCTCCTCTGCACCCTCTCCAGTGCAATCACATCCTTCCTATAGTGTGGTGACCAAAACTATACACAGTACTCCAGATGTGGCCTAACTAGCGTTTTATATAGCTCCATCATAACCTTCCTGCTCTTACATTCTATGCCTCAGCTGATAAAGGCAAGTATCCCATATGCCTTCCTAACCACCTTATCTACCTGTGCTGCTGCCTTCAGTGATCTATGGACAAGTACACCAAGGTTCCTCTGACTTTCTGTACTTCCTTGGGCCTTACCATCCATTGTGTATTCCCTTGCCTTGTTAGTCCTCCCAAAATGCATTACCTCACACTTCTCAGGATTAAATTCCATTTGCCACTGCTCCGCCCATCTTACCAGCCCATCTATATCTCCCTGTAATCTAAGAATTTCCTCCTCACTATTTACAACACCACCAATTTTCATGTCATCTGTGAACTTACTGATCATACCTCCTATCATCACGTCTAAATCATTAATGTACAATACAAACAGCAAAGGTCCCAGCACCGATCCCTGTGGTACACCACTGGTTACAGGCTTCCAATTGCAAAAACAGCCCTCGACCATTACCCTCTGCCTCCTGCCACTAAACCAATTTTGGATCTAATTTGCCAAATTGCCCTGGATCCCATGAGCTCTTACCTTCTTAACCAATCTCCCATGTGGGACCTTATCAAAAGCCTTACTGAAATCCATGTATATTACATCTACTGCTTTACCCTCATCTACACATCTAGTCACCTCCTCAAAAAATTCAGTCAAGTTAGTTAGACATGATCTTCCCCTGACAAAGCCATGCTGACTATCCCTAATTAATCCCTGCCTCTCCAAATGGAGATCAATCCTGTCCCTCAGAATATTTTCCAATATTTTCCCAACCACTGATATTAGACTCACTGGCCTGTAATTACCTGGTTTATCCCTCCTACCCTTCTTGAATAATGGTACCACATTCGCTGTGTTCCAGTCCTCTGGTACCTCTCCTGTGGCCAGAGAGGATTTGATAATTTGTGTCAAAGCCCCTGCTATCTCCTCCCTTGCCTCACATAACAGCCTGGGATACATCTCATCTGGGCCTGAGGATTTATCCACTTTTAAAACCACTAAAACAGCTAATATTTCCTCCCTTTCAATTCTAATATGTTCAAGTATATCACAATCCCCCTCCCTGATCTCTACACCTACATCGTCCTTCTCCATAGTGATCACAGATGAAAAGTAATCCTTTAAAACCTCACCTATGTCCTCTGGCTCCACACAATGATTGCCACTTTGGTCCCTAATGGGCCCTACTCTTTCCCTCATTATCCTCTTACCCTTAATATACTCATAAAACGCCTTGGGATTTTCCCTTATCTTGCCCGCCAGTGTTTTTTCATGCCCCCTCTTTGCTCTCCTAATTACTTTTTTAAGTGCCACCCTATACTTTCTATACTCATCTAGGGCCTCCGCTGTTTTCAGCGCTTGGGATCTGCCGTAAGCCTCCTTTTGTTTCCTGATCCAATGCTCTATATCCCTTGACATTCAGGGTTCCCTGGGCGTGTTAGTCCTACCCTTCACCTTAATGGGTACATGTTGGCTCTGGACTCTCACTATTTCCTCTTTGAATGACTTCCACTGGTCTGATGTTGACTTTCCTACAAGTAGCTGCTCCCAGTCCACTTTGGCCAGATCCTGTTTTATCGTATTGAAATCGGCCTTCCCCCAATTCAGTACCTTTATTTCTGGTCCAGCTTTGTCCTTTTCTATAACTACCTTAAATCTTACAGAGTTATGGTCACTATCCCCGAAATGCTCCCCCACTGACACATCTACCACTTGACCAGCTTCATTCCCTAGGATTAGGTCCAGTACTGCCCCTTCCCTTGTAGGACTTTCTACAAACTGGCTCAAAAAGCTCTTCTGTATGCATTTTAAGAATTCCGCCCCTTTTAAACCTTTTGCACTAAGATTATCCCAGTTAATATTGGGGACGTTGTAATCCCCTACATTTATTACCCTATTATTTTCACACCTCTCAGAGATTTGCCTACATATCTGCTCCTCTATCTCTTCCTGACTGTTTGGAGGCCTGTTTAGACACCCAGCCAAGTTGTTGCCCCCTTTTTGTTTTTAAGTTCTACCCAAATGGCCTCATTTGAGGGACCTTCTAAGATGTAATCCCTCCTTACTGCAGTAATTGACTCCTTGATCAACAGTGCAATGCCACCTCCTCTTTTATCCCCTCCCCTGTCGTGCCTGAAGATTCTATACCCTGGAATATTGAGCTGCCAGTCCTGCCCCTCCCTCAACCATGTCTCTGTGATAGCAATAATATCATAATCCCATGTGCTAATCATCGCCCTCAATTCATCTGCCTTACTTATAAGACTCCTTACATTGAAATAGATGCAATCCAGACTTGTATTTTTCCCTTGTGCCTTACCAGGTCTATATTTGCTCTGCCTTCCAGGCAGACTCACTTTCTGTTCTATATTACTCCCTACTGTACCTCCACTCTGTATCCCAACCCCCTGCCAAATTAGTTTAAACCGCCCCCGACAGGACTAGCAAATCTCCCAGCACGGATGTTGGTCCCATTCCGCTTCAGGTGCAACCCGTCCAACCTGTACAGGTCCCACCTTTGTCAGAAACAGACCCACTGATCCAGGAAACTAAAGCCCTCCCTCCTGTACCATCAACTCAGCCACGCATTCATCTGCTCTATCCTCCTATTTCTAAATGGGCGGCACAGTGGCGCAGTGGTTAGCACCGCAGCCTCACAGCTCCAGGGACCCGGGTTCGATTCCGGGTACTGCCTGTGTGGAGTTTGCAAGTTCTCCCTGTGTCTGCGTGGGTTTCTTCCGGGTGCTCCGGTTTCCTCCCACAAGCCAAAAGACTTGCAGGTTGATAGGTAAATTGGCCATTACAAATTGTCACTAGTATAGGTAGGTGGTAGGGAATTATAGGGACAGGTGGGGATGTGGTAGGAATATGGGATTAGTGTAGGATTAGTATAAATGGGTGGTTGATGTTCGGCACAGACTCGGTGGGCCGAAGGGCCTGTTTCAGTGCTGTATCTCTAATCTAATCTAAACTCACTAGCATGTGGCACCGGGAGTGTAATCCAAAGATTACAACCTTAGAGGTCCTGCTTTTTAATCTCCTACCTAGCTCCCTAAATTCTTGTTGCAGGACTTCATCCCTTTTTCTACCTATGTTGTTGGTACCAATGTGTACCACGACCTCTGGCCGCTCACCCTCCCCCTTCAGAATGTCCTGCAGCTGCTCCGTGACATCCTTCACCCTAGCACCAGGGAGGCAACATACTATCCTGGAGTGGCATTTGCGGCCACAGAAACGCCTATCTGTACCCCTTATGATAGAATCCTCTATCACTATAGCTCTTCCACTCCTTTTTCACCCCTGCTGTGCAGCAGAGCCATCCTTGGTGCCACGGACCTGGCTGTTGCTGCTTTCCCTGGGAGGTCATCCCCCCCAACAGTATCCAAAGCGGTATATCTGTTTGAGAGGGGGATGACCACAGGGGACTCCTGTACTACCTGCCTGCGCCTACTACACCGCCTGGTGGTCACCCATCCCTTTTCTGCCTGTGCAGCCATTACCTGCAGTGTGACGACCTCTCTAAACGTGCTATCCACGACGTCCTCAGCATCGCGGATGCTCCACAGTAAATCCACCTGCAGCTCCAGCTCCGTAATGCGGGTAGTCAGTAGCTGCAGATGGATAACCTCTTGCACACATGGTTGTCAGGGTCACTGGAAGCATCCCTGATTTCCCACATTATGCAGGAGGAGCACATCACGGGGCTCAGCTCTCCTGCCATGACTTACCTTTAAATTAATTTAGTTACTCCCTTTAAAAAATACTAATTACAGTCGGGGTCTTGTTCTACTCCAAACACTACCCACTACAATCTAAAGTCCTCAATAAATTACTCTAATTTAAGTAGTACTACTCATCTCATCACTTGAGGTTTTTTTAAAAAAGAAAAACAATGCTCAAGTTCTGTAGTACCAAGTGACTAGATGTTGGAAAAATTATGTGCCGATCACCCTACTTATGGGCAAGAGAAAGAAAGAATGGTAAAGAACAGGAATGAGACAAGGGATGAGGGAGTAAGATCTTGCCCTGTGATAACTGAAGGTTCCAAGAATGGTTTAGTGGTAACTCATACCCATGAAGTCAAGTCTGTCAGCCAGTTGTGTTATTTGAGATGTTTGATGAAGAAACAACAAAGGCAAATCAACCTTAGTTATCAGATATAATTAATTGTGAGGAATCAATGCCATAATACATTTCATCCTCAAGGTGAGGACTCTGTAAGAATATGAACTGTGTTCTGGCTCATTTATCCATGCACATGTATCAATCAAGTGTATTTTGAAATTTTGCTGCCATATTTTATACACAATATTTTAATATTTTATATACTCCAGTTCTACAGCTTTATTGATTATAAATCCTAGTAGTCACATGCACTAGCTTTTAGTTGTATTAGTTTTGAGATTATGTTATGCACCCTCTTACTTTTGTCATGGTTAAAAACATTATTCACCCTTAATAATTTCATTTATAAGCCCAGTTACGGAAGTTCCTCTGTGTTTGTTAAATATGTTTTTTGAGGATTCATATTTGAAAGATTGAAGAAATGTTAAACTTTGGGGTTTTCAAAAGGGGTCATGTAAAGGCTACTTGACTTTGAAAAACAGTCCCTGGAAATGTTTTTTAAAAGCGGCTCTGAGAGATTTTGTGAGGAAAAAAAGCCTTTCTGGGAAACCACCTGACTTCCAGCTGAATAAACAACAGAGAAATTTGACACCTGGAGAAGTTGTTTACAAAGTGATGGACATCAAAAGGTTGACCTTCTGTTGTCGGTCTCGCTTTTGAATTGTTTTTGAGTTAGGGTTGAACTGTATGAAAAAGGAGAGAAGAGAACTTCCAAGGAAGGAGAGGAGACCACAACCCAGCTCAGCTTTCCAGTACCTCTCTAAAAGACCCTGAGAAGTCCACTGTGCCAACTCATCTCATCTCCTGTCTTTGAAGAAAAGCCTGCTAAACTAATTCTCAATGCTGCCTGAAAAGAACTGTTCTAGAAGATCCCAGTGGCCCACCTACATGTACTAGGAGGCCAGACTGTATGCCAGTTTTGGAACACAACATATCTCATCTGCTGTTTCTTCAAGAATGGGCAAATATTCAGCCCAAGTATTTTTTTGTCTGTAATAGAGCTTTAAAAACAAAAATCCCTTTATTTTTCTGTTTAACCGGTGTGTGTGTATGTGTAAGTGTGAGGGGCTAAGGTAAACAGGGAACTTTAATATTTCAATCTGTGTGTTTATGCTTTACTTCATTACTGGTTAAGACTTGTTTTATAATAAACTGATCATTTTGTTGTTTATTAAAGAAACCTGGTTGGTGAATTTTATTCTGGGATAAAAATAGAGTCTATTATTGACTGTATCGTAAGTGGGAAAAAAATTAAATATAGGTTGTGACCAGTGGAGAAGTGGAACTAGAATTACCAGTGCATTCCTCCAGCCTCAGTCGTAACAGACAATATAAGAAGTGTAGACCCTTTCCTGGAAACCATGTGACTCCTCCAGAGTTCAGATTCTTGGAAATCTTGTGGTCTCCTCAGGCTGCAGAAATAAGGCGGAATTCTTGGAAACCACAAGACCCTAATTCCTGTAAAACACGTGGGGTGCCTGTTCTGATGAAAGGTCATCGACCTGAAACATTAACTCTGTCTCTCTCCACAGATGCTGCCAGACCTGCTGAGTATCTCAAGCACTTTATGTTTTTATCTCAGAACAGCCCTACTGCCTCTGCGTGGCATGTTTCTCTTCCCCACAGCAGGCTGTGTCTGAGTGAGAAGCCTGTGAATCATCAGGTCCTCAACGCCCTCGGTCATTGATATTTCTAAACTCAATCGACAGTTCAATCGAAAGAGTAATTGAATGGTGGAATCATGCACCAGGGAAGGACATTGAAACAGACAATGGGGTCAAGGACAACTGGATGTTTTTCGGTAGAGAGGAGATTGAGGATGAGCTTGTTGGGCTTTAAAGTCTTTCTTGTTGGTAAAAACACTGATTTTCCTTAATTAAGCTCCAAATGTGACTGAACTCATAACCAGTGACAGATATAATGACTAAAGCCTGGGCATTTTAGCACATCATGAGAACACTCAGCTCATCTGGTCCCAGTTTATTCTCTGGAGTTTAGAAGAATGAGAGGTGATTTCATTCAGACATACACAATTCTTACAGGGCTCGACAGGGTAGATGCAGGAAGGATGCTTCCCCCTGGCTGGGAGTCTAGAATCAGGGGACACAGTCTCAGAATAAGGGTCAGGCCATTTAGGACTGAGATGAGGAGGAGTTCCTTCAGTCAGAGGGTGGTGAATCTTTGGAATTCTCTGCCCCAGAGGGCTGTGGAGGCTCAGTTGTTGAGTCTGTTCAAAACTGAGATCGATAAATTTCTACATAATTAAAAACATCAAAGGTTACAGGGATAGTGCAGGAAAATGGTGTTGAAATAGAAAATCAGCCATGATATCATTGGAATGGCCTGAATGGCTTCCTCCAGCTCCTATTTCTTATGTTCTTATATGTTCACTTTAGGCCCCTCTTGTGCCTGATTCTACATTATCCAACTTTCCTACTCTCTCTCCACAACCGTCTGTATTCTGCTTTCAATATTACTTGGGACCTTTTTGAATGTTGTAATTGAATTAGTATAAATCACCACTAGCAGAAATAATTTTACATTCCAGCCACTTTGTGCGAAAATGTTTCTTCTAATGTCTAAGATCAACTATTTGGTTATGTTTGAAATAAACAAACTCGAGACAGTGGGAATGTTCATTCTAGGCTGTGCGGGTACGCGATTGTACAGCAATCTGGAATGTGCAATAAACAGGCTGTGAACAACAAATAAAATTAAAACATTGAACAGCAGTGGAACAGTATTGCTGAAGAAAGCAGTCAGATAACGAAACGAGAAAGCAATTGGACAGAATAGATAAATACAGTCAGACAGCACTGTTAGAGACAGCAGTCAGACAGGACTGTCAGAGACAGAAGTCAGACAGGACTGTTGGAGCCAGCAGTCAGACAGGACTGTCAGAGACAGCAGTCAGACAGCATTGTTAGAGACAGAAGTCAGACAGGACTGTTGGAGCCAGCAGTCAGACAGCACTGTTAGAGACAGAAGTCAGACAGGACTGTTGGAGCCAGCAGTCAGACAGGACTGTCAGAGACAGCAGTCAGACAGCATTGTTAGAGACAGAAGTCAGACAGGACCGTTGGAGCCAGCAGTCAGACAGCACTGTCAGAGACAGAAGTCAGACAGCACTGTTAGAGACAGAAGTCAGACAGGACTGTTGGAGCCAGCAGTCAGACAGGACTGTTAGAGACAGAAGTCAGACAGCACTGTTAGAGACAGATGTCAGACAGGACTGTTGGAGACAGCAGTCAGACAGCACTGTTAGAGACAGCAGTCAGACAGCACTGTTAGAGACAGCAGTCAGACAGCATTGTTAGAGACAGCAGTCAGACAGCACTGTTAGAGACAGCAGTCAGACAGCACTGTCAGAGACAACAGTCAGACAGGACTGTTAGAGACAGCAATCAGACAGGACTGTTAGAGACAGCAGTCAGACAGCACTGTTAGAGACAACAGTCAGACAGGACTGTTAGAGACAGAAGTCAGACAGG
Organism: Heterodontus francisci; assembly: GCF_036365525.1. Taxonomy (NCBI): domain Eukaryota; kingdom Metazoa; phylum Chordata; class Chondrichthyes; order Heterodontiformes; family Heterodontidae; genus Heterodontus; species Heterodontus francisci. The sequence goes on along the minus strand of NC_090381.1, from coordinate 32,232,609 downwards.
ACTGTTGGAGCCAGCAGTCAGAAAGCAGTGCTAGAGACAACAGTCAGACAGCATTGTTAGAGACAGCAGTCAGACAGCACTGTTAGAGACAGCAGTCAGACAGCATTGTTAGAGACAGCAGTCAGACAGGACTGTTAGAGACAACAGTCAGACAGCACTGTTAGAGACAGCAGTCAGACAGCACTGTCAGAGACAACAGTCAGACAGCACTGTCAGAGACAACAGTCAGACAGCATTGTTAGAGACAACAGTCAGGCAGCACTGTTAGAGACAGCAGTCAGACAGCACTTTTACAGATAGCAGTCAGACAGCACTGTTAGAGACAAAAGTCAGACAGCATTGTTAGAGACAGCAGTCAGACAGCACTGTTAGAGACAGCAGTCAGACAGCACTGTTAGAGACAGCAGTCACACAGCACTTTTACAGACAGCAGTCAGACAGCACTTTTACAGACAGCAGTCAGACAGCACTTTTAGAGACAGCAGTCAGACAGCACTTTTACAGACAGCAGACAGACAGCACTGTTAGAGACAGCAGTCAGACAGCACTGTTAGAGACAGCAGTCAGACAGCACTGTTAGAGACAGCAGTCAGACAGCACTTTTACAGACAGCAGTCAGACAGCACTGTTAGAGACAGCAGTCAGACAGCACTTTTACAGACAGCAGTCAGACAGCACTGTTAGAGACAGCAGTCAGACAGCACTTTTACAGACAGCAGTCAGACAGCAGTGATAGAGACAGCAGTCAGACAGCACTTTTACAGACAGCAGTCAGACAGCAGTGTAAGAGACAACAGTCAGACAGCACTGTTAGAGACAGCAGTCAGACAGCACTGTTAGAGACAACAGTCAGACAGCACTGTTAGAGACAGCAGTCAAACAGCACTTTTACAGACAGCAGTCAGACAGCACTGTTAGAGACAGCAGTCAAACAGCACTTTTACAGACAGCAGTCAGACAGCACTGTTACAGACAGCAGTCAGACAGCACTTTTAGAGACAGCAGTCAAACAGCACTTTTACAGACAGCAGTCAGACAGCACTGTTACAGACAGCAGTCAGACAGCACTGTTACAGACAGCAGTCAGACAGCACTGTTACAGACAGCAGTCAGACAGCACTGTTAGAGACAGCAGTCAAACAGCACTTTTACAGACAGCAGTCAGACAGCACTGTTAGAGACAGCAGTCAGACAGCACTGTAAGAGACAAAAATCAGACAGCAGTGCTAGAGACAGCAGTCAGACAGCAGTGCTAGAGACAGCAGTCAGACAGCAGTGCTAGAGACAGCAGTCAGACAGCACTGTTAGAGACAGCAGTCAGACAGCACTGTTAGAGACAGCAGTCAGACAGCACTTTTACAGACAGCAGTCAGACAGCACTTTTACAGACAGCAGTCAGACAGCACTGTTAGAGACAAAAGTCAGACAGCATTGTTAGAGACAGCAGTCAGACAGCACTGTTAGAGACAGCAGTCACACAGCACTTTTACAGACAGCAGTCAGACAGCACTTTTACAGACAGCAGTCAGACAGCACTTTTAGAGACAGCAGTCAGACAGCACTTTTACAGACAGCAGACAGACAGCACTGTTAGAGACAGCAGTCAGACAGCACTGTTAGAGACAGCAGTCAGACAGCACTTTTACAGACAGCAGTCAGACAGCAGTGATAGAGACAGCAGTCAGACAGCACTTTTACAGACAGCAGTGTAAGAGACAACAGTCAGACAGTACTGTTAGAGACAGCAGTCAGACAGCACTTTTAGAGACAGCAGTCAAACAGCACTTTTACAGACAGCAGTCAGACAGCACTGTTACAGACAGCAGTCAGACAGCACTGTTACAGACAGCAGTCAGACAGCACTGTTAGAGACAGCAGTCAAACAGCACTTTTACAGACAGCAGTCAGACAGCACTGTTAGAGACAGCAGTCAGACAGCACTGTAAGAGACAAAAATCAGACAGCAGTGCTAGAGACAGCAGTCAGACAGCAGTGCTAGAGACAGCAGTCAGACAGCAGTGCTAGAGACAGCAGTCAGACAGCACTGTAAGAGACAAAAATCAGACAACAGTGCTAGAGACAGCAGTCAGACAGCACTGTTAGAGACAGCAGTCAGTCAGCAGCACGCGAGACAGCAGTCAGACAGCAGTGTTAGAGACGACAGTCAGACAGCACTGTTCGAGACAGCAGTCAGACAGCAGTGCTAGAGACAGCAGTCAGACAGCACAGTTAGGGACAGCAGTCAGACAGCACTGTTCGAGACAGCAGTCAGACAGCAATGTTAGAGGCAGCAGTCAGACAGCAGTGCTAGAGACAGCAGTCAGACGGCACAGTTAGAGGCAGCAGTCAGACAGCAGTGCGAGAGACAGCAGTCAGACAGCACTGTTAGAGACAGCAGTCAGACAGCAGTGCTAGAGACAGCAGTCAGACAGCACTGTTAGAGGCAGCAGTCAGACAGCAGTGCTGGAGACAGCAGTCAGACAGCAGTGCTAGAGACAGCAGTTAGACAGCACTGTTAGAGACAGCAGTCAGACAGCAGTGCTAGAGACAGCAGTCAGACAGCAGTGCTAGAGACAGCAGTCAGACGGCACTGTTAGAGACAGCAGTCAGACAGCAGTGCTAGAGACAGCAGTCAGACAGCACTCTTAGAGGCAGCAGTCAGACAGCAGTGCTAGAGACAGCAGTCAGACAGCACTGTTAGAGACAGCAGTCAGACAGCAGTGCTGGAGACAGCAGTCAGACAGCACTGTTAGAGACAGCAGTCAGACAGCAGTGCTAGAGACAGCAGTCAGACAGCACTGTTAGAGACAGCAGTCAGACAGCAGTGCTGGAGACAGCAGTCAGACAGCACTGTTAGAGGCAGCACTCAGACAGCAGTGCTAGAGACAGCAGTCAGACAGCACAGTTAGAGACAGCAGTCAGACAGCAGCACGAGAGACCGCAGTCAGTCCGCTGTGCTGGAGGCGGCAGTCAGACAGAAGCACTAGAGACAACAGTCAGACAACAGTGCTCGAGACAGCAGTCAGAAAGCAGTGCTAGAGACAGCAGTCAGACAGAAGCACTAGAGACAGCAGTCAGACAGAAGCACTAGAGACAGCAGTCAGACAACAGTGCTCGAGACAGCAGTCAGAAAGCAGTGCTAGAGACAGCAGTCAGAAAGCAGTGCTAGAGACAGCAGTCAGACAGAAGCACTAGAGACAGCAGTCAAACAGAAGTACTAGAGACAACAGTCAGACAACAGTGCTCGAGACAGCAGTCAGAAAGCAGTGCTAGAGACAGCAGTCAGACAGAAGCACTAGAGACAACAGTCAGACAGCACTGTTCGAGACAACAGTCAGGCAGCAGTGCTAGAGACAGCAGTCAGAGAGCAGTGAAAGAGACAGCATTCAGACAGCACTGTTAGAGACAGCAGTTAGACAGCACTGTTAGAGACAGCAGTCAGACAGCAGTGCTAGAGACAGCAGTCAGACAGCAGTGCTAGAGACAGCAGTCAGACGGCACTGTTAGAGACAGCAGTCAGACAGCAGTGCTAGAGACAGCAGTCAGAGAGCAGTGAAAGAGACAGCATTCAGACAGCACTGTTAGAGACAGCAGTTAGACAGCACTGTTAGAGACAGCAGTCAGACAGCAGTGCCAGAGACAGCAGTCAGACAGCAGTGCTAGAGACAGCAGTCAGACGGCACTGTTAGAGACAGCAGTCAGACAGCAGTGCTAGAGACAGCAGTCAGACAGCACTCTTAGAGGCAGCAGTCAGACAGCAGTGCTAGAGACAGCAGTCAGACAGCACTGTTAGAGACAGCAGTCAGACAGCAGTGCTAGAGACAGCAGTCAGACAGCACTGTTAGAGACAGCAGTCAGACAGCAGTGCTGGAGACAGCAGTCAGACAGCACTGTTAGAGGCAGCAGTCAGACAGCAGTGCTCGAGACAGCAGTCAGACAGCACAGTTAGAGACAGCAGTCAGACAGCAGCACGAGAGACCGCAGTCAGTCCGCTGTGCTGGAGGCGGCAGTCAGACAGAAGCACTAGAGATAACAGTCAGACAACAGTGCTCGAGACAGCAGTCAGAAAGCAGTGCTAGAGACAGCAGTCAGACAGAAGCACTAGAGACAGCAGTCAGACAGAAGCACTAGAGACAGCAGTCAGACAACAGTGCTCGAGACAGCAGTCAGAAAGCAGTGCTAGAGACAGCAGTCAGACAGAAGCACTAGAGACAGCAGTCAGACAGAAGCACTAGAGACAACAGTCAGACAACAGTGCTCGAGACAGCAGTCAGAAAGCAGTGCTAGAGACAGCAGTCAGACAGAAGCACTAGAGACAGCAGTCAGACAGCACTGTTCGAGACAACAGTCAGGCAGCAGTGCTAGAGACAGCAGTCAGAGAGCAGTGAAAGAGACAGCATTCAGACAGCACTGTTAGAGACAGCAGTCAGACAGCAGACAGGTCGGGTTGAAGGATATGGACAGAGGTAGATAGGTAGGGTTGAGGGATCGGGAGAGGGGTAGGTAGGTGGAGTTGAGGGATATGGTGAGATTTGCGGAGGTATGTTTGAGGGATATGGTGAGATTTGCATAGGTGGGGTTGAGGGGTATGGAGAGAGGTGGGGGTGAGGGATATGGAGAGAGGTGGGTAGGTTGGGTTGAGGGATATGAGGAGAGGTGGGTATGTTGGGTTGAGAGATATGGAAAGAGGCGGGTAGGTGGGGTTGACGGATATGGAGAAAAGTGGGTAGGTGGGGTTGAGGGAAACGGAGAGAGGTACGTAGGTGAGGTTGAGGGATATGGGGAGAGGTGGGTAGTTAAGGTTGAGGGATATGGAGAGAGGTGGGTAGGTAAGGTTGAGGGATATGGAGAAAGGTGGGTAGGTGGGGTTGAGGGACATGGAGAGAGGTGGGTAGGTGAGGTTGAGGGATATGGAGAGAGGTGTATGTATGGGGTTGAGGGATATGGAGAGAGGTGGGTAGGTGGGGTTGAATGATATGGAGAGAGGTGGGTAGGTGGGGTTGAATGATATGGAGAGAGGTGGGCAGGTGAAGCTGAGGCATATGGAGAGAGGTGGATAGGTTGGGTTGAGGGATATGAGGAGAGGTGGGTAGGTGGGGTTATGGAGAGAAGTGGGTAGGTGGGGTTGAGGGAAATGGAGAGAGGTGTGTAGGTGAGGTTGTGGGATATGGGGAGAGGTGGGTAGTTAAGGTTGAGGGATATGGTGAGAGGTGGGTAGGTGAGGTTGAGGGATATGGAGAGAGGTGGGTAAGTGAGGTTGAGGGATATGGAGAGAAATGGGTCGGTGGGGTTGGGAGATATGGAGAGAAGTGGGTAGGTGGGGTTGTGGGATATGGAGAGAGGTGGGTAGGTTGGGTTGAGGGATATGGAGAGAGGTGGGTAGGTGAGGTTGAGGGATAGGGAGAGAGGTGGGTAGGTGGGGTTGAGGGATATGGAGAGAAATGGGTCGGTGGGGTTGAGGGATATGGAGAGAAATGGGTAGGTGGGGTTGTGGGATATCGACAGAGGTGGGTGGGTGAGGTTGCGGGATATGGGGAGAGGTGGGTAGGTAAGGTTGAGGGATATGGAGAGAGGTGGGTAGGTGAGGTTGAGGGATATGGGGAGAGGTGGGTAGGTGTGGTTGAGGGATATGGAGAGAGGTGGGTAGGTGAGGTTGAGGGATATGGAGAGAGGTGGGTAGGTGAGGTTGAGGGATATGGAGTGAGGTGGGTAGGTGGGGTTGAGGGATATGGAGAGAGGTGGGTAGGTAAGGTTGAGGGATTTGGAGAGAGGTGGGTAGGTAAGGTTGAGGGATATGGAGAGAGGTGGGGGTGAGGGATATGGAGAGAGGTGGGTAGGTGTGGTTGAGGGATATGGAGAGAGGTGGGTAGGTGTGGTTGAGGGATATGGAGAGAGGTGGGGGTGAGGGATATGGAGAGAGGTGGGTAGGTGTGGTTGAGGGATATGGAGAGAGGTGGGTAGGTGAGGTTGAGGGATATGGAGAGAGGTGGGTAGGTGAGGTTGAGGGATATGGAGTGAGGTGGGTAGGTGGGGTTGAGGGATATGGAGAGAGGTGGGTAGGTAAGGTTGAGGGATTTGGAGAGAGTTGGGTAGGTGGGGTTGAGGGATATGGAGAGAGTTGGGTAGGTGGGGTTGAGGGATATGGAGAGAGGTGGGGGTGAGGGATATGGAGAGAGGTGGGTAGGTGTGGTTGAGGGATATGGAGAGAGGTGGGGGTGAGGGATATGGAGAGAGGTGGGTAGGTGTGGTTGAGGGATATGGAGAGAGGTGGGTAGGTGAGGTTGAGGGATATGGAGAGAGGTGGGTAGGTGAGGTTGAGGGATATGGAGAGAGGTGGGTAGGTGGGGTTGAGGGATATGGAGAGAGGTGGGTAGGTAAGGTTGAGGGATTTGGAGAGAGGTGGGTAGGTGGGGTTGAGGGATATGGAGAGAGTTGGGTAGGTGGGGTTGAGGGATATGGAGAGAGGTGGGGGTGAGGGATATGGAGAGAGGTGGGTAGGTGTGGTTGAGGGATATGGAGAGAGGTGGGTAGGTGTGGTTGAGGGATATAGAGGGAGGTGGGTAGGTGGGGTTGAGGAATATGGAGAGAGGTGGGTAGGTGGGGTTGAGGAATATGGAGAGAGGTGGGTAGGTGTGGTTGAGGGATATAGAGAGAGGTGGGTAGGTGTGGTTGAGGGATATGGAGAGAGGTGGGTAGGTGTGGTTGAGGGATATGGAGAGAGGTGGGTAGGTGTGGTTGAGGGATATGGAGAGAGGTGGGTAGGTGGGGTTGAGGGATATGGAGAGAGTTGGGTAGGTGTGGTTGTGGGATATGGAGAGAGGTGGGTAGGTGGGGTTGAGGGATATGGAGAGAGGTGGGTAGGTGTGGTTGAGGGATATGGAGAGAGGTGGGTAGGTGTGGTTGAGGGATATGGAGAGAGGTGGGTAGGTGGGGTTGAGGGAAATGGAGAGAGGTGTGTAGGTGAGGTTGTGGGATATGGGGAGAGGTGGGTAGTTAAGGTTGAGGGATATGGAGAGAGGTGGGTAGGTGTGGTTGAGGGATATGGAGAGAGGTGGGTAGGTGTGGTTGAGGGATATGGAGAGAGGTGGGTAGGTGTGGTTGAGGGATATGGAGAGAGGTGGGTAGGTGTGGTTGAGGGATATGGAGAGAGGTGGGTAGGTGTGGTTGAGGGATATGGAGAGAGGTGGGTAGGTTTGGTTGAGGGATATGGAGAGAGGTGGGTAGGTGTGGTTGAGGGATATGGAGAGAGGTGGGTAGGTTTGGTTGAGGGATATGGAGAGAGGTGGGTAGGTGTGGTTGAGGGATATGGAGAGAGGTGGGTAGGTGTGGTTGAGCTATCAGTGGGCTGGTTGGGCTTAGTGCCCTTTAAGGCAATTCCATGACTCACTCCCGCATGGAGCAGTGCAAGCGGGGAGTGCATTTTGGAAATGGATGCAAACTGTTACTTTCTGTCCTTTAACATCAATGGATGCAGAACTATGGGCTGCCTGCCTGAGATTTTGCAATGTATGGCCATGGGTACCGCTGACAGCTAGACATTCTGATAACAGAAATACCCAGACTGTGTTTCCTTTCTTGACGCCTGATCTTCTGGATATTGGTGAGAGTTTGGAGTAAAGCAGTGGGGATGATTTGGCGCTCTGTTATGAGAAAGACCCTCAGAGCATAACTTTTTTTTAATGGAGAACAAAAAATTGAGAGGGGGTATGATCCAAATTTTTAAATGCTGAGAGGAATGGATAACGGAGATGGTGTGCTCACTGACCTTCATTTGTTCCTGGTCTACCAATGTCTCCATTTAAACATTTTCACCCCTTGCGTTCCAATCCTTCCATTGCCTCACCTCCTCGTATCTCTGCAACCTCTGCTAGCCCTAAAACCTCCCTGTACTTTTCATTTCTCCAAATCTGGGCACTTCAGCAAACCCACCTTCTTCACTCCACCATTCGCAGTGATTCATTCAGCTGTCTGCCAACACAAAGTTCTAGATATCGAGAAGGTCTCTTACCTTCCAGGAGCAGAGCGGAGAGGAACGGAGCGGAACTGTGGGGAGAACACAGAATGCTGAGCCTATAAATCGACCCCGAGAATCGAGGCCCAGTCTCTTAACTTCTGGGAGCAGAGAGCAGTCGAACCTCTTCCATTGTTATGAACAGTGACATCAGAGGAGAGCAGCATGCTGATTGGTTGGTGAGTAGCAGCTGTTAGAATATCTTCAAAAAATAAGGGGAAATTTGTTTTTGTTGAAAATAAAATCGCTGGTCATAAGGTGAGTACGACTAAAGTGTTTTAGTTTAAGGACTTTAGATTGAAGTGGGTAGAACAAGGCCCCTAGTATAATTAGTATTTTTTAATTAAGGGAGTAACTAATTAACCTAAGGGTAAGTCATGACGGGAGAGCTCAGCCCCGTGATCTGCTCCTCCTGCGCTATGTGGGAAATCAGGGACACTTCCAGTGTTCCTGATGACCATGTGTGCAGGAAGTGTATCCATCTGCAGCTACTGACTACCCGCATTACGGAGCTGGAGCTGCGGGTGGATTCACTGTGGAGCATCCGCGATGCTGAGGACGTCGTGGATAGCACAATGAGTGAGGTGGTCACACCGCAGGTAATGGCTGCACAGGCAGAAAAGAGTTGGGTGACCACCAGACGGAGTAGTAGGTGTAGGCAGGTAGTGCAGGATTCCCCTGTGGCCATCCCCCTTTCAAACGCTTTGGATACTGTTAGGAGATGACCTCCCAGGGGAAAGCAGCAACAGCCAAGTTCGTGGCACCACGGAGGGCTCTGCTGCACAGCAGAGAAGGAAAAGGGTTGGAAGAGGTATAGTGATAGGGGATTCTATTGTAAGGGGTGCAGAAAGGCGTTTCTGTGGCCACAAATGAGACTCCAGGATGGAATGTTGCCTCCCTGGTGCTAGGGTCAAGGATGTCTCGGAGCGGCTGCAGGACATTCTGAAAGCAGAGGGTGAGCAGCCAGAGGTCGTGTTCCTTATTGGTACAAACGACATCGGCAGGAAGAGAGATGAGGTCCTGCAAAGTGAAGATAGGGAGTTAGGCAGGAGGTTAAAAAGCAGGACCTCGAGGGTTGTAATTTCAGGATTACTTCCTGTGCCACGTGCTAGTGAGGGTAGGAATAGGAGGATTAGGCAAATGAATGCATGGCTGAAGAGCTGGTGTAGGCGGGAGGGCTTGAGCTACTTGGATCATTGGGATCTCTTCTGGTGCAGAGGTGACCTGTACAAGAGGGACGGGTTGCATCTAAACTGGAAGGGGACCAATATCCTTGTGGGGAGGTTTGCTAGCACTACTTGGGAGGGTTTAAACTAGTCTTGCAGAGGGGTTGGGACCCAAAGTAGTAGTCTCTCTGATGAGATAGTTGAGGCAAATGTAGAGGTTAAAGCAAGCAAGTCCAGTAGGCAGGCCAGGCAGGGGCAGGACAGGGAGCGTGGAAGGTCTGGTAGGCTAAACTGCATTTACTTTAATGACAGAAGCCTTACAGGTAAGGCAGATGAACTCAGAGCATGGATCGGTACATGGGATTGTGATATTATAGCTATTATGGAACCGTGGTTGAGGGATGGGCAGGACTGGCAGCTCAATGTTCCAAGGTACCGATCCTTCCGGCGTGACAGAGGTGGAGGTAAGAGAGGAGGGGGAGTTGCACTATTGATTAGGGAGGATATCACGGCAGTGTTTAGAGAGGATATCCTGGGGGAATGTCCAGCGAGGCCATATGGGTAGAACTTAGAAATAAGAAAGGGATGATCACTTTGATGGGATTATACTATAGGCCCCCCCAATAGTCAGAGGGAAGTGGAGGAGCATAAATGTAGGGAAATCACAGATAGATGTAGGAATTATAGGGTTGTAATAGTAGGTGATTTTAACTTCCCTAATATTGACTGGGACTGCCTTAGTGCTAAGGGATCAGATGGGGAAGAATTTGTTAAGTGAGTCCAGGATAGTTTTCTGAAGCATTATGTGGATGGCCCTACTAGAGAAGGGGCTACACTCGACCTCCTGTTAGGAAATGAGGATGGGCAGGTGGTTGATGTGTCAGTGGGAGAGCACTTTGGGACCAGTGACCATAACTCTATTAGCTTCAAGATAGTTATGGAAAAGGATAGGACTGGTCCTCAGGTTGAAGTCCTAAATTGGGGGGGAAGGCTAATTTCAATGGCATCAGACAGGAACTCTCAAAAGTTGAATGGGAGAGGCTGTTTACAGGTAAAGGGATGTCTGGCAAGTGGGAGGCTTTTAAAAGTGAGATAGGAAGAGTTCAGGGCCGGCATGTTCCTGTTAGATGGAAGGGCAAGGCTGGCAGGTTTAGGGAACCTTGGTTGATGAGGGATATTGAGGGTCTGGTCAGGACAAAGAAGGAGGCATATGTTAGGTATAGGCAGCTGAGATCAAGCGAGTCCCTCGAGGAGTATAGGGGATGTAGGACTACACTTAAGGAAATTAGGAGGGAGAAAAGGGGCCATGAGATTTCCCTGGCAGATAAGATAAAGGAGAATCCTAAAAGATTCTATAAGTATATTAAGAGTAAAAGGGTAGCTAGGGAAAGAGTAGGTCCCCTTAAGGATCAATGTGACAATCTATGTGTGGAGCCACAAGAAATGGGCGAGGTCTTAACTGAATATTTCTCGTCAGTATTTACCATGGAGAAGGTCATGGAAGCCAGTGAATTCAAGGGAGGGAACAGCGATATCCTGGAGTATATCAACATTACAAAAGAGGAGGTGTTGGAGGTTTTGAAGTGCATTAAGGTGGATAAATCCCCAGGGCCTGACCAGGTGTATCCTCGGACGCTATGGGCAGCAAGGGAGGAGATTGCTGGGGCCCTGGCAGAGATTTTTGTATCATTTTGTTAGCCACGGGTGAGGTACCAGAAGACTGGAGGATAGCTAATGTTGTACCTTTATTTAAGAAGGGCAGCAGGGATAAGCCAGGGAACTACAAGACGGTGAGCCTTACATCAGTACATCAGGGAAAGTTATTGGAAGGGATTCTGAGAGACAGGATTTATATGCATTTGGAAAGACGTGGTCTGATTAGGGATAGTCAGCATGGCTTTGTGCGTGGGAAATCATGTCTCACGAATTTGATTGAGTTTTTCGAGGAGGTGACCAAGAGGATTGACGAGGGCAGGGCGATGGACGTTGTCTACATGGACTTTAGCAAGGCCTTTGACAAGGTCCTGCATGGTAGGCTGGTCCCAATGGTACTAACACATGGGATCCAGGGTGAGCTAGCCAATTGGATACAAAATTGGCTTGGTGACAGGAGGCAGAGAGTGGTAGTGGAGGGTTGTTTTTCAGATTGGAGGCCAGTGACCAGCGTGTGCTGCAGGGATCAGTGCTGGGCTCTCTGTTGTTTGTCATATATATTAATGACTTGGATGTGAATGCAGGGGGCACGATTAGTAAGTTTGCAGATGACACCAAAATTGGTGGTATAGTGGACAGTGAAGAAGGTTGTCTAAGGTTACAACAGGATAAAGATCAACTGGGAAAGTGGGCAAGGGATTGGCAAATGGAATTTAATGCAGACGTGTGAAGTGATGCATTTTGGGAAGTTAAATCAGGGCAGGACATATACAGTGAATTGCAGGGCCCTGGGGAGTGTTGTTGTGCAGAGAGACCTTGGGGTGCAAGTACATAGTTCCCTGAAAGTGGCAACACAGGAAGACAGGGTGGTGAAGAAGGCGTATGGCATGCTTGACTTCATTGGCCGAGGCACTGAGTACAAGAGTTGGGACGTCAGAGGGCTTGAGTTATAAAGAGAGATTGGATAGGCTGGGTCTGTTTTCCCTGGAGCGAAGGAGGCTGAGGGGACATGATAGAGATATATAAAATTATAAGAGGCATAGATAGGGTAGATAGCCAGAGTCTGTTTTCCATGGTAGGGGTGACCAAAATTAGAGGGCATAGATTTAAGGTGAGAGGAAGGAGGTTTAAAGGGGATCAAAGGGGTAAATTATTTACACAAAGAATAGTGGGTATCTGGAATGAGCTGCCTGAGGAGGTGGCGGAGGCAGGAACAGTAGCAACATTTAAGAGGCATCTGGACAGGTACTTGAATGAGCAAGGCATAGAGCGATATGGAATTAATGCAGGCAGGTGGGATCAGTATAGATAGGCATTATGGTCAGCATGGACGCGGTGGGCCGAAGGGCCTGCTTCTGTGCTGTACGACTCTATGACTCTATCTTCCTCGATGACTAGATAGGGCTAATGTGTTCATCAAGTGTCAGTCATGGTTCAGTGGGTAGCACCTTCGCCTCTGAGTCAGGTCAGGGGGTCAATTCCCATTCCAGAGACATAAGCACATTATCAAGCCCGACACTCCAGCGCAGTACTGGGGAGTGCTGCTCTGTCAGAGGTGCTGTCTATTGGATGAGAAGGCCCCGTCTGCCCTCTCACGAGGACATAAACTATCCCATGGCATTGTTATGAACAAGAGCAGGGGAAGTATTGCCAGTGAACTGGGCCAATATGTATCCCTCAACCAACATTAAAACTGATTATCTGGTCATGTATCTCATTGCTCTTTGTGGGACCTTGCTGTGCTCAATTTGATGGTGTGTTTCCTATATGTCTTTGGCTGTAAAGCACTTTAGGACATCCTTAAAGCTGCTATATAAATGCAAATACTTTCTTTTAATTCTCAGAACGAACCCAGGGCTAACATTTTAACTTGTCTTTTCTCGCCATAGATGTTGTCAGGCCTGCTGAGTGTTTCCAGCATCCTTAGGATTTTGTTTTCTGTATTTTTAATGAATTGCCTTTTGTTTGGTCTCAGGAAGAAACCACTTTCCATCTTGCATATTAATTACCATCCATCCCCCATGCTACAGAATCCCAACTCACCAGAGGATGGTCACTTTAGGCAGCGCTTACTCAGAACACATTTCAAGTATTTGATGAGGAAAATGGCCATCAAATCCCATTGTGGTAGTTGGTGAGAAAGTAGACAAATGTTCCATTTCCCTGCACTGACATCCCTCAGTCTAATAAGCACAATGATTCATAAAAATATAGTGATTTAGAAAGCTGTGCAGCAGGTTTAACTGCATGATAACAGCAGTTTCCTGATATTGGGTCTGAATACATGGGCATGCATAATGAAAGGTCGAGGGCTGAAACAGTCTATGCTCTGAACAGATCCTCACATCGATCATCAGCTTGAGGCAAATGACACACAGTGAATAGCTGCTGTCAAGCAACATTAATAGAAGTCATGTCTTATTACTTTACAAGAGAAAAGCTTAGTGTTACATCATGGGAGCGAAACTCGGTGTGCAATTTGATGACTTCCTCCTTTTGAGAGAACCTCATCTTACCATCCAGCACATGCAAGCTCATCTCCTGATTGTTTGACTGACAGGAATGTTTTCCAAGGCCTGAGTAGTTAAAGGTACCATTCACTGCTACTCTGAGTCCTCAACCATGCTGAGCTAACTAATCTCAGCTCTGGTTTCCACAGCCATGGGCTAAGGTGGCAAAATTCACCTCAGGTATCCATCCCCTGCTGAAAAATATGTGTACATGTAGATATTGAGAGTTTGTGGTGGGGGTGGGCGGGTCTCAGCTGTAATGTCTCTCATGGTAAAATAGCCCAACGTGCACAGTCCAGATTCACACGTGAATAGTGACTTGGATGAAGTACCAGAAGCTGATTGGTGCCCCAGCAGGTGTCAGCACTTGCAGAAGGAGAAAATTGACAGTTGATTGAGGGTTTACTGCTTTATGCTTTTCTGGGGGGAGGGAGAAGGAACCCTTAAAATAGATGGTTGGGAGGAGATTCCATGATAATCATACATGGACAGACTCTGGAAAAAATGGGTTAAATGGCCTTCTGCCACACCTGATATTCTAGTGCTAATTCCATGACCCTTGACTCTTCAGTGGGCTGCTGCACACGGAGTGTAACTCAGGAGAATTTCGGGCTCAACGCTGTATCCATATCTCCCAGCTGTGCTCTCCTCAAGCGTGGGCTTTCCAGCTGGGAGTGTGGGATCAGCCCTGTCATTTCCTCCATCCAGGTTTACTGGAGAAACAGATGGCGATTGGTAACTGTCCTGTTGGATTAAGAAAAAGGATTTACATTGATATAGCACCTTTCGCTATCTTAGGATGTCCCAAGGTGCTTTACAGCCAATGACATTTAACGTGTAGTCACTGGTGTAATGTCGGAAACACAGACAGCAAGCCACATTCTCTGTGCGAGGGTTATTGTTTGACACTCATCCTGATTGTCTCGATATTGATTTGCTGATCAAGAAGTGTAAGGGATCATATTGACAATGTGCATCAGCCCTTGATAGTGAAGTACAGAATAAACACGAGAATAGCCAGGGGGACACAGTTGGAAGGTGACCCAGTCCCTGGTCTGTGCCTCGGACAACTGTGTGGAATATCTTCAGACGGTTCGCCAGTCACTGATTACTACTCAGTGTCAGCTTGGCTCAGTTGGTAGCATCTTGCCTCTGAGGCAGAAGGTTGTGAGTTTAAGCCCCACTCCAAACACTTAAGCACATAGTTTCGGCTGACACTTCATTGCAGAACTGAGGGAGTGCTGCATTATTGGAGGTGCTGCCTTTCGAACGAAACGTTAAACTCAGGTCCCGTCTTCCCTCCCAGGTGGATATAAATGATCCCATGGCACTATTTTAAACAAGAGCAGGGGCACTATTCCTGGTGTCCTGGGCAATATTTATCCCTCATCAATAATATGCAACATCAATAAAAAAAATTATCTGGTCGTTATCTCATTGTTGTTTGTGGAAGCTTACTGAGCACTAATTGGCTGCAAAATTTTCTACATTACAACAGTGATTAAACTTGAATAATTATTTCATGGGCTGTATTGAGGGTCCTCAATTCATTGGGATTACCTGAGGTTGTGAAAAGCACTATATAAATACAAGTCCTACGTGTTAAAAAAAATCCCCCAAACCCCTCCCATTGTTCTTTTGGTGAGGATCTTAAATTTAAGACCTCTATTAATTGACTCACTGACGAGTGGAAAAACTCTTTTATTTACCTCTTCAGAACATGTATAATTCTGAACATCTCTATCAGATAACTTCTCTGTTTAATGGAAAGAGCCCCAGTTTCACTTGTCACTCCTCTTAAATAAAGCCTCTTATCCCTGGTATTACCTTAATCCTTCTCTTACTGCCATTGTGTCTATTGAAAGCCTGTTCATTACCCTTTATACTTTAGCTGATAGCTGCCACCTGTAACGGTTCTGAGTTTGGAAGATTTCAGTCCAGTTTCGGTCCCTTGTCAAAGGCCCTGCACCAATGTAGATGTACAACCTCATAGTTGAAGCTCAGCCAGTCACCGTGCTGCAGTGGAACCGTTACAGGGCTGTTCACTTTCTCAAATTACTCCAGTGTTACTCTTAAATGAGTATTTCAGTGCTTTAATCAAGTCTGCAAAATCAGTGGTAAGCTTGCATTTCTCAAGACAATGAAATATTGTTTGGGGAAACAAATTCAGAAAGTCAGTCACCATCACAGAAAAATAAATAGTCACAATTGACCAGCTCTGATAAAGGGAGCATGATTTGGGCTTTACTCTTTCGGAAGCGGACAAGTCTGCCATGTGTTTGCAGCATTTTATGTTTCTCACTTAGATGGCCCCAGCAGCAGATATTTTGACGTCACGTTCAAAAATGTTGTGCAATGCTTGACGTTTCTGCAGGAATTCAAAGAGCGAGGAAACCAGACACCACCGTTGGTGCCATCACAACGGAATCGTGTGGTGATGATGTACATGTACAACCCCTATATCCTTGTGGTGGATGTGCTTACATTCCTTGTCAGGTATGTCAGGTTGCTGGAAACAGGAGTGAAGTCAACAACCTTTCTGGGATTTGGAGCAGTAAATGTCAGGTCAAGGTGACCTTGAAGGTGGATGCCAACGGAGCCATCCTCCACCCTCCCTCCAGCTT
Source organism: Heterodontus francisci (assembly GCF_036365525.1). Lineage (NCBI taxonomy): Eukaryota > Metazoa > Chordata > Chondrichthyes > Heterodontiformes > Heterodontidae > Heterodontus > Heterodontus francisci. The sequence continues at coordinate 32,216,645 of NC_090381.1, read as the reverse complement.
CACCATCGTAGGAAGTCAAGGCTACTTGGCTTACACGAGGCAGTACAGAGCGTGTCAGAAGGTCAAAAGATTCATCTTACACCTATCTTTGTGCTAAGATTAAGTGTAAAATGGCTGTAACCAATTCTAGAGCTTCAGGCCAGGGAGTGCGTAACACCGTTCAGGTGGTGGTGAAGGATAAGGAAGGAGATGCACCGGTTGACCATACCTTCTTCATCAAGAAAATCCTCATTGATTGCTGTGGATTCCAAGCTGCAGACATCTACTGCCTGCAGGACTTCCCCAGCAGTGGATATTTCGACGTGACGTTCAAGAATGTGGCGAGATGCATCAAGTTCCTGAAGGTGTTCAAGGAGAAGGGAAACCAGGCGCTGCTGTCCATCCTCATAGTGGAGCCGCTCTTTATGTTACCATCACAACGTGACTGGGTGGTGACAATTCACCTCTACAACCCTATGTTCCTGTCGTGGATGTACTCGCCTTCCTCACCAGGTACGTCGAGGTGGCTGACAGCAGCACTGATGTCAAGGACCCGTTTGTGATTTGGACCAGCAAGTGGCAGGTCAAGGTGACCTTGAAGGTCAATACCAACAGAGCCATCATCCATCCTCCCTCCAGCTTCACTATCGGGGGAAGTCGAGGCTTCTTGGTCTATGTAGGGTAGCCCAGAGTTTATCAGACCTGTGGCAAATCTGGTCACGTGGCAGCTAGCTGCAGCACAGTCGTCTGCAAGAACTGCAAGAAGGAAAGCCATCAGAACAAGGACTGTAAACAGAGTAAGTGCTGCAACCTGTGCGGTGAGGTAGGCCATCCCTACAAAACCTGCCCCAAACGCTGCCTCAGTTATGCTCAGGTGGCAAGGTCCAAGGAAAAGCCGGGAGAAGGAACGGCGAATGCGTCTGGTGCTGGGAAGGAGACAAGCAATCCGCAGCGAGGAAAGTCTACCTGAGAAGGAGAAGAAAGGGGAGGCAGCTGAAACAAGTGACCAAACACCTACCCTGTGCCTGGAAACCCCTCCTCCACAGACAGAATCAATGGAGGAGGAGGCATTAGATGGACAAACAGGCCAGTGGCAAGTGGTACAAAGGAAAACCACAAAGAAAAAACCTCCAGAAACGGAACAGGCCACCACCCAAACCAGTGGCAAGAGGAGGCTACTGTCTGAGACAGACTACGGCAGTTCCTCCTCACTGGACGAGGAAGGGAAGGAAAAACGGCACCTGCAAAGAAGCAGCAGAACTCAAAGGAGCTGGAAGATAAAGCCCCCCAGGTCCAGGGCACAGGAAGCTGTGATGGGCCCAGCATGCCCCAAACCCAAAGTGCCGAACCTAGCGACATGCCCAGCTCTGGGACACTGAGAACAAAGCGTCAGGTGCACTCCAGCTCTGGAAAGCCCGGAGCAGTGATGTTTTCGAGGAGGAACAGAGGGGAAAGATACCAACAGCAGAGGACAGCCCAAGTCTTGATGCCTACAAGACCCTCCCCCGCCCCCCCCCCCCCCGATGTCACTCCAGCGGAACAAACCCTGCATGAGAAACCAGGAGGGGTTTCTGAGCCCAACGAACGTGAAACGGCTTGCATACACTATGGATATGCAGGAACATACCACAGGACTGGGACTAGCAAGGACAAATGGTGTGGGAAGCAACAACAAACCTAAAAATGGGTATAGAGATTGCTTCAATTAACGTGCGTAGCATTAAATCCACTACGCGATGTGTTTCAACCTTGGATTACCTTGCCAAGGTCAAAGCCAACCTACTGTTTCTGCAGGAGTGTGGAATACCACACCTCAGCACCTACAGGCAATGGTTGCGATGGTGGCCCCACGGGCCATCGATCTGGTCAGGGGGTAATGATTCCCGTTCCTCCGGCCTGGGTATTCTGCTGTGGGGAGGTAACTTCACCATCTCCGAAGTTAACGAAGTGGTGGGCGGTCGCCTCCTCGTAGCAGATGTAATGTACAACAACGCTCCGCTCCAGTTGATCAACGTGTACGCCCCGGTTCAATGCAGCGAGCGGCTGACCGTCCTCCAGCAGCTCCCACTGCTGCTGGCAACATCCAGGCTGGTCATTCTAGACGGTGACTTCATTTGCATCATTGATGCAGCTGGACAATCCGGCAGTGACAACAGCAAACTGGACGCTACGTCCAGATTCCTAATGGAAACAGTAAAAGATGCCAAGCTGCATGATGTCTTCAGCATTTATGCAGACGGAGCACAGCGCAGGTACACCTGGTCAAGATCGGATGGGTCTGCCCGATCCAGGATTGACTTCCTGTTTGTGTCCCATGCTGTCATGGTCAGATCCACCAACGTCAAGCCAGTGTTCTTCTCCGACCATTGCCTCTTACTGGCTGACTGTTACTTACAGGACGACCAGCGGGTTGGCAGGGGGACATGGAAGCTCAATGCTACACTGCTAACCCCAGAGAACGTTGAGGAACTCAAAAGGGATTACAAAGGTTGGAGAACTGTGAAACCCCTCTTTGAGTCTCTAGTTCACTGGCGGGAGGCGATCAAGGAGAACATCAAGAGGTTCTTTATCTTCAAAGGGGTTCAGAGAGTGAGAGAGAGACACAGAGGGAAATGTCCCGACTCCAGAAAAGAATGCAAAATCTGCTCCGGCTGCAGTCTATGAGGGTCGAGGTCAGGGAGGATCTCCATGAGGTGAAGAGCCAGCAGGCCTCGCTCTTTGCCACGGAGGCCTCCAAGACCATCTTTCGGTCCAGAGTCCGCTCCATTGAGCAGGATGAGACGTGCTCGCGTTACTTCTTCCAAAAGTTACACAGAGAGAGTTCTGTGATCAGCAGCCTGAAGGAAGAGGATGGCTCGGTAACATCTTCGCAGTCCGACATACTAAGGATCAGCAAATCATTTATGCTGGGCTGTACGATGTGAAGACCACAGACAGCAGAGCCTCCCAGTCCTTCCTGTCATCTATCACGGAGGTCTTAGATGACAGCAGGAGGGAGAGACTGGACAAGCCGCTAACTCTGGAAGAGCTGACAAAGGCTGTCAGGTCCTTCGAGATGAGTAAAACACCCGGAAGCGACGGCTTACCGGTCGAGTTGTACTCAGCCCTGTGGGATTGGGTCGGCCCGGACCTGCTGGAAGTATACGAGAGTATGCTCCTGGCCGGCAGCATGTCAGAATCCATGAGGAAAGGCATCATCACCCTCATCTAAAGCGGAAGGGGGAGAGGGCAGAAATCAGAAATTGGCAGCCCATCTCACTGCTTAATGTTGACTACAAGATTCTGTCCAAAGTCATGGCCAGTCGGGACAAGTCTGCTCTGGAGTTGGTGATTCACCCCGATCAGACCTGTACTATACCCGGCAGGAAGATCTCTGATAGTCTTGCGCTACTCAGGGATACGATCGCCTATGTACGGGACAGGAGGGTGAACACCTGCCTCATTAGCTTGGACCAGGAGAAGGCATTTGACAGGATATCGCACACCTACATGATGGACCTGCTCTCCAAAATGGGGTTTGGGGAGGGAATCTGCAATTGAATCAAACTACTCTACACAAATATCAGTAGTGCAGTCTCAATCAATGGGTGGGAATCAGAAAGTTTCCTGATCCAATCTGGAGTCAGACAGGACTGTCCTCTCTCCCCTGTCTTGTTTGTTTGCTATATTGACCCCTTTACTGAGTCTATTAGGAAGGATGCGAGCATAAGAGTGGTGACAATCCCAGGCAGCGGAGGCACTCAGGTTAAAACCTCCCTGTACATGGATGACGTCGCTGTCTTCTGCTCGGATCCGCTGCCGTTCGCAGACTGATGAGCATGTGCAACCAGTTCGAACTGGCCTCGGGAGCCAAAGTTAACCACAGCAAGAGCGAGGCCATGTTCTTTGGGAACTGGGCTGACCGATCCTTTGTCCCCTTTATCGTCAGGTCAGACTACCTGAAGGTGCTGGGGATATGGTTTGGAAGGGCTGGGGCGTGCACCAAAACCTGGAGGGGGCGAGTAGCCAGGGTACACCACAAACTGAGCATGTGGGAGCAGCGATCTCTCTCCATTGTGGGTAAGAACCTGGTCATCAGGTGAGAGGCGCTCATGTTGTTGCTGTACGTGGCGCAGGTCTGGTCCATACCCCACTCCTGCGCCGTGGCTGTCATCCGAGCCATTTTCCGCTTCATCTGGGAATCCAAAATGGACCGGGTCCGGAGGGACATGTTCAAACCTCTGGATAGGGGCGGGAAAAATACACCCAACGTCGCCCTCATCCTGATGACCACCTTCGAGTGTGGCTGCATCAAGCTGTGCGTAGAGCCCCAGTACGCAAACACCAAGTGTCACTACATGCTGAGGTTCTATCTGTCCCCTGTGTTGCGAAGGATGGGCCTGGTCACACTGCTGCGGAACGCTGCATCCAGTTGGACAGCGCCGTACCACCTATCCTTCGTGGAAAAGTTTCTGCAGAAAAACACCTTTGACGGTGAGGTGGAGGCGTTGGCTCAGTGGTATTATCACTGGACTTGTAACTCAGAGATCCAGGGTATTCATCTGGAGACATGGGTTTGAATCCCACCACAGCAGAATGTGGAATTTGAATTTAATTAATAAATCCGGAATTAAAAGCTAGTATAATGATGGCCCTGAAACCATTGTTGATTGTTGTAAAAACCCATCTGGTTCACCAATGTCCTTTAGGGCAGGAAATCTGCTGTCCTTCCCTGATCTGGCCGACACATGACTCCAGACCCACAGCAATATGGTTGACTCTTACATGCCCTCTGAAATGGCCTCGCAAGCCACTCAGTTGTACCTAACTGCTATGAAGTCAATAAAAAGGAATGAAACCGGACGGACCACCCGGCATCGACCGAGGCACCGGAAACGACAACGGCAAACCCAGCCCTGTTGACCCTGCAAGGTCCTCCTTACTAACATCTGGGGGCTTGTGCCAAAGTTGGGAGAGCTGTCCCACAGACTAGTCAAGCAACAGCCTGACATAGTCATACTCATGGAATCATACCTAACAGACAATGTCCCAGACTCTGCAATCACTATCCCTGGGTATGACCTGTCCCACTGGCAGGGCAGACCCAGCAGAGGTGGCGGGACAGTGGCCTACAGTAGGGAGGGAGTTGCCCTGGGAATCCTCAACATCAACTCCAGACCCCATGAAGTCTCATGGCATCAGGTCAAACATGGGCAAGGCAACCTCCTACTGATTACCACCTACCGCCCTCCCTCAGCCGATGAATCAGTACTCCTCCATGTTGAACACCACTTGGAGGAAGCACTGAGGGTGGCAAGGGCACAAAATGTACTCTGGGTGGGGGGACTTCAATATCCATCACCAAGAGTGGCTCGGTAGTGCCACTAGTGAACGAGCTGGCCGAGTACTAAAGGACATTGCTGCTAGGCTGGGTCTGCGGCAGGTGGTGGGGGAACCAACACGAGGGAAAAACATACTTGACCTCATCCTTACCAATCTGCCTGCCGCAGATGCACCTGTCCATGACTGTATTGGTAGGAGTGACCACCGCACAGTCCTTGTGGAGATGAAGTCCCGCCTTCACATTGAGGATACCGTCCATCGTGTTGTGTGGCACTATCACCGTGCTAAATGGGATAGATTTTGAACAGATCTAGCAATGCAAAACTGGGCATCCATGAGGCGCTGTGGGCCATCAGCAGCAGCAGAATTGTACTCAACCACAATCTGTAACCTCATGGCCCGGCATATCCCCCACTCTACCATTACCATCGAGCCAGGAGACCAACCCTGGTTCAATGAAGAGTGCAGGAGGGCATGCCAGGAGCAGCACCAGGCATACCTCAAAATGAGGTGTCAACCTGGTGAAGCTACAACCCAGGACTACTTGCGTGCCAAACTGCATAAGCAGCATGCAATAGACAGAGCTAAGCAATCCCATAACCAACAGATCAGATCTAAGCTCTGCAGTCCTGCCACATCCAGTCGTGAATGGTGGTGGACAATTAAACAACTAACTGGAGGAGGTGGCTCCACGAATATCCCCATCCTCAATGATGGGGGAGCCCAGCACATCTGTGTGAAAGATAAGGCAGAAGCATTTAC